>NW_005841833.1:3024038-3069582 GCF_000455745.1 Alligator sinensis | reverse complement strand
ACCAGGGCAGGGGGTCAGACTCGATGATCTATTGAGGTCCCTTCTGACCCTAACATCTATGAATCTATGAATAAGATAGGTGCAGCGGTTTGGGGGGAACTGCACCCGAAATTCTTGAAAGCAAAACTCACGTCATGATATTCAGTCTACTGATGTATAGTACCTTACTCCGTGCGGGTTATTGATGTATAGTGCCTTACTCCATGGGCATTATTGATGTATACTGCTTTACTCCATGGGAAGGTGATCTTAGAGAATCATAGCAGCTAGGGTATAGGTTGTGTCCTTTACTGGAATCATTACCAACAGCCTTCCTAGTCCAGAAAAATCCATCCATCACAAACAGGCTGCCATGAACTTTAAGCATCATGGTTCATTCTTTCCTCCCTGCATCACCCACATGCCTGTCTCTGTCTGCTCCCCAGAGTCCAAGTTGTTTGGCCAACTCCATCTGACAGGGAAGCATGATAAAATAATGATCTGTTTCTACAGGAGAATCATCCTATGTTTTCTTTCCAATCTCTTTATCGGCATGAGAAAGAAGCAGATTGTTTGCTTTTCCCATTCTCCATGCTGGTGAACTCCACGCCCTGCTGGCAGGCTGGAATGGCTTTTGGAACATGTGGAATGCTGAACTAATGGCCACTTAACATCAATTAATGTTAACGCTAGATTAGTATTGAAAACATTGAACTAATCCAATAATGAAGCATTTATTATACCCTGCAGTGGGCTCTCTGCATCGCACAACTTGCAGCCGTTTATTCAGACTGACAAAAAAAAAGCTGCAGCATCCAGCTTGGCTGAGAGTTGCATCCAAACATACCCATTTGACAACAGGAATATACTCAAAATACGGCAAGTGTCAACTGTGTGGTGGGCAGAGTGGCTGTGACAGGAGGATGCACCACATGAATCTGCTCTCCATCATGCTAAAGAACAGGGGTGAAAGGACACATTGTTCAGCAACCAATAATTGCACCCCCCTTTTGTAATGAAATTTGAAAAAGGAAAACACAGGGCGAGTAGCAGCTGAAACGGCATTCTGGTGTGATTTATTAGATCATGATATTATCCTCTCCCTATGGAAAGAGCTGAAATCTCTTCACATGGGATATATAAAACTAAACTGGACAAAATCAATGGAGCAGAACCGCCCTGTCTGTGCCCCCAAGAGACCAAGAAGATGAGTTAATAGATAGGCTCTCCTCTCTTGTTTCAGTGAAGTTGGTTTGCGATCAGAGCGGAACAGCTAATTCATAGTGAATAATTTACTGAGCCTCTTTATCTGTTTGCAGATTGGTTGTGAGCAGCTGAGGAGTTCTACTTTCTTCACTGCATAATTTTAATACCTAGCTCTGGGTCTCTGGCTTATTCATGAGCAGTTTGCTGCAAGAATTCTGCAAGCTGCATTAGGGCGTGAACGGAGCAATGTTTCCACAAGCAGAATTGTTGTTACACTTGTGTAAAAATACACGCTGGAGGCAGACAATGCAAGAATCAGGTGTAAAATGCTACCGGTGTAAGTTATGCTGATTTAGGTTCCATCTGTCCACATCTGTCCCAGGGTAGCCATTTGCTAATCAGGCTATTACCAGCTTCACTGTTGCCTGGCAGCAAGGTACCATCAGAGCCGCCTGTTCCTGGAGACACTTCCACTTCAGAGTTATACGGGCTGATTCTCCAGCTATGCTTGTTTTATGCTGAAATAAACCCACTGACTTTGATGGAGTTCTTCCTGATTTACACCAGTGAGTTTCAGGCCTCATTTATAAAACTACTCATTTATTAGGGACTTTGCCCAATGATTGCTGAGAAAAAACAACCTTTGTTATGCTAATAGCTGCCATCAAGGGGAGGACTTGGATCCAAGGACTATTACAAACTTTGATAAAGTCAATTATGCCAAATACTCTTTTTCAGGCTCAATGGAAGAAGCAATTAAGCCCCTTTATAAAGTGAAACAGCTGCAGTCAATAGAAGCGGCTGTCCCAAGATAATAACCCTTATGATCAGGCCTGAGCAGAGTTAAACACAATAAATTAGCAAGAGTTTCCCTGGCTATGAATACAACAGTTTCCAGCCTATATGTGCACACTGCACCCCAGATCCAGAGTCTACTGAAGAGTCTTTTCTTGTCCAAGTTGAATAAAGAAGACTTTGTGCACCAGTTTCTACCCCGGTCCCAATAAATCCTAACAGCCTCTGTTCACAGTTGATACACAGGGAAGAATTCCTTCCCCTGTCTATCCCTCCATACTGCCAAACCTGTATCTATTGCCAAGGCCTTCCACTGAAAGCACCAACCATCTTCTTAGCTCTGTGACCCTATTGCACCAATATATTACATACTGCATTAGCATATTAAGACCCAAAGGAAAATGGAAAACCATTGCAAAAGGAAAAAAAAATTCACATAGCGGATGTCAAAGAGACTGTTTGCTTCACATGTTTTACTGATTTTTGACACAATTATGGAAAAACCATAACCATAAGGAACTTATGCAATCCAGGCATTATAAATAGAAACCAAACACGGAAATGGAGGAGGGCTCCATGAAGACGCATGTCTGGGCTTCTAGTGATGACTGCCAAAAACAAGCTTCAATCCCAGATGCTATAATACAGCGGGTGACTCTAGCTAGCTTAATATGCTTGTGTCTGCAGGTTTGGATAAGGGACTGGGCTGCAGAGTTTGGATAGATACAGCTGCTTCAGGTGCTGGCAGAGAAAGGGATTGTGTCGCTTGAGCTGGCATCAGCACAGAGAGCAGGAACTTAAGCCTGTCCTGAAGGACAGAGCAGGGAGGGAAAGTCTGGTATGAGGACAGTGATGCTTGTCACATGATAAAAGCAGAAGCAGGGAAAGGACACTGCTTTTTTTCTGCTGCTGTGGAAAGTGAGGAATCTCCTAAGGGACACATTGATCTCCCCAAGGAGTAATTTTCATCAGAGGATTCCCAAGCGTTCAGCAGACATCCCAGTGCATCATGGGACTTTGCAAAATTACCATATAGTAGAGCAAGGACAAGACCCACCCATGCAACTACCAGGAGGAGCCAATGACATTTCCAAATAGACATTTTTCAGGTTTGGGCTAATTTCTGTTTAGTTGAAGAGAACTGTTTTCCCAACCAAATCTGGAGGTGCGGTTATCATCTCCAGATTGCAGGGTAGGCAATGGAGGCTGAAAGGGGGCTAAAAGTGAGCCAGCCAAGGTCACACATGCAGCACTGCTCAAACAAGGAGCAAATGCTACAACCAGATGAGCTTCGGTTGCAAAGTGTGCGCCCAGCCTAGTACACGTTGGTGTGGGAGCCGGAGCATGTTCTTTCTTGGGGTTTTACAGACTAGCTGAGTGGGCAGCTCCATGCACTGCACAGCTCTGGCATTTGTCTGGCTCCAGGTACAAGCAGGAGAGTCACTTCCATTTCAACCCCACACCATGGCAGGGGGTCAGACTTGATAATCTGCTCAGGTCCCTTCCGACCCTACCAACTATGAAACTATGAAACCTCCTCCAAAGTCCCAGCTCTCCTGGGCTAGTACATGCCAGCTCCTTATAAAGGGGCTTGGTGTCTCTTACAAAACGTTCTCCTTGCATACAAGCTCCCCTCTTCTCTAGTTCATCCCTCAACCAGTTCCAGGTGGCCCGACAACATAGATCCCTTCCTGTGCACCCTCTCCTGGCTCCAGAATGCTGCCTTCTTCAACCCATCCTGCCCTTATAAATGATTAAAAGTAAGGCTGATCCATGCCTTCAGGAAGGCCAGACTATATTATTTCACACCACTGTAGGGCTGCCTCATCTCCAGAGACCTCTGGAGGCTAGATATCAGGAGGCACTACTTCACTGTCAGGGCGGCTAGGAGCTGGAACCAACTTCCAAGGGAAGTGGTGCTCACCCCTACCCTGGGGGTCTTCAAAAGGAGGCTATACAGCCACCTGGCAGGGGTCATTTGACCCCAGCATCCTTTCCTGCCCACGGCATGGGGTCAGATTTGATGATCTGCTTAGGTCCCTTCCGACCCTACCAACTATGAAATTATGAAACTCTGCTGCTCTCCATACACCCCTCATTGCCCTCTTTCTCAACTCTAGTACCAACCTGTCAAGTCCTAACCAGGACACATCTCGATCTGATCACCTTCCAAATGGGCTACCAAGAAATTTGGTGCTAAAGCTGTGAAGACTTCAGAAACCTAGATTTTTGGTTTGTATCCTGATACGTGGTAGCTACAGATTCTCCCTTTCCCGCACATACGGACACGCCATTGTGTAGGAGCCTGAGAAATTTTGAAGACAGCCAAGGATGAGTATAGATATATATAGAGAGATGTATAGAGATATATATAGAGATATGCAAGAGTGCAACACACATGCTGGGTGCTACCATAGAGCAATGCAGATCTCTCTCTCGTATATATATCTCCCTGACTATATACAACTTGGCTAGACCCATTCAATACTGAGAGCAAGCCTGCCTGTCACTGAGCTGGAACCAGATGGGATGCATTTCTCCCCACTCTGAACATCACAATCTTCTTTCTGGCATTTAATAAACACTGCGGCTAGACTATACAAAACGGTCCCTTACCCTCTTATTTCTTCATTTGTTTTACACTTTGTAATACACTTCTTTAATGTATATCCGCCTCTCCTTGGAAACCTTTCAAAGAGCCTTCATCCTATAAGCCCTTGACTCTTCTAACCTTTATCAGTGCATTTTTCTGAAGCCTACCAGATTCCTCTCTGAATGCTCAAGCATCTTCCCATCCCCAAGGCTTTCTTCAAAAGGGGGAAATAAAGAGCTGATACAGCATCGCTCCTCACAGAAAAAAACCCAACAGAGATAGACAAGACCCAGCTGGCCCTCCTATCTACCTCACGCTTGCTGCAGGGCTGTTGCCTTCAAGACATTTCCAAGAACTTCACACAGTCTAGTTTTTAAATCCTTTTTGTTCAACCAGTGATTTGTCTTTGGGTTTAGAGATTTTTCTACATAGAAATTACTGTAGCAGAGCCTCACGGAAGGCACTTTGAATAGCCCTCCGGTACCGTCCCACCGTTCTCCCTGCGTGCGCAGACAACTCTCCGTGATGGAATTGGGGAGTGGTCCAGCTACTTCTGCACAAAAAGCCATGGGAAATCACCTCTAGAAGTCCTAGAGACAATGTGGGGAGAATTGTTGAGCATTGTTTGGTACGGTGGCTATTCACAATAGAAGCAAGTCTATCTGGGTGCGTCTACATGTTCATTGATGCACCAGAGTTACTGCGCATTGAGTTTAGTATACTTGGAGAACTAAGTACTAAATCAATGCACAGTAACTCGTGCTACTGCACAGTAGCACCGGTGCACGAGCTGTTTTTAGACGTTTTCAGCCTAATATTACTGTGCAATAGCATATTAGCACAGGTTTTGCCGGGCACGCTACTGCACAGTGTTATTAGGCTATTACAGCTCATCTAGATGTACCGTCTGGGTATTTGGATGGAGTGTGGTTCACCCAAATCAAGCGTTCAGTGAAGACAAACCCAGAAATGGTGAAACCTGCCTGAAGTTTTGTTGTTTTTTTAATCATGAAGTGACTCCAAGCCCTAAGCTATCATTTACAGACTTCTAATAGGAAACCAGCTTTGAGAAACACCTTCTGTGGTCTCTTAAGATACAATTTCACTGCGTCCAAAAGAATAAAAATGGAAATGGGTTTTCAAACTTAATCCCCAAGTTCAGGCTGAGCCTTTTATGAAGGTTTCAGGTCAGTTCTTGTTTCACGCCTACCACTTTCTCAACAAGCCCTTGATCTTATTGCCTAATAAATACTGGATTTTTTCTTTCCGTTGGGTGAATAAAGCTCCAAAGTGAAACAAACTACCCCCAGAACAGATTTCTAAGGACCTGGGACCTATTTCGGCTTCTGCTGGTGGAGCTAATGCTGAAACTTGATTAATTAATGATGCTGGAAACCCACAGACACCTCACAACGTTTGAGACGGGGGTACAAAGGCCTAATTAAAAAGCATATTAAAATGCTGATGAGCTGTGGCTGTGCGTAAATGACAGGTGTGTTTTTAAAATTCATGTCTATCATCTTTCTTGCAGAAGCGACTGGGGAGGGGGAATAATATAAAGGACCTAATTTAATTGAGATCCAGACATGTTGGCAATAAGGGTTGGATGAGGGGAGAATGCTATTTGATGCTTTGTCTTACTTCTGCTTTTGAAGTTGCTAACAAAGTACTTGGACAGGCAGCCTGTGCTGAGTCAGCTGCATTTGGGGGCTTGCAAAACACACTGCAAAGTGAAGCAGCAGCAAAATGCAATGGGCTCAGAAGAGCCATGATCACGAGAAACATGCTGAGACCTTCAAATGACCTGCCTGTCTTTGCCTGGGGTTATTAGGCGAGGAGTTAGACATCTCATTTGCCAACTGGGCACACAGAAGGCATGATAGCTAATGGGATTATTAAGGGACCACAGAGGCCCTTGTCAACCCAACCCACCTGGTCATTCAGGCCAAAAGGCAACGGCAATCAGAAATGATCCTGGCTATGTTATTCTCCTGAATGCCATTGACTGTAGACATCAGTAAGCACCCATCTTCCAAATATCAGGCCCCTTTGACATGCCTCCAGTTAAACACCAAAAAACTTGAGGCACCCCCAAATCACCAATCGCTGCCAAAGATTTAGGCCTGGAACTTGTTCCGAACTCTGCAACCTCTTCCCTGCGATTTCAAGCTGGGAAAAGCATGGTGTGCATCTTTCCCCAATCCAGCTCAGTTTGCTCATCCATCAATGCTGTCTCTGTAGCAAGGTTGTGCCCACTTATCCGGCTTCTCACATGTGTAGCTACAGGCTGTAGCTTTCCGGTTGTTCTGAACTGCCTGTGCTTGGGGGTGGGTCTACAGACACACCAGCATGTTTGCTTAATTCTGCAATGAGTTCCATAGGGAGGAAAGCATCACTTGGGTGGATTCAGCCCTCTACAGAATAACTTCAATTTTGAGAAGGACACACTAGCTCTGATGATGCTGAATGAGACTAGCAATGTTCTCTATGAATCTCGAGTGATCTACTTTAAAATTAACAGTCACTGTCCCATCACTTGCTGCTCCATCTCAGTAAGCAATAGACACCGAGAAAGTTAGCTGCATCTGGGATCACAGAAAGCTCACATTAATCAAGAGATTGGGGTTTTTCTAAATAAAGCACAGAATGTTGCTTTATTCACAGACCTGGTCCCTGCCTCCAAGCTGCACTGGGAGTGCTGTGATGCATGGCATGCCTGCACTCTGCATGCTAAATGTGGAGGTGGATGCAGTAGGCACCAATATATGACCCTGACATACACATTCGTAGGGACTTAGCATGGTCCAGACACAGCACAACCATGCTTTGGCCTCCTGCCATGCTGCTTTTCTGCAAGGAAAGCCACTGCCTGGAATGGAAGGGAAATTTCAATCAGGACAAAGACCACTGCATTATAGAAATGAGACTTAGCAACTCACAGTCACGTGCACACATCTGTGGAGGCACCCACAGGACTTGTTGCACTATTGGCACATCAGGCTTCTATTTGTAACCACCCCCTCATCTCATGGGCAGATGCCATGACCCAAAGCTGAGCCTGGGGATCTGGCGTTCACACTTGAAAGCATCAATCGCTGTCTTGTAGTCACTCTTGAACAATGCAATTAACTCTAGAGCACCTCTTATTCCATGTAGGCGGGATGGTAGCATGGACACGTGCATACACAATAGTATGTGCAATGTTGGGGCCGGTTTCTATTCTACCTTTTAGGCATCTAATATTCCCCTTAATATTCCCCTTATCTGAACCCCTGATAACAAACACTTGTGCAAAAGGTTGATGCGTCATCTTCCTCACTAGCTTGTGATCTATTCTTAAGGCTACAAGGAAGGCTAAACTGAATGTGTGAGTGGTTTTCCAGGGATCTGAACTAGGTGGAAGAGGATTGCAGCTGCAACTTGGATGCCAAATAGGTGACCCTTCACATGGGGACTATGCCAGATTTCTTTGATGCTTGCTGGTGACACCTGAAGATATTGGGATGGGATCAGTTTTACAAACTGATACAGATAAAACAGGAGAGTAGCAGAAAGCCCCATTAAATTATCAAGTCTAACCCATGGCAGTGACAATAAACAGTCCCCACCTATTAAACCCGATACTGCACTTAATCTCTGCCAGAGAGCTAAGAGGAAATTGAGGGCTAATGAACCCAGAGCAAGAGTGTCTATTAAGGCAGGCCATTCACTGACCGAGGAGAGGATTTTAGAGGTTACTGTAGAAAAATCCTTGAAGCCTTCATCCCAATTTATGGCTGCAGTAAAAAAAAAAACAGGCAAACAGGAAAGTGGGACATCTCAGGAGAGAGTTAGAGGAATACAAATGAGTCAGACGGTTGCTGTGAAGCCATTGACTACAAAGCAACAGAGCAGAGCGGCATGGTAGACTCAGTCCTATTGGCCCATCTTTCTACCTGTGCTGGCCTCCCCCTGAGGGGCTGCAGCTATGATCCCCTGCCTCGGAGCAGTACTACGCCCAGCATCTCAGCCTCACCATTTCTGGGGGACCCATTAACCCATCACGGAGGATGGAGCTCAGCGTGTCTGCAGCACTGTCCATCCACAGGCTGCATATACCTCTCACAGCACCTTTGTGAGATGGACAGATACCGGAGCTGGCACCAGACCTCCTGTCCCCGCTCACCCAAACACCTCTGGCAGGTCCTCATGGATGGCTGACCTAACCCACGAAGGATGCCTTGAGAGATGCCACATTATCCTGAGAAGGAATTGCACGAATGTTGCACTATCATGATCTCCCAAGAAAGAGGCAGGAGGCCCAGTAAACACGAGGCAATGGGCAGTTTTCATCTCAATGCCATGAGCAATCCCAAGCTGTCTGAGGCGAGCCAGAGGATGCTGTAGGAAGTGAGTATTAAGGGTGACCTTCCCACGGCCAGAGGAAAATGTGAGGGAAGATTAAAAGAATCATAAGTGCTTTGGCCAAGAAATGATGAACAGGGACATGATATGTCTCTGCACACTCCTGAAGGGGGTGAACATCTCCGAGAGGGGCTGATGGTGCAGCCGTCCCCAAGGGAAGCACGCTTGTACGAGTTAGGGAAAGTGTGAATCGAGCAGTCCAGAGCATGGTTGGATGGTGAAAAGTGCCTGTTGCTTTATTGGACCCCAGGGGAAAACTCTCACAGAAAGACTAACAGCAGCCATATAGCGCCTACACCCAGGAGACGTATCCGGGGTATCCTGGGGGACCAAGCATTTCTCTAGACTGACGAGGTTCCCTTTTGTTCCACGGCAGCTGCACAAACAGCAGGCAGATGCCCCTGCGCATCCTCCCAGGCCCTGAGGTCTTTGTGGGCAGCCTCAAGCTAGGAGTTTCCCAGCTGCAAATAATTAGAGACCAGGCAGAAAGAGGAGAGCATGGGCTGGGCTGTGAAAGCAAGCCATGCCACTGTAAGCTGGAATTTAAATGGAGGTGGTCACACTTCATCTGTACGCTCTGATTCCAGTAACAGCGGCCTATTTTCAGGTTAGCTTAAGTCACTTGAGAAACAAGAGGCTAAAATAAAAGCAGCCGCTCCCACACCACAGAACGAGCATTCACGCAACCCAGTTAATGTTTCCTGTGCAAATGAGGCCTGTGGGTTAAGTAAACTTTTCTGAGAAAGGGGAGTTAGCCCCTTCCGGGGTCAATGGCTGACTTCAGGTATCTAACAGAGGCCTTGCCCTGGCTTGCTACTACCCCGCGTGACTAAACAGGACTTGTACACATTGCACGAACAGCTGGCTCATCCCGCTGACTTGATGTCTCTGCTTTCTTCTGCCATGGGGAACGGAGCCGCGAGGCCATGAAGTCTTCTATTGCTTAGGGAAGGGATAACAACAGGCCATCCCAGACACCCGAAAGCAGCAGTTCAACCCATCCGTCGCTTCCGTCAGCCTACGTGAGCCGTCTGCAGGACTGCCACGTGCTATCCAGTTCCTTGCCTCTGTGAGATGCAAGGCAGCTTAGTTTTAATTAGAACTGAATCCATCTCTCTCTTTCCTCAGGCGCTGATTATACACGTAATTAGCAGTTGATCTGCAGTCACCTGACGATCCATCTTGGCGCAAAGCAGACTCCAGAACCATCCATCCTCCGTCAAAAAGCTGGCCCAGCTGCCAGGTGCCTCTGTCAGCAGAAGTGCAGGAGACTCTATGAGGAACAACTGGAAAGCTTAATTGTGTATCATTGATTCACCCGCTTGCACCCTATAAGAATGGAAAGATCCCTTTGCAATTGGTACTGGTCGTATAGAGGAATCCAAGGTGACAGATGAAGGAAGACCCATCTAGGGAGGTTCACCAATGAAGGCTTTACAGAAACCTACCCCTCCCAAAAAATTGCAGCTACTTATTATTAGGGAGACAGACAGAGCAAACTCTGATGACGTGGAGCTATGCCACGGCTTTAATTTTGGGGTCCAGTGGATGAGCACTCTAGCACAGGGGGTCTGAACAACACCTGGACAAGATACAGCTGCAAGCGGTGTCGTCACTGAAGACTTGCCCGCCTGAAGTTCAAGTGTCCGTAGCTGCAGGATGTCCTCAGCCATCTGCCAAAAGTGTAGCTGGTGGCATCAGACATGTATCCTGCTGGGGACCCATTCTGTTGTGATACCAGACAGGCGCTGTATTCCCTGTTACAGACAAGCCCAACATAAGCTGGTTGCTGTGATGATGGCAATGGTGCGATGGGTATAAGTAGCAGGAATAAGTGACCACTTAAGAGAAGCAAAGATTTTACATTCAGACAACCAGTCTGCACTTAAAAAAAAACAAGAAGTGGCAAAAATGATCAACGTAATTTCTAAAGGGTATGTTTGTTCAAATGCGAGCGTGGCCATATTGTCCCCACGTGTCTGGACCTGACGATGATGGTACGATCGCACAGATCACCGAGACAGGTCACATTCACCACCTGGAGGATTAACATCAGCTCATGTTTATAAATGTAAAATCTCCTGTCTGTGCAAAGTGCTATTAGTATTCTGCAGACCAGGCTGAGATTCAGCAGTAGCTTGAAAGACACCTGGTGTAGCCGTGAAAGGCACGAACTGCAAACAGTCTTCTCTCCCCCGTCCCAGAGGAGACAATTTCTTCTTCTGTTAACAATAGGCACATTTACCTTGACTGAATTCTAGCTTTTATGGCGTGCAGTTAATTCAGGCTGCAGACAAATTTGCATCTGTAGTCAAGTTTTACACTGGCAGAGAATGCTGCCATTAAATAGGAGAAACACAGCCATAAATACAAGGCAAGCACTTCTTGGGCCCAAGCTGGGCCTATAATGCAATGCAAAAGAGGGAACTTTAACACTAATATATCAGGATTGGGTTATATAGCACCTTTTGCATTCAAAGCATCCCCAAAGGCCTTGGCAAGGCAGTGAGTTAGACACTAGCAGCCTAGGAAGAAATGAAGCAATTGTCTTATGCACACAGAACGAGGGCAATGCCTGGGCTAAAGACAGCGAGCCGCTTGTAGCAAGAACTAAAACACAGGCTGGCTTGCTCTAACTCTTTTTGGTACGTGCCCTTAGGTCGTGAAGACCCATTGTCGTAGGCATGGAGCAGTGCTCTGTAGTAGATTGCCAAGGGTATCTGATGCCATGGCACGATACTTCTTTCTCCAGTAATGCCCTGCTGCCAACATGGGGTAGCCAGTGATGATGGGGCAGAGCATGAGTGGAGTCTCGGAGAAAGAAGACCAGGGGAGACAGAAAAGGAAAAGCAGGGCTGTTCTACTGGGTCCAGTTGCTTGTATTATCCCACTCGTTGAACTAAAAAGCAACACACAGCAGTACTTTGAGCCCTATCTTGCCACCCTCCAGCCCAGGGAACTACTCCCTAGAGCTGTTTTTGCAAATCTCTCTTTAGGAACCACCAATGCTTTTGTCTTCCATGGATGCTAGTCGGTGCCTTTGGGTCCCCATGCCAGTACGAAGCTAAAAGGACTCTTCCCTCACTGCGTCCTGGTAGGGAGGAGATTCTCTAATGAATGCTAAATGAAAGCCCTGCTCCTCGGGAAGAGTCAATTGCTTGGAGCTCGAGTGATCTACACTCCCCCACCAGGGAATTTATGAACCCTTTTCTGATTTGCGAGGTAGCTGTCAAGTGCCACTTGAATGCAGGGCCAGGGAAGAATGAGGGATGGCTGCACACAGATAGTTTATTTTATTTTACTTTTAAACCTCCGAGCAGGTCATCCCTTTCTGCATTATCAAGTAACCTGTTTCTCATCTTCAAATCCCTCTGGCAGATCAGTGACAGGACATCACCTTGCCTGGGATTTATTTGTGGGGGGAGACTGTTGCTTCACGCCGTATCCCAGCTGAAATCTTAGGTCATCTCTGCAACATGCAGCCAGCAGCTGTTGAGGGGGCTATCTCTTTGGCATTGCTGGGAGAGACCCATGTATATCAAGGAGGGTCTTAGAGAGCCACGAGCATCTTTTATGGATTTCTCAACACCCCCCTCCCCCTGTCTGTACCAATCTGATCATGGGATAAAATTCCTTCCTGACCCCAAATCTGGTGATCGGCCTGACCTGGAGTGGAGGGGCAAGACTTTCTAGCCAGCAACCTCAACCTTAAAATCCCAGCAGGAGACTCCAGTCAAAATCCCCAGCCTTGGTTGCGGCTAACATCTAGGAGGCTGAAAAACCCTGGACATGTAGCAGAAAGGAGAGATTAGGATAGGGCAGGTTTCCCTCCCAGGCCCATATAGCAATCAGCAAAGCCCAGAAGCAGGGGAAATCCCCATAGTACAACACAGGAAGAGCTGTGTCTTTGAAAACAGGCTTAATTTAATCCAGGACTACCAGTACTAACAGGCATCACTCATAATGACCTATTTATTGCAAAATAACTATTGCAGGACAAAATGAAGTGCCATCTGCATGCCTTCACTGGAAGTTTCCATAGCTAATGTTTGGATTTCTTTTACGTTTAACCTTCCTCAGGTTCTAATCCTGGAGTTTGGAACAATTACAAAAAGCTTTGTACCGGTTTCCTGGCATACCCTCTCAGGCTGCGCTCTGCTTTCCTGTAGTTTCAGGCTCTGTGTGTGTGTGTGTGTGTGTGTGTGTGTGTGTGTGTGCAGAAGCTAATTTCTCACTAGTTACTGACCTATTTTTATTTTGAGGCTCTGCAGATGCTCTAAATCTAACTAGTGCCCCCTGCTCTTCCTTTGAACAGCATGTGGGATGGAACTATTTCAAGTGACCGATACGCATCTCTCCATTTTTGTCACCCTGGCGGGACCAGCCTTGTACATCCTTTGATAAAGGCACGGCTGGCCTTTCCCCCCTGTCATTATTTAGCGTCTCGGTGTCTGTTCTCTGCGCCTGCAGAATCGTGCTAGCCCAGCTCCCTGAAGCTTTCAGCTTCCTACGCAGACGTGTGTTGAACTGTTGATCGTCTGTGGCTTAATGAAAACTCGTGCTCCTTTGGCACTTGCCCACATCAGGCCGGTTCGGCCCTCGCCCCTTCTCAACTCAATCTCAACCCCGGTTGCAGCTGTCAACGTGTTCAGTAACCCTGTTCATGGGGAGTCATCACAACAAATTGAGATGCTTGAGTTTGTTGTGCAGGGGTCATCTCACATCTGCTACTCAGCACCTTGCCCTGGGTCTCTTGGGGTTGGTGGCAACACCGCACATAATGATACACCCTCTCAGATCTGGAGACTGAGCCCTGTCTCCGTGTCGAGCCGTTACAGGGTCAGGGTTCTCGGCATGTCATTCCTTGCCAATCTTATTTCTGTCTGTCGACGTGGTCACTCACAAACGTTAATGCATTGTTGCCCTTTGCCCTGAGCTGCTGGTCATGAACTCAGGGTCCCGCAGATGGTTCCAGGTAGGAGAAATCAGCAATAGAGTTGGCGTTTCCTGCCATGGACAAAGCATGTGTGCAGACCCATTTCCCTGAATGCAGGAGGATTCAGGCAGCGGGACATTCATCACCTGCAGCGTCATGTCCCTAGACCCACCAGGCTCACAAGGCTTTCCTCACATCTACTTCCCGGTAGCTTGTTCTAGCCACGTCTTGATACTCCCGTGCTTTTTCTCTGCATCTCTTCCTCTGCTGTTTTCTGCTCTCACACATGCCTCTCCCAAGGCAATCCCAGCAAAACCCATCAATTCCCATCACTCAGACTGCTGCATGGCTGTGTACATGGGTATGAGGTGGAGGCTACTGTCAGCATGGCTACATGCAAATGCTTTTATCCCCATTGCACAGAAAGAGAAACTGAGGCACAGGGAGATGAAGTGACTACTTCCAGGCCACTCAGAGAAGCTGTGGCAGAGCTAAGAACTGATCCCAAAGCCCTGGGGACCAGTTTCTTCCTCCAAAGCCCCCAAGTGGCCTTTCCATGTGCTTTAGTGGGAGCTGCCTTAGGTCTGTAAAGACCACCCGTCCCTAACCGAGCAGGACAGTCCTGGAATGGGATCATCAAGTCCTGGTCCTGGGCTGCATGGCTCCAGGAGAGCATTCATCCCAGATTCACAGCATTGTGCAGGGATCCAGGTTTCCCCTTGCAGGCTGGCAGAGCTGCAGCCTGCAAGGGGCTGCCAGGGGTAGGATGCAAAGGGTGCCACATGGATGTGCATGCCCACACACATGCATGTAGCCAGGAAAGAGCTGGGCAGTCTGGAGAGCAGCTCCCTGTGGGTGCAGGAGCAGAGGGAGCATGGGGGGGCCAGATCGAGGTCCCCATGGCAAGGGAGGGAGGGGGCAGGGGCTGGGGGCGCTGCCCAGCCATGGCAGTGCATGGGGCCTTGGGGCTGGGAGTGAGATAGAGCCAAGGGCGCCTTGCCCAAGGGGCATGGAGGGGTGACCCTTCCTGCCACTGCACCCCCCCCCCCAGGGAGGGGGCATGGGGAGCATGTGCCTCCCCCCAGATTTGTGCATGGGGCAGGGATGCAGGATGCTCTCCACAGGCTCAGGACTCCCTGCCCTGCTGCCCTTCCCCCAGGAGCCCTGTGCCACCATGGAAATGTGCCCCCTGCCTGCCTGACAACAGTGGGGTGGTGGTGGTGTGGTGTGGAGCTGTGCCCCCCACTGCTGCCGGGCAGGCAGCAGGCATGTGGCCAGAATCGGGAAACCTGTAGTCTTCTCTCCATTGACCGAGGAAGGCAGTGAAGAGACAGGGGCTGGGAGTAAGAAAATATCACTCTTCCAGGGATGCTCGAGGATCCTCTGCCCAGCTTGGCATTAGGTCTGTTTTCTAGGGGTACGGTTGCCTAGATTGACCTCTTCCTGCCTAAGGATACAGATTAGGGAGCTCACGCCAACCACCTCACTAACACTGCCCAGGGGACAGTATGGGTGTATCCACAGTCCCTCCCGATGGAGAGGAACTCGCTCCAGGTATCAGCCTGACAAGCTGGGGGTTAGACAGCCGCAAGACTGCGTGAGCCAGCTCGAGTCAAGGGTAACTTCCCAACCCGATTTCGAGGGCTGAGCGGACCCGTCGTCATTGCAGGGCATGGATCATCAGTGCTAGAAAGAGACTGCACCCTTCCTTATTGAGGTCTCCCAGGTTAATTAGGCCCACTGTTTCCTTCTGGTTAGATTAATTGCTAATGGAACAAAAGGCTAAATTACTCACCCAACTGCATCTAAATTATCAAGGGGCCTTGCTTTACCCGCTCCATCCTCCGAGGAGAAAAGCTATTTAGTGCATCTTTAAATTCACCTCTTCATTCCTTCTTTTTTTTTTCCCCCCTCCCCTCCCCTCCCCCCCCCCCCTTTTTTTTTTTACACTACACATGACACACAAAACTTAGGCCCAGGGGCTGAACACACAGAAAGCGAATTTATAATTGTTGTGCAGGGCAGATGCTGCAGGAAGCTGCTGATATCTCCCTCAGTTTAGGTTAGGGCTGATCCCTGAATAATAAGGCTTTGTGACCTCTCAGAGTTTCACATGTGCATGGGAGGGTGTCCTTGCTTTCAGAGGGGCTGTCCTGGTTTCTCTTAGCAGGAGGGTGGAGTGGCTTTGGCATAACACAGCTGCGCTTTCCACAAAGGAGCTAGTTTCTCAGGGCCAGATTTTTAAAGGTATTTTCAGGCATCTCGCTTTCACTCCTCTTGTGGCTTCAAACTGGCTAAACCCCCTTAAGAGAAGGCTTTGCTTTAAGGCCGGGTTTCAGTGAGATGATTTCGAATTAAACATATGCTAAAGGGCTTTGATGACTTGAGAGAGATGTCATCAAAGCTGGGGCCCCTGCTGCAGAGTAATCCTGGCATGGCAGGTCCCAAGGACAGAGCGGCACAATGCCTGTATCTGGAGAGGCAGAAGTAGCCCCAGGTGTTTTGGGAGAAAATACTCATTAGCTAGATTACAGCTTGTCACATAATGAAATAGGAGCTTCACAGATTTGTTCATTAATCTCATCATCCAGCTCTCATGCAGGTTGTGTTCATGGCTTTGTGTCCCAGGGCCCCTTACAACACTTCGAATGACCCCAGCCACACTGTCAAATCCACGGAGCTTTGCCAGCTTAGTGTGGGCATGAGGTATTTGGCGTTTGTGGGCTCCTCTTTGTTGATCCTCATCCTATTTCAGTCATTCAATCAGCGAGCTCAAATAATATTTCAAATAATATGGCCAATATTTCTTATGATCACCAAGGTGCCCCTGGGGGTCACAAGAAATAATGTCCATAAGCTAGCAGAGAGCTGATTTAGACTAGACATTAGGAGGAACTTCTTCACAGTTAGAGTGGCCAAAATCTGGAATGGGCTCCCAAGGGAGGTGGTGCTCTCCCCTACCCTAGGGGTCTTCAAGAGGAGGTTAGATGGGCATCTGGCTGGGGTCATCTGAACCCAGCGCTCTTTCCTGCCTATGCAGGGGGTTGGACTCGATGATCTATTGAAGTCCCTTCCGACCCTAACATCTGTGAATATCGGGGAGCACCACCCCCAACCCTCCAGAGGCTGAAAACTATTTGCCTGCACTGTTCCACTAATGTTTTAGGAGCCTGAAGATATCTGCTATTGCTGTCTGTGTGCTTGGCACGTGATTCACAAATTAAACGAGCAAACAGTCACAGCGCATTTGCTCTAATGTTGGTTGCCCAGCTCTGCTACGTCCTTATATATACAATAAATCTGTAGATATACAACATTTGACACTCAGCACATCCAGATCTCACACTTGGGGGTAGTTGCAAGAGTAACTGGGTCAAATACTCATCTGATGGAACTTAATGTGGTTCAGTTGAAGTCCACTGAGCCCCATCAAGGGGTTGCCCCCACATTTTTCATGTCATCAAGGTAACTCACCAGCAGGGATGCCTCATTAGCTCCCTGAAGACAGTCATGTGCACAAGGGTGGCAAGAAGACATGTTCTTCCTTTAATTGACCCCGTCCAAGGCAAAGCCTTGCAGATGGCTGTAGAAATGAAGTTATTTTTTTATGTCTCTTTGAAGGACATTGCTTCTCCTACAGGCCATTTTTATTCCATTTTATAGGCCCCCAGCCCCTTCCACCCCTCTTCAACCCATTAAAGCTTCGCTGACAAACTTCCCATCACTGGAAAACTCTGGTCTCATTTCAAGGAGAAAGCAATTGTAGTCACCAGGTGGTGCATTGTGAACATGCCTGAGGAGCAGCAGTTAGCATGGGCACCATGGGACAACTAATTCAAGCCAGTGTGCAATTTATATTCTCCATCATGTTTTTAATCTCTGGAAATTTAATGGCACAACCATAAGCTGTATTAAGGACACAGCTGATCCATCACCTATAAATCAAAATCTCCAGGAGAGGCTTCAGAATAAATGATTCCCTTTTAGGAGACAAGGCTATCCAGCTTGCAATTTTTAATGCACTTCCAAATAGAAATATATGCGGACGCCTGCTGCGGTAAAGGTAAGAGTGAGCACGAGACACGCTTTTAAAGTTCAAGCACAGGATGGATTATAAATCTAGGTAATGGCTCACTTCTCCCGCTACCAGCCTGCAATATTCCCCTCTTTCATTTGACTAAGTTCAACCCTCATTGCTGAGAGAAACTAGGCTCTGATACAAAGTCCAGGGAAGGTCTACTGTCTGAGGTCCTACCACCTAGTGAGGACCAGGACCTGGATGGGAGACCTCCGTTTAAAACATGAGTTGGTTCGGGCTCAGTTGCATTTGACAGTGCTGCTTTGCGATGCCAAAATCAATTAAGGTGCACCCCTGTTCTTTTAGTATAATTAAAGACCCCCACTCCCTCAGCCCTTTTTTGTAGGTCTGCTAACCCCAGTGTCCTGGCTCGTTTCTCTGTGGGTAATGACAGCCTGTATTTGCAACTGTATATGAAGATGGAAGCATAGTGGCTACAAGATTCCCTCTGATCTTCCTGGCCATGCATTTGCATTTTCACAGACCTGCATTTTGCATATTGGCTTAAGCATCTATGCCACCCAGGAGAGCGCACAAACACCAGCAGACTCTTCTTGTGCCTGAAGAAGGGCGTTTGTGCCCAAAAGCTTGCAAAGAACAATTTTTTCCAACTATTTAGTTGGTTTAATAAAAGATATCACATCTACCCAAAGAGCCTTGTCTATCTAGGGGCTACAAGAGGCATCTAAGGCCAGCTCTACATAGAGCAGGATGAGGTCTTCCTCACCCATCCCTGACTGATGCCCATCTACCCTCTGCTTGGAAGTCTCCATGGACAGAGATCCCACCACTTCCCTCGACAGCTGACTCTATTGTTTTAATGCTCTCCCAGTTAGGAAGGCTTTCCTTAGATGTCATCTAAATATGCTTTGTCACAATCTAAGCCCACTGTTGCATGCCCTGCCTCTGTGGCAAGGGAGAGCAATGCTTTTCCATCTCCTTCAGCATTTCAAGTATTTGAAAATTGCTTTAATCCAGCCTAAATATACCCAAGTCCTTCAAGCCTGTCATGAGACAATTTGCTTCTTAAGCCCTTTTAGCATCTCTACCGCTTGGATCCTCTCCAGCTCGTCTACATCCTGCTTTAAATATACACATGCTAGCCTAACTAGGGCTGAGCAGAGCAGTACCAACACCTCTTGTTAGTACCACTTCTCCTGACTCATAATACTGTGTAATGCTGCGCTAGTGGTATGTGGTTTCTAGAAATAGCAACAAAAAAGTGCTACGTGACTAGGTAATGCGGTTATTTTCTGGGAGCCCCTGACACTACGTTTAGAAACAGCCAGGGAATTTCGAACCACTTTGGCCCGTCACTAGGGAATGCATTAGGAGAACTGGCTTAATGCAAAACAGCGGCGAGCACGAGATGAATTCTCAATGGCAGCATATCTCAAATCATGATCCAAAAGCACTTCAGCGTGCAACAGTGGTGACCGTCTTCCTGCAGTCTCCCCTGCCTCCTGAGCGCTTGCTACACTGCACAGACTCAGAAATTACATAAACCAGAGCTTCTCCTCCAGCCCTTGAACTACAAGGAAGTATTGCAGGGGGCAAAATGCATAAGATGAAGCCACAGCCCTCCTTTCCAGCAGGCCTCTATTCAAAGCCTGTGAAATGCAGATGAATCTCAAGTCCCCTCTGAGAGAGGCAGGCACGTGCCCAGCACAAGATGCTCTTTCGCAGAAAGAAGCAGAAAAGAAAGAGGGCTCCCTGCTGAATGTGGATCGCTGGACCTGCAGAAGGACTCTCACTGTGAATGATCGATTTTCTTTTTTCATTTGTAGAAAAGGCAATATTAAGTGTCTGGCATGCAAGTCACTGCCTTAAGGCTAGTGGCTGGGAACAGCTTAATGAGAGAGAGGCTTCTGCGTGAAATAGAGAATGACTGAGAAGGCTGCAGGGAGCTGATTTAGTCCGACCACCACCACGGACATTTGCAAAGCTGGTGAAATGGGGGAGAAGAGGATTTGGGCTCCAAGTGATCAGTCACGGAGTGAGGAGTTGGGTCTGCATAATGTGAGTCTAAAGGGGGAAGGTGGGAAACAGCATGATAGGGAGACAAAGGTTATTCAAGAAGGGATCGGCTCTGTGCGCAGACACCTGATATAGGTGCCTGGGCCACCGATGGGAATCCAGTTCTGGGCACCCCACTTCAAGAGGGATGTGGACAACATTGAGAGGGTCCAGAGGAGGGCCACCCGCATGATCCGGGGACAACAGGGCAGGCCCTACAGTGAGAGGCTACGGGACCTGAACCTGTTCAGCCTTCACAAGAGAAGGCTGAGGGGGGACCTGGTGACCATCTATAAACTCACTAGGAGGGACCAGAAGGGTTTGGGGGAGACCTTGTTTTCCCTAGCGCCCCCCGGGATAACAAGGAATAACAGCCACAAGTTGTTGGAGAGTAGGATTAGATTAGACTTCCGTAAGAACTACTTCACAGTCAGGGCGGCTAGGATCTGGAACCAACTTCCAAGGGAAGTGGTGCTGGCTCCTACCCTGGGGGTCCTTAAGAAGAGGCTTGATGCCTACCTGGCTGGTGTCATTTAAACCCAGTTTTCTTCCTGCCCGGGCAGGGGGTCGGACTTGAAGATCTACAAGGTCCCTTCCAACCTGACTTCTATGATTCTATGAATCCCAGCTAGTGGGGCTTATAGGACTGTCATCTTTTCCTTGCTGCGTCACACTTTACATTGAGGATCCAAGACAGAGGGTAGGGGGTCAGACTTGATGATCTGCTCAGGTCCCTTCCAACCCTACCAACTATGAAACTATGAAGATAATGATATGACAACCTACAGAGAGCTGATTAATAGGTAAAAACCTGGCAATAGGTTGCTTATATTCCCAACATTATGATCACATAGAACACTTTCTACTGAGGCATTGCAAACACATCCTACACATGTCAATAACCCACTTATAACATATATTCATCACAATTAAGTCTTTATATGAGCCTGGATGAGCGCATTGTAGTTGATCAGCACCAATGCACCAATTAGTCCATCTCCTCCTCATGAATTGCTCTCCCCATGATGTCCTGAATGCAGAACAAAACTTTATTTCAATTTCTGTATCAATAGTGTTAGGATGAAAGTCACTGCAGTGCAAGGGGCTAGGACATATGTCGTATCCATTAGTCTCTAATGCACCCTCTGTTGGGAATTTTATAGCCTGCACAGTTGGTGAATGAATTCATGTAGCAGCTCCTACCTCTACAACCCCATATCAACCTGTCCAGTAAGTTTGGTCATGACTGATGGGTTCATTAATAGCATTATGGTTATTGCAGAGGATGGGGATAGCAACATTCGCCACCAACAAAGCAACCCCATTTGCTGTTGGGCACTTTATGAGCTAAGCTTTAAGTGTGCAAGTCAAAACCCTAGCCCCCACTGCCTGGTGGGTACTCCTTGGTTGGAGAAAGGTGAAGGGACATCACCCTGATAGAAATGCACCCTAGATGAGGCACTAGGCAGCCAACAGCAGTTCTTATGTCTTGCTCTGGCACAAGCTACAACCATCAAGGCACCTAACGTCTGGACTTGGTCTGGCCTTTGGATTCTGTCTCGATGGTCTAAAGTGCGGATGGAAGGTCTTGGGCAGCCTCCACTCCTCCATGCTTCTGCCTTGGCGTACGTATCAAAGGCCTTGGTGTCATGGTCAGCAGACTCCGGACAAGTGGATTCATCAGGCACCCGACTAGACCTCTTATGCATACACCGTCATACAGAGGATTGGCAGTTGCCTATTATTCTCTTCCCTCCTGAGGGACAGTTCAGTACTACAGTTCATCTTTAAATGCTTTGACCAGACAGAAGAGTCCCTGGGCACTGACTCCCCTGACTCAAGGCCATTTGTACTCATGCCAGCCCCCACACAAATGTTCTGAGATACAGCAGTTCTCCAAGCCCTGTTTACTGTGGGAACAGCCTCTGATGCTGGACAGCAAGACAAAGAGTTAAGTTGTATTTATATTCTCCAAAGGACCTTATTACCCACTTACAGTTGTGACTCAGAGAGCTCCTTATAGGGACTCCAAGTATCCAACTGTTCACCCTCCTAAACCAAATGTTCACAGCAAACTTCTCGTCTGAACAACAGCTACATTTTGAACACCTGCAAATTGTCCCCTGCCCCCAGCTTCAACATTTGTTGTTTCTTTTTCAATCCTACATCTCTCGTCTGGCACTGTTCCCCCCGCTCTCCCGAGTCAGAATTTTACCTCTCTTCAAAGAGTCTCTTACTGACACCACAGATTGAATTTCCAGACATTTGTGCCAAACCCACTTAGGAATAATGACACCTGCAAAACATGCCTTTGCAAAGACTTGTGGGGTTTATTATTAAGGCACATAAACGGCATTCTTGGCATGACAAAAAAGGCAGTTCGTGTGTTAGTTTTCAGGGCTGGGGGCTTCTAGCAGGTTAAAACGTGGGAGAATTTGTGCAGGCAACTGAGGAAAGTTTTCTTTTATTGTTTACTCCCACCCCACTCCTCCGCTGTATATCAAAAGCCTGAAGAGGAATGGCCCCAAAAGGTCAATTTCTGCAAAATGTTTTCAATAAGTATAATGTTGAACCTGAGGACACTTTGGGGAACAGACAAGACACCGTAGATCAGAAGCATGGCTGGGAGGGGGAGGTCATCTAGGGCAACCCCTCCTCAAGGCAGGACCATCCCTGTAGCCATCCTAGGTAAGTGCTCGTCTAACCTCTTTTTACAAACCTTCACACACAACCACCAGGCCAAATGCTGCAATCTAACCTGCCAAAGGCAAGGCAGAGGGATGAGGGCACTGTCCTGCTGCTGCAAGACCAGGAGGTTGTTAGTAAATCTATTCTCAAAAGACCTAAGGAAGAGGACCAAGCTCCCAGCTACAGAGGGAGGCAAACCCCCCAGCAGCCCATGTTGATCTGACCACAAGGTAAAATTCCTACCTGACCCCAAATGGGGTGATTGGTCTGACCCTCAGTGGAGGAACAAGACCTTCTAGCCAGGAACCTCTGGGTTTTTAAATCCAGCAGAAGCATTGGTGCATCCAAGTCAAAACCCCCAGCTCTGGCTATGGCTAACCCCCAGTGCTTCTGAGGAAGGTGATGAAAACCCTTGACTTCCATAACAGAAGGGAGGAAAACACTGCTTCTTGTCCCCATCTAGTGACCCACAAAGCCCAGAAGCAGAGGATAACCAGACTCCCTCCACGCTGCACTGCAACCAAGGGCTCGATCAACAATTTGCTTCCTTTCCCAGGGTGCCAGTAGGTGGATCACACAAGCCAGCTTCACTCGGAAAAGAGCATTTCACCACGCAGACATACTTGCAAAGTCAGCACCAAGGGCACATCCTTAACCTCACTGAAACCTGTCAGAAGCTGACCACTAAGCTTAGGTTATTTCTGCTTTTACAAAGGGTTGTTTTTTTTTGCGGTTTATCACCTCCTTCGCCTAAGTGAAGAATTATTCATGTGGTCACATCTGACGAGCTGAATTCATCTTATGCTGGATGTTTGAATCTTATACCTTCTCCACACACCTAATTTAGCATTCTGCACTATTTCTGCATAGCAACTGTATATATTTTTTTAGCTAGGATCTTCCCCTTAGCATTTTATCTAGTAATTTTCTATTTCTATGCTGCTATGTCCTGTTTTGGGCTCCACTGTATTTAAGTTAAGTTGTACTAATGCTAACTGTGGTTTTACCCGCCATGCTACATTTACCTTTGCTTTGCAAGCTGGATATAGCTATAGCTGTGGATATTGATATAGATATATCTAGATAGATATGGATATAGATATGGATATTCAGCTTATTTTTAATGGAGGGGGGGAAGTAAAACTTACAGCTACATGGGCAGTTTTCTGCAAACCTTTTCATTTGGATGAAAAAGTCATTTTTCAGCCGCTGAGGTACGGAGGAGAACAAGGCAGGAAAAGGATTTCTAGAAGAGCTGAATTTGAAAGATGGGGGCAGAGACAGAGAGGGATGTTTGAAGATCAAGCAGTGGGAGCTTGTTTGAAGGCCCTTCCTAATATTTAACCTCAGGTTTTGCCTGTTGCATTCAGAAGCAGTGACACCACCTTGCTTTTGGTCCAGGGATAAAAGAAAAGCCGTTCTTCCTCTCTGTCCTGCAGAACCATTCACCGAGCACGGCACTAGCATAACCTGCAGACTCCTTTTTCCCCAACAACAGACATGGCCCTCTTAACCTTTCCTCCTGTTCTTTTCCAGGTCTTTTATCTGGGCAGTTTCTGTCTTCTGAATAGTCTCTGCTCTGCTGAGTGTTCGGGTTTCAGCCAGCAATCAGCACTCTCCCCATTATTGGCCTATCACAGAATATGAATGCTCAGCACAACAGACTTCAGCTTCTTTCTAATGAGTTACGTACTAGTTTCTAATGCCACAACCAATTAATCTGAATTCCCAACAGGGTCCCCTTCATGTGTTTTGTTGCACGAGATTAATGGTGAATATAAAATTACTTTTTCACCTTGGGACATCACCATAAATCTGGAGAAAACCCTTCCTACAACATCCCATAAATATTCAGGGATTTAATGTATTGCCATGTCCTTTGTTACAAGAATTTATTATCATAAACAGTGTTTCCTCAGGCAGTTTTCATGGCTGGTAGAGCTCAATGTAAATTGTACAATTGTATGGCATGCCAAGCCCTTCTTTGGTCTTCTCCTCTATGAATTTGACAGTCCATCCTATAATGGGATAAGGAAGCATAAAATCCTAATGCGTCTTCTTTCAAAGATCTTTCTTCAACATATTTGTCCTCTAAATGTCACGGCCAGTAGGAAAACATAGAAAGACCCATTTCATGGATGGGTAAACTGAGATACATACAATTAGAGTCCATTTTAGAAAATCAGGGCCTTCATTTTTCTGTATCTCCTGTTGCAAGAGTTCTGGGGAAAAGGCAGCACGTGTATGTGTGTGCAAATAGATAGTACATACTAAAACTCGCCAGGGGTTGCAATATAGAAGTAGAAGACCAAGATAAATGTATAAGCTCAAAAAAAGACATTGCTATTACACTGCAAATGGCCTTGCCCTCTTGCCTACCAGCTTCTGACCCTTGCTAAAAGCAGAGGTAGAAAAATCAGGCAGAAATTCCATTTCAAACTGAATTGCTCAGCAAATCCCTTCCTGAGTAAAGAAATTCTGCAGTTCAATCTGGATTTCCAGCCTACCCTTTCAGTGGTACAGGCTTGAGCGTAGCCTTGAGGGCCATCCACACAACCTCTATCCGTTCAACTGACAAAACCCCCAAAGAGCTGCCTGTGCAAAGCACCCACGATGGAAGCCAAGCCTCCCTCGTGCAAACAAAAGAAATCCAACCACACATGGTATAACACAGCTTTCAAAAAAGCCACGTGGCATTTTTCCAAACAGGGCCACGGCCCTTAGACATCAGGTCCTTCCTCCTTTCATTGCAGCATGGGAAGAATTCAGAAGAGACATTTCTAAAAAGATTGACCGAGCCAGAATCAGCTATTTTGTCATTAATCAGATCTAGAAGGCAGCATAGCCATACAGGAGATTAGATTTACATAGCGGACCTGGGATAAGGCAGTTCTTCTAAGGCAGGCAACTGTGTCCTAAATGCATCTCTATGGTGCCATTAGGTTTCTGGATTCTTACAGTCTGCAAGAAAAACAACGGATGCAAGATGGTTCAGGTTAAGGAACAATTTTCTTCCCTCCCTGCAAATATCCAGCCTTACAAGCAGCTAAAGTCCAGATCTATTATTTTACCATGACTTGCATGCATGTGAATTATGACCTTGATCTCCTGTTAATGGCTTGTGTTGGCTACAAAATTGCTGAAGCTTAATACATGCTTATCTTTTACGCTGCACTTGAGAGGCCACATAGGAATCAGTAGGTTATGCATCTTTCATAGACAATTTTCCAGGTGCCAAAGCTGAAGAGTGCTTATTCTCTCCCCTTCTCTCTCTTGCCTTCCTCCCGTACACCCACATAGAAATACACACACACGCACATGTAACTATATGCACATAGCTGAAAATTACCTCCACACCCACTCTTCCTCTGTCTTGAGACCTGCAAGAAGCCTGCCTTCATTTGGTTTCCAAGCAATGCAGTCATTGTTGCAGGAGCTTCAGCTAGCAGGAGGTGACACAGAGCAATTCCTTTTCCCTTATTCAGCAATCAGCAATTAGACTTTGAAATTGTTTTTCAGGCAATAAGTTCAATCACCGATTCGTTTCCGTTCAACACGGAATCAAAACAGGCGTTGGACCTGGTTCTGGTCTGCCAGCCATAAAGTCTTTTTTGGAGCAGCATGAGATGTCTATCGTCCCTTTCTTTTCACTGAAAGAAACTCAACACTTTGGCCCATGCCTTGTAGTGCCAAGAGGAGCCCTTCTATTGTGGTCATGGGCATTGACTCAACAGCTTAGTAGTGCTGAACATCAGTGCTCTTCTCCTGACCAAATGGACACAAGCCTGCCCCAGCTCTGCCAACAGCTAGGACCCAAACCCTTGGGAACTGGCCTGAATTAGTATATGCCTTAGTTTCCCCTGTCCAGAAGGGAAAAGGCATGGCTAGTCCCATGATCAATGTCCTATTGCTCTGCCCTAGAGCTTTCCAATGGGAAATCCCATAGGAAGGGAAAGAGGGATGAACTAGGCCAACGCTGTGTTGGCACTATGGTGAGCGTCTTCCATCAGAGTCTTCCAGGCGTCTGCCTGGTAACATGGTTTATGAGCCTTGACACACAGGAACTAGCAACCCTTTGGGTTGTCACTCTCATTTCCATGAGAAACAGTGTTCCTTAGGATCAAATATTCCAGATGCTGAGGCCCTGGCCCAGAGTGTACATAGGTCTTCATCAGACCAACTCCTGATGACAGCAGTGGCCCATGCAAGGGGGACGTGAACGGAGGGGCATGACCTGCTATGAAGGGAAGCACTTGTCTTTTCTGGCCAAGTCCATTTGGTGTCTGCTGCTGGTCTAATACATTTTCAACCTCATGCCAACCCTTGAAGGCTTCCCATCCTGAATGTATGAGGAGGGGGCCTCGGCCAGTCTTTTAAGAACTGATTTGATGCAAGCACTGAACTGTGAAGCCCAAGGGAGAACCTGGGGGCTGTCATGAGCACCGTGGTGCAGTAGCCCAGGCCCAGACAGCACATGGGACGCAGGTTCCTCTTCACCGTCTCCTTCTCTCCAACCCCACAGCTATCCCAAATCCCTCTGAGAAAGTTGGTCTTCCTTATGCAGAAGGAGCTGATGAGAGGCTGTAAAAAGCACACACTCGAATACCCCAAGGCCTGAGCTGTTAGACAGTGGGAAGTGCTGGATTTGGAATGGGTTAAGGGGGTGCACACTGGCAGCTGGCAGTAGTATCACTCCTTCCCTACAGGATAGATTTATCCACAGCTATAAATGTGCTGGGATAATTTGTAGGTGTAGAGCTTAATCTCTACACTCCTAATCCCTTGAGAGAGCCAAGTCTGGGGGTGAACAACAGTGGGGTAAGACCTCATTTGCCTCATGACCCCTGGGGAACAGGGAGAACAGCCAGGATTTGCAACAGGGAGCCACAGAGGTGCGTGTCCTGCCTTTGTTTCCCAAGGGAACTATTTTCCGGCCTGAGCAGAATCAAGGGGCCTAAAAAGTCTCCAACATGGATGCTAGCACACACGATGGGATATACAGCATGTTCCACTCGCTCTGAGACCCTAGCTTGTATTTCCACTCCTGCCCTGCATAGAGGGCAGAACTAATTTGGGTGGTTCAGCTTACAGGACCCGGCAATTACCATTTGCTTGCATGAGTGCAGCTATGATGTCCTGATGCTCCTCACTAATAGATGATGCTGATGATGAGAAATGGGATTGGATTTCGGGCGGCACACTTAATAAGCATCGCCTGACCTATAAAACACCCTTCTGTGCAGAACATCCCATCACCCCAGTTGTCTCTCCCCCTCCGACCCCAGTGACATTTCAAATGAGGCTCGTAATGGAAAGCAATGGCCCAGAAATTAATTGCAGGAGGGAGAATCCAGCTCCTTTGTCTATTCTATAAAAGAGGAAATTGGTTTTATTAGCAGGGTTTGTGAGGTCCTAACACCCTGGTGCTTCCTCTGACAAATCTGTCAGGTGGCCCCTGTAAAGCACATATTTGCCAAGGTTTTTAGAGGGCAGCAGCCCTGCCAGGTGGATTACTTTTTGTGTGTATGTGATGGGATCACAAAAAAATATATGGAGCTCTATGTTTTTAAATGTAGGTGTCAGGTTAAACTAAATTAAGAGCATTAGCAAGGCCTTCCTTGAGCTGGGCAGAGTATGTCAATAGAAGCTATGAAACCTGAAGGCTTCTTGTCTTTGGTAGAGGCCCATTATTTGCTCTTGCACCTCACAGGACTGGGGCACTCTAACAAACAGCATTTAGCACTGGGTAAAGCCTCATGAGGACAAAGTTTGCTCACTGCCTAAAAGCCAAGAGTTTCTTGAAGCTATCAAATTAGGGGTTTTGTGGCCAGCAAGTTTTCTAGGCCAGAAATCACTCTGCATCAGCAGGTCCTTTTGTCATTTGCAAAGGGGGGGTTGTAACAGATCGCCCTCCCCAGTGCCATCTTTTTGCCTGTTATCCGTGACCTATGAGGGGCTCCCTTCAAGTCCCCTTAATGTTTCTCATGTCCCACTTTCTACTCGTCTGCCACGTCTTGATGGAAATATTATACAGATGTTATTGTAAGCGGGAGACTGCCAATTGTATTTTTGTACGTTGAAGTTCTCATCCACCATGGGCCTTAACCCCCGTCTTTCTCTAGCTAGGCCTCCCCGTCTAAACCCACCAGGTAGGGTTTGACTCCAAGGCTCTAGCTTCTTGGCCTTGGGGCTCGTGGCCCTCCTTTTTGCCCGCAATCTGGAGCCCAGCCTCTCTGGCCCAGAGGCCCATCCACTGGCCCCACACCCAGTGAGTTGCAAGTTCAAAGCTGGGCAGCAGCCCTGAACCTCCACTGTCTCAGTCCAAAAGCACACGGCTGCACCCCAGGTGCACCAGGCCACTTTGGCCTTTTATGACTGCACCTAAGGCGCTAATGAAGCCTCCTCCACCCCTACAGCCTTGTCCACAAACCGCTGGTGTTAATCAATCAAAAATTAGAAACAATATGTCCATGGGCTATAACCACCACAGGAAAAATAATTAAAGAAGGCAGCATGCCAGCTTATATTTTTTCAGGGGTTTGTGCTTCTGCTCCCCACCGTCTGCTATGGTCCTTCTTCTGGGGCTGCCGCCGCTTCTCCAAGAATCCTCAGTAGTTCCTCTCCCACAGCAGCTGGACAACTCACCAAGCCTCTCTGTGGAGCTCTTATGCACACTCCTTCCCCTTTGGCTGCTGGCCCCTACTGCTGCCCAGCCCCGGGTTTTTATAGTTCTGGCCTGCTCCCTTCCGGTCACCTGACTACCTGGCCAGGCTCAGCTTTTAACCCCCACCTTGCCAGCACGCTGTGCCGAGAAAATTCTGCTATTAAAGGGACCGACCTGGCTTCTGGTAACAGGGCTAGGGTTCCCTGTTACAGGGGTGCATCCTTTTGTCATCTCCTAAAGGAGGAAACTGAGGCACTGGGATTAAAGTTCTTCCTCCATGGCTACCTATGGGCAAATAGCAGGGAAGACCTGGAAGCCATCTCACCTAAATTCTTGAGATTGCCCATTAAAGCCTTTCTCTGCCACTTGGGCCTGCATGGATATTTCAGCACCTCTGATTCCACCCATGTATGAACATGAAGAAAAGTGGAGGGATGGGGATGTACAATTAGGTACCTTCCTGCTCTCTAACATGGTTACTACCTTCCACAAAATCCAGACTCATCTCCCTTGCCACTTCCTGGAGTGTCTTTTTTCCTCTAAAAAGGAACAATTGAACACCATAAGGCTCAGCCCACAGCTTCTCCCCTTTGTAGAGTTCCTACTTCTGCAATGGGCAGCCCACAAACCTAGATGCTCATTCAACAGAAAAGTCTCTCCCACCTCCTCTCTGTCCAACAGCACCAATAAATCATTCCAGCAAAATCAGCACCCATAATAGGGTATCAGGTAGCCGTGCAAGAGAATATTAAACCACGTTCACGGTGCACAAATTAACTACGGGTTAATTGTTACCTGTGGACTGGTGACCGGATCCCTGACAGAGCAGGGAGACCCGCTGACAGGGCTGCTCCCAAGGAAATGGGCAGAAAAGAGCCCAGCAAATATTGCACCAGCTCTGAAGGCATCTGTAGTGTGATTCAAGCATAAGGCCCTTCAGGCGCACTTCCTGCAGGAAGAAAGCAGAGCTGGGGAGAGGCAGACCCTGGCATGCCTCTCTCCCAGCTTCCCGGTGCATGTATTGTCTTGTGGCCAGCAGCACGAGAGATGCTGAGGCAACTCCAGAAGGAGCTCAGGAGCCGTCTGCTCTGGCGTGGGCTCTAGCACGTTGCCCTGGCTGCATTACACTTCAGCGTGTTTTAATTTTAGGAATGCTAGACTGAATCATCACAACCTCTGGAGAAAGGGGAATGGTACCATGCCACCGAGCCCTTGCTAGCATGTCAGATTTACGTATGGGGATTTGTTTGGCCTGTGCAGGAGATGGAGGCAGCAACGCCAGCATCACCTCCCAGAAGGCAGGGGAAAGCAAGCTCTTGAGCTGGAAAACCAGAAGGCATGGGAAAGCAAGCCAGAAAGCATGGGAAAGCATGGGAAAGCAAGCTCTTGGTGCTCTGGCTCTTGGGATGCTACGTACGATGACAGCCATACAGCCTCCAGGCAGCCTACCTCAGTGCTCTGCCTGTCTTTTCTCAGCCCCCCTCTCCCCCCTGGGCAATGAGCACAGATCTAGCTGTGTACTGCCCCCTCCTCTGGACTCATCACAGCCCCCCACACCTTCATGCTCTCTTGCCTTTTCCTCAAGACCTCCCTGCCCCAGGAAACGCTGCCCACTGGGGCACAGTTAAAACCACACATTGCAGTGATGCCTCAGGGTGGTGCGGTACTTTCACTGGCGCGTGGAGAGCTATGTCATGCAGATCTTGAGACTGCTGCAAGTGACGGCACCTTGCAGAACAAAAGGGACCTGCAGCAGCAGATGAAATGTTCTCATTAATTTACACAGCTCGTGGGTGCAATTCAGCTCAGCCATCGCCGCCTTCCTTCTCCCAGAGCTGGGAATTTCTTTTGTGTTGCATTTTCCTAGCACTTCCAGGAGCTTTAGCCCCCACAGAGCTAATGAAGAGCAGTTTTGGGAGTGATGTGGGAGCAACATAGCCACTCGCGTGAAAGATTTCCTCTGGTCCAAGGCCAGATATACTAACCCAGAAGATGGTGCATCAATCTGAATCTTAAACCGGCTGTCTCTCCTACTGCAGTCCTCATTGCAGAGGTGTGACAGGAGTTTCCACGATGTCCATAAAATGCCAGGTGCTGTTTCCTAAAGCCTCTGCTATAGCTTTGAGGTAACAGCAGGATACAATACATGCAGCGGGATGATGCTGTTACCCACTTTCTGAGAAAAACCTATAGATCTTATGTTGTATATGAAGCCTTTCACCCTGAGAATGCTAGTTCAAAGCCAGCCCGGGTCAAAAGTGACTATCAGTTATCACCATCAACCAGCTGCTGTTGTGTTATTTCTGACCAGGGTGAAATAAATGTGGTGGCTCCCGGTGCAATGGCCACTAGTCCTTGCCATGAAAATACCAGATTTGGGTGATATCAGCTGTTTTGATCAATACCAGCTGTTGCCCCTTGCAGGCTTGGGGACAGAAGACTTCCCACCCCAGAGCCAGCACAAATACCGATTGGCACTCTTTGATCAGACAAAGGCGCCCATTGCATGGCCTAGCGAGCGTTTGAAGGGCACCCATCAAGACATGTGGGTTTCCCACGCACCTATTTTGAGGCATGGTTGTCATGGCAATAGCCCATCACTTCAGTACAGCATTAGCACGCTAGCGGTGTTTATTTTAAGGCCAGCAAAAGGAAGGATGCAGGTGGCACTGATTCCACCTTGGGGTGTCTAAAACCTTAGGTCAGACCCTGATCACCATGGTTTTTTGGCTCTCTGAGAGGACACGGGCTAACACTGGCCTTTCACTAGCCCTGGACAGTGGCCATGAGCAAACCAGATGGTTGTTGTGTGCTTGGGCACACCAGTCCTGCCCCTGGAGGTGTGGGGCTGGTGTCCAACACAGACAGCAACCTTCAGCTGCCTCTTCTGAAACCCGGGGCCTTTGAGGCCTTGCACTGACCGGACATACAGACAGCCCTGCCCCAAAGGGCTCAGATTCTCATGGTAGACACCAAGCACCAAGGCAGGTGAGGGGCAGACTCCCATGGGCTTTCCCAGGTTTGGGACTGCTGAAGACGCATACAATCATCCTCATATTAGAGGGGAAACTGAGGCACAGAGCAATGACATGACTTACACCCAGAAGCTGGGTCAGAACTAAAGACTGACCTAGTCCAAACCTGCTGCTTGCTCTCCAGAGTGAGGAAGGCAGCTCCATGATATCCTCTTCCCTCACCAGGTCCCCGGGGCCCAGAGGCTCTGACTTTGTCTGAGTGTCACCATCCAGCGTTGAAAAATCAAGGGGCATTTGACTGATACCATCAGCCTGCAGGCTATGTTGTGCAGAAAGGCACTGCCATGGGGTGTTCACTCCCTTTTTTAGCGCCTGCAGAGAGGCACTATCCCAAGGTTGTAGGGTGGTGAGAGCACAGAATAGAAAAAAGCCCCTCAGCAAAAGCAAATAGAGTCAATTGAAATGTTGACTCCTCCAGACCGGGTGCCAGCTACAGTCCCGCTCTCAGGCCTCACTGGGTCAAGCCGTGCTTTGTATCTACTGTAATGATGGGATTCAAAGATCTGGAGGAAGTTTGCAAGCCTGGACACTGCCCGCATCACTCAGCTTACACTGCTCCTAGGTCCTGTGTTCACAAGTGCAACAAAACCTGAACATGCCCGGTGTGTAGCTTTGAGCGTGGGCATCATTAATGCCTGAGAAACAGGTGGGGCCCCCGGCTGACGTCAACCTCGGTGTCGGCGAGTTGTGATGAAACATTTTCGTGCCAGACTCCAAGGGTTGTACCAGCTTCATCTATCAATCTGCCCAGGCAGTCATCAAGGCAAGAGAAATAGAAAACTAACAGCGAATGCCACGGCAGCCTGAATAATTCAACACTCACTGCAACCTTTCGAGCCCAGACTCAGGAATTTATGTTTTCTGGCACTCGTTTATTCCCACGGAGGATGGTCTCGCAGGCCAAACAGGTGTCTCCTACCACTTGAAATGCTGAGCAGCCTCATTTGGACAGGAATGGGGCCCTGGAGCTACTCAGGGGCTCACTGTAAGGGTCTTTTAGGTGAAGCTGTCCAGGGCAAGTGTTTGGGGTGGGCTGAACTGGGCCCTTGCACCAGTGGGCAGCCTTGTGCGGGCTTATTCTTCTCAGTGCCTCAGTTTCCTCCCCTCTGCCTCTCAAGGGTGTCATAAAGTTTATGATGAGCTTCACTGAGTTCATTTCTGAAGCTGGAGGGAAAAGGGATGGGCTGATCCTTCTTCACTGCTGTAGTGTGCCCAAGGGCCTTACAGACCCTACACGTGGGTCTGTCTCCTCCATGTCCTGCTCCCCAAATTGCCACTCCCAAAGGTCCTGTGACACAGAAACCCTGAGCAGGGTAGGATGTGACCCATCTTCATTTGCAGACACTTGCCATGATGCCACCCTGTAGCAGCTATCAGGGACCTGTGGTGGGTGGAAGCCTTTCTGGTACAAGCCACCATCTGAGGTCAGTGCTGGAGCCTGAGACCTCCCAGTCCTATCTCTGTGTTTGCGGCTTCACCGACAGCCACGATAACAGCCAGGGGCTTGGGACATGGTCCTTGACCAGAGGAGGATGCTCTTAGTGAAGCAAAATGCTCCATTCCCAAGGACTCAGCCCTTGGGCTGGGGAGATGGACCAAGCCATTGCTGCTAAGTTTCTGTTGTGTGTCGATGGGAAAATCAGCTCCCTCCTGAAAGTCAGCCATCCCTCGGGGCAGCCACCAGACAGTCTAAGTCCTCCACAACCTTCTGGTTATCTAAAAGCCATGAAGCAAGCCCCCGCATCATCTAGGAAAGAATGAACTTGGTTTGTTGATGGAAGCCAGATTCCGAATTTGCCTTGGAAAGAAAACAAATCAAACCCCAAAAGGGAACACAGGGAGCGAAATCTGTGTATGCAAATGTTCCGTGTCACATTAGACAGAATTAATGCTTCAGCTTGTCTCTGCAGATGAAAAGGCTTTAACCTAAAGAATCAATTAAGTTCCTTTCCAGACAGCATAATCTAACCCTAGGGGGACTTTCGAAGGAACTATCCTCCAGCCTTTATTGATGGCAACAGTAAATCTCAGACACATTATGGCATTGATCTTTGAAATATATATTTTTTGCAATAACTCAAACGAGATTTAAAAAGGGATTTCCCTCCTGCTGGAAACCACATAATTAAAAAATAACAATAATCACCTGTATTGCTAATGACACTTCAGTTGATTAAAAGGGAATTATTTTTAATGAGCCTATTTATTCTTCTCTGTGTGGGTACTTATGTTACTTTCTGAACAACAAAACAACTGGCTAGTTTCCCTTCTGGCCCAGCCACTGGCCTTAAATCACCTGGAAAGGAGAAGCATCTTCCTCCTAGTCACATGTATATTTGTGCATGGCTCCAAGGCATTGGACTTTACCGCTGGTCAGGAAATGATTTTTTCCTAACACCTTCAACAGAGACAATGTGTTTTTAATGCTGTTCTCAGCATCATTTTTCTTCAACATTTCTAAGGCTTTGCAGAAAGAAAACAAAAATCCACTTTTTTGTAATGCAAACCTAAAAAGCATCAATGGCCTGGAAATTTTCATTAAAATGGCCTTTCTGTCAAAGAAGCGATTTTCCTTCCAAAATATATTTTGATAGGACATTTGTGGCGGGTTTTCTCCCAATTGACAGAGAGGGGTCAGGAAAAGCAAAACTGAGCATTTTCATTTACATTTGGGGGCATTCTCCAAGGTCAGGATTAGTTATGGCATGTAACAGGGGGCGCGTTCATTCTCTCTGTCTTATATTATCAACTGAGACCAAGCACTGAGGTAGGTGAAGAGGTTAAGATGAAGCAGTCTCTTCAGTACATGATAGAGGACTCTCAGGAGTTTGCTTGGGCTTTTGGGCCAGGAGGGACGTGTGCTGGACACTCCCTAGGGCTCTGTAGTAATGTGTGTCTCCATTTCTGTCTCTGTGCTGAAACCCGTACCTATCCTTTGTCCTGGTATGGATCACAGCAAGGTCTGACTCCGAGTCTCTTGGCTAGAAAGACCAACACGCAGGGGAGATCTTAACAATGCCCCGGGATCAGAAAGAAAATCCCCCTCATCTCTCTCCGGCCAAGACATTAGGGGAGGGCAGCCCCAGCAGGGACCACCTTGCCCTAGTGGAAACCTCTTGGAAGACTCAGAAATGCTCTTCCAGATTGCTTTTACAGCTATGACCTGGATACCTTCCAGATTCATGGAGCGCAGTGATTTGTCTGGGCTGCACTGACTCCTGCTCTCGGTGGATCAAACAACTGGGGCCAGTTAATCCTCTAGGGTAAGCCTCAGCCAAGCTGATCAGCATTATCTCTGCAAGAGCCCTGTGGAAAAGGCTAACTTCTCAGGCAGCCCTTCTGTGAAAAGCCCAGCCAACGGACACTGAGTGCAGCACGGGAAGGAACAGCAGGAGCATTTCAGGCCCGAGACCCACGACTGCAACAAGTGATGGCAGGTTTGCGCAGAGCCAGCAGAGATCTAAATATAAAACATCCAAGGTGTTTCTCTGGCTGCCTTTGCTAAAGGGTCTGATCTTCAGTGCAACACTGCAGAGAAATAAGGAGGTGCTGCATCACCTCTCTGCAATGGGGCCAGGACAACCCCCATCCGCACATAGGAGCGCACAAGCCCAAGCCACGAGTTTGCTCCCAAAACAGCTTTTAATCGCTGTCAGACAGCAGATCAGCGGGGGAACAACTCCAAGTACCTTCATTCCAAAGGGTTTCCAGCATTTATCTAGCTTGCAAGATCTCTGACGCCGATCATGGGTGCCGAGCGTGTGAAAATCCAGCTCGGGGCTTTCATGAACATCAGAGGGACATGTCCGCAGCTGCTGGAAACTGTCGCCACTCCACCAAGGTCAAAAGGGTCCCTGCCACCAGCTGAGGCCCTCCCCTTAAGGGTCCCCTGTTCAGCCAGCTGGCTGTGCCAGCATCACTTTGAGCTGCATGATGGGGTTTCTATTCTTAGTAATGGATGCAGGACGTTTGCGAGTGAGGGCAAAGATGTCCGAACAATGGAGCTGCCCTTGGAGAAAATGTGCATTTCAGAAAAAGAGATGCAGATTTACAATCAAATGGATGTGTCATTCCCAGCCAGAGGAGGTGTCCCTAGGACCAGGATAGGCACAAGGTGGTGATAGACAAGCTAGTGCTATCCTCCAGGAGACACGATCGAAGTGCTGCGATCAATGCAGTGAAACCAGGCGTAACCAACTGAGGCTAAGACTTGCTCCTGCCCTGTTTCGTGCTGTGCCTCAGTGGGTCTGGAAACCCATGTCAGGCTGTCCGTGCTGTGGGTGTGGAGATGGGGAGAAGAACCAGGCTGAAAAGTTTGGATTCAGAAGAGTTTCCAGCTGAGTTGGCAATGTACTCTAGTAACCCACATCTTAGGATTGTGAGTCATAGGAACAGACAGAGGTAGAGATGCATTTGCTCCATCGACAGAGGTGGAGAACTGCACGGGGTCCTCGTTTGGCAGAGAGGGGCATCCCTGGATGCTTCATTTCAGAGATGACTCATTGTGATAACCCCAGCCCAAAATGTCTTCCTGTGCTTCACTTACCTACCTACACTTGCAGGGGACGTGCTCTGTCTCTCTCTGACACCTGGTCTGCAGCGAAGACAGGAGATTTTCTATTTACCAGCTCCTGGAGCTATTCCATTAGCTTAATGGCATAGGTCTGTGCCACGGCTCAGTCAGGGAGCGTGGTTCTGGTCTGGGATTGTCCCAGACAACAATCATTTCACTAGCACATTAGGATTTGAAAGCAGACGTTTGTTCAGAATAACAGTGCAGTCCTGAGGGCAGAGAGACCTTTGCATGCCATTGTGAAGGGTTTAAACATGACAGCAAGGAAAGCAAATAGCCCTAACACCTGGACAGCCATGCAGCTGCACTGGACATTCGTGTTCCCCCATGTGCACCCTTGCACGGATGTGAAATCCATAAGATCAGCTCTTATTGCCCTCTGCTGGCTGCACCATCACCGGCTGCTCGGATCTCTGTCCCTTGTTGCTGTGCACTGGAAAGTGGAGCTCCTCCTCAGACCACGGTGGTTTATGGAGGTGCAGGTGATCCCTCATTTAGCCCTCTCCCATGCCATGTGTGCACCATGAGCCAGCGAGTGAGTTGTTCACTCAGGAACCCAATAGATCCTGGCACAGACATGTGCTGATCATCTGATGGTCTGGCTGGAGCTGCGTCCTGTTCTGATATTGCAGCTCGGAGCTCTTGCCCGATGCCCTTTGTTTCTATGTGATTATGGCTGAATAGATGCTTGCCCACTGCCTTCTCAGTATGGCTGCAGATGGACAGACCGACCTGGTCGTTCCCCAAGGTTCACCCTCACTTCTGTTTGCAACTGCAAAGTCAGTGCAGAGACAATCACTCCCCAGCACCAGAATCAGGGCTGTCAATGAGGGGAGAAGCAAAACTGCTCCCCAAGACAACAGTGTTGGACAAGACAGAAATACCCTCATCAGCTACATTATTAGTGTCCCCGTTAGCAACCCCAAGGCCTTGTATGCAAATTCTTTGCCAGATTCAAGGATTGAGAAACTACATTTTACCAACTTAAAACTCCCACTTCAGTTGTACTTGGATATGGCGTTTCATTCCCAAAGCGGCTTGCAATGTTGCAAGAACAGGCAAATCCTAGGGCAGGGGTTCTCAGCCTTTTTAGATTTGAGGCACCCCTCAATAGACCCAAGACCCCCCTCAGAAAACGCCAGCTTTTAGCTTCCCTCGTTTTTTGACAACGGAAAAACAACAGTGCAAATATGTTGCTGAAAATTGCTCAGAAAGACCACAGCAGGGCAGAATGGTTTTGACATTGGGGATCCCCTGTCTGAAACCTCTGAGTTTATTCTGTGAATCATGCTTGCACACCTAACAGTGTGTGGCACCCCAGAAGGATCTCAAGGCACCCTGGGTTATACAGCCTGGGTGAGGATCGCTGTCCTAGTGGAGCTAGGAGGTGACCCCCATTCACAGCAAACACCTGCCTGCACTGAGCACCGGTCTGCAACTGAGACCCTGTGGAAGTGAGAGCGTTCAGAGGACTGTGCCGTGTGAAACGCACCAAAGCACAAGATGCCACCGCTGCCGATTTCAGTCCTGTTCCAGATTGGTATGAAAGTCTGAGCTATTTTAATGACCCAAATTGCTTAGACCCCATCTCCCAGAAAGGACCCATCTGAAATTGCTCGGAACAGGACAATCCTATTGAGTCTATAAACCTGGGCAAAATAATAAGGATCAGGAGCTCCTATTCCAGGATAATGGACCATTGCGGATGTAGCTCCAGTGGAGCCCACAGCAAATGCTGCCAACATTGCTTTGCCTGGAACCACTCTGCAATTTGGGGAATAGGAAAACAAAGGCCGGAGTAATTGTAAGCCACAGGGTTTCATCACTATCGCACGCACATGCTCACAGCACCATGGCAAATAATGAATAATGGATTTTTAATTATAGAAAAAATCATTTGCATTTGGTTCCCAGATGCCCCACTTGCACTGGATATTATGCAGGTGGCGGCATCCGCAATAAGCGGAGGAGATTAGAAAATGCTATCGACAAACTGTGCTCTGGATTTTAAACTGCCGAGTGCCGGGCTGCAGTGCTGAAGCATTAGAAGCAAGAGGCTGATTTACCTTCCAGCCAGATGATAAAAACAATTGGAGGCAGAAAGAAATCCTTCAGCTGGAACTTCATGTTAGCCGTGCCACTGCCTCAGCCCAATTGGAGCAGTTCACGGAGGAGCAGGAGCCCAAAAATTTGAAAAGCAAAAACAGGCAATCCCCCCCCAATCTAACAACTTTGGCTTTTGAGGCACTGGACTAGGACTTAAAAGACCTGGGTTCAGTTCCCTGCTGTGCCACAGACTCGCTCTACACCTCAGCTCCTCACTGATAAAAGGAGGATAATACTTTCTCTCTCTCCCCTTCATTGCCTCTCTTACTTACTGATGCTGGGTGCTCTCCGGTGCAAGGGGCACCTTCTTAGATTGTGTATGCAGCGCACCTAGTACAAAGAGGCCCCGGTTTTAAAACTAATGAAGGTATATAATGATAACAACATCCATTGAATTAGGCAAAAGGGGAATGTGTCCGTCTATATGGGGAAGCTGGTGGAAGACAATCCTCTTTGCCTGCATGGAGACTGGAAACCATGTTGTAAGAATATCTAGAGTGTTTTGCTCTGAATGTTTTGTTCAAGGCAGCTCTGATTTCTTCCCACCCATCACTTCCCAGGAGAGGACGGATGTCTCTCTCTTGTTTACTCAGTGTTGCTTCCAAATAAATTGTATCACAGCTACATAAATATACACAAAACATGTTAATGTGCATTGTGAGTAACAGCAGATGATCCCAGAGAGAATGCAAAGCAGATCTGGCTTCATTAGATTCTGCCATCGCAAGGCCTCTACCCTGCATGGCACAGAAACTGAGAGGCACGTGATGGTGCTGCCATCAACGTGGAGCAACAACAGGACATTGCAAGAGCTGCTGTGATTTGGGATCCCTGACCTGAGGCACTTACAGGAGGGGCTGAATTTGAGAGGCCAGGTGCTTAGCACTCTGAAAATCAGGGCTCTCGAACTGGGCACCTAGGGCGCTTGTGCATGTGACGATTTTCCCATGTACATGGAACAAAAATCGCCATTTGACTAGCATAATAGCATCGCCATATACTCATATACCCAATTCCAGGGGTTAATCTTGGCCTCAGCCTTTTACCTGTGCTTACTAAGGTTGCTTACATCTAACAGCACACCCTCAAGAACAGTTATTATTACCACCATCAGCTCTATTACAGCAGTCCCAAAGGGTTGTGGGGGAAGTGCAGACATGTCAGAACATGCAATCCTTGCCCTGAAGAGCCCACGGTGTCAAGAGATAATAAAAGGAAGCGCAAGGAAAAGGAAACCTCACGCAAGCCAAGCACTTGAAGCGGTGACTGACAGGTGGCTGGTTAGTTCTATGCAGGGGCTGGCGTGTTGCTTTCTATTATAAGTCAAAGAAAGAAATGTCAATTTTGACTCACATCTCATAGGCGCAGGGCACCTGGGGAGAGCTGAATGAGCAGGAGGTAGCAACCTCACTCCGGGAAAGTGTTCTTTGCTGCATCGATAAAAAAACCCAAGGTGGATGCTGGAGTGGCTGATTAATGGAGTGTCACAGCCAGCATCACTGGCTTGGCCAGACCTTGTCAGGGTAGAGAAAAGACTCCATTCCCTGTCAACACACAACCGGCATTGCATTTGCACCCAAGATAAAGGGTGGGAGCAAGAAGCAGCAATGCAGAGTGACGGGGTCTTAGTCATAAACACAAGTTACAGGGCAGTAGAGAATTGAGCCTAAATTAGATGTGATCCTGGATGGAGAAGGGGGTGCGGGTAAGGTGGGCTTGGAGCAGAACACTGTTTTTTAACCTGTGGCCCACAGACCCCGGCAGATCCACAGACGACTATGAAAGATGACTATGATCGATCAAAAGTATGTGAATGTACCCACACTTACAATTCAAAGAGGTCTACATCTCCAGTCAAAAATGTTTAGAGGTTGGCAAATGAAAAAAGGTTGAAAACCACTGGAGTAGAAGATTGGATGTGGCTGGAGCAGATACAAAGGTTGATGGGGCCTGGATGGGCTATGGAGAGGGAGAGGCCATGGTAGGTGAGATGGGACATGATGGATGCAAGAGGGAAGTGAGTTCTGGGGTTGACATTGCAAGGAAGCCTACATTGGGGAAGCAGTGAGGGCAAGGCTGTGATGGGAAGAAAGGAAAGAGCCTCCTCACCTCGAGAGGGGGCAAGCAGGCTGCTGATAGTGCCACAGCATGATGGAGATCTATTCAGCGAAGGCATGGAGTGAGATGGGGGAGGAGGCTGCAGCTGGGAGCAAACTGAATAACAAGATTTAAATGATTCATCCTTACAGCTCACATGAATTTAGCTCCATCCATCAGGCAATTATTTCATGGGCCTGTGCATAACGTTTGGCACAAATGTTTCTTGTGCACACACCCTGGCTTCCAGAGCTGCTCCGGGTCCTTGCCGTCCTCAAGGTCCTGCTCCCGGAGATGGGTACTGCCCATTGGGACGTGAGGCCACTGATTCTATTCCAGCCCAAAACAACTACATTGCCATTACAAGGCCTAGGTGAACGGAGCTTAGGACATCTGAGCCTGGTTCCCAGGACCAGGGCATTGCCAAGTTTGTTGTCATGATGGATAGGAAACTCAGTGCAGAGGAGAAGGTCTGGATGGAAGCAGTGCATCCCTTCCCCCAAATGATCTAGTACCCATGAAGCATCTTCCAGATGTAGGGGAGATAATTCAATCTTGGGCACATGCAAGAGCAAGGCAGGTAGATCTCGAGCGTTCAAAGCCAACTGCTAACAAACTTGCACCCCCAGCTTATTCCCTATGAATCACACAGGTTGTCACTGCCGGGACTCCAGTTAAATATTTACCAGGAACTGAGTTCCTGTCTCGATGCCCCAATGATTCACAGCAGAAGGGCAGATCAGATGAAATATTTATATATTGGCCCCACTTGTTGAAATACATAGGATTTACAGATACACACACACACACACACACACACACACACACACATATATGGGATTTACAGATGCTCCAAGTTTAAACTAGCCTGTTCTGTCTCTTTTGCCTTTAAATACATGGACACCCCTGTTGCACTGGTTACATGCTTTCAAGAGTTTTGCAATTCCGTGAAGTCTCTCCTATACCTCCATCAGGAGCTGGATATCTAGACCAATTGGACCTAAAGACAGAAAGTGTGGCTTTTGGTGTCTCATGAACCTCACAGCTAATTTGAGGGTTGTCTCTCTTTAAATATTTCAGTTTCTTGGTCTCTGAGATGCCAGGCAGAGACCTAACAAACATGCATGAGAAATACTGAGCCAAAACTTTTCAAATCCTTGAGAGATGCTGAGAGAAGGTTGAGTTTGGTGCTACTCAAGTCAGAAAGGAAGGTAGCAGGGTCACAGGCTTTTATACCCCATGCCTCAAAAATAACAGGGGAGAAGGGAGACATTTCTACTGAGTGCAAATGGAAGAGCAAATCCACCCGACTGCCTCCTCAGTTGCTGAGATAAATTTCCCAGGGGTGGGGGCGAATATAAGGGTCAGACTCAATTGACCTACTAATCAACTAAAGATGATATCATTTCATTGCTGGAAACTCTGAAAAGCCATTAATGTAAAACATGGCTGGGCCTTCTTCCTTCTCCCCATTTGGTGCGACTAAGTGTTAAGGCTAAGATCACAGAATCATAGAAGTCAGGTCGGAAGGGACCGTGTAGATCTTCAAGTCCGACCCCCTGCCTGGGCAGGAGGGAAACTGGCCTCAATTGACCTCAGTCAGGTAGGCATCAAGCTGCTTCTTAAAGCCCCCCAGGGTAGGAGCCAGCACCACTTCCTTTGGAAGCTGGTTCCAGATCCTAGCTGCCCTGACAGTGAAGTAGTTCTTATGGACATCTAATCTAAACCTACTCTCCAACAACTTGTGGCCGTTATTCCTTGTTATCCCGGGGGGCGCTAGGGGAAACAAGGTCTCCCCTAAACCCTTCTGGTCCTTCCTAGTGAGTTTATAGATGGTCACCAGGTCCCCCCTCAGCCTTCTCTTGTGAAGGCTGAACAGGTTCAGGTCCCGTAGCCTCTCATTGTAGGGCCTGCCCTGCTGTCCCTAGATCATGCGGGTGGCCCTCCTCTGGACCCTCTCCATGCTGTCCACATCCCTCTTGAAGTGGGGTGCCCAGAACTGGACACAGTACTCCAGCTGTGGCCTGACCAGTGTCGCGTAGAGGGGGAGGATCACCTCCTTGGCCCTACTTGAGATGCACCTCTGGATGCACGATAAGGTCCGGTTAGCCCTGCCGACCGTGACCTCGCATTGTTGGCCCATGTTCATCTTGGAGTCAATGATGACTCCAAGATCCCTTTCTGCCTCCGTGCTCTCAAGAAGGGAGTTTCCCATCTTATAAGTGTGCTGCTGGTTACTACTGCCCAAGTGCAGCACCCTGCACTTGTCAGTATTGAAACACATCCTGGTTTTGTTAGCCCACCCCTGCAACCTATCCAGGTCTTACTGCAGTCTTTCCCTCCCTACTAGCATGCCCACCTCACCTCAAATTTTGGTATCATCAGCAAATTTGAGCAGGTTGCTTTTCACCCCATCGTCCAAATCGCTGATAAAGAAATTGAACAGTGCGGACCCAAGGACCGAGCCCTGGGGGACTCCGCTGCCCACTTCCCCCCAGGTCGAATATGACCCGTCCACCACCACCCTCTGAGTACGACCCTTCAGCCAATTCACAATCCATCTGACCGTGTAGGCATCGATGCCAGTCACCTAGTTTTTTAATGAGGATGGGGCGGTCGACAGTGTCAAAGGCCTTGCTGAAGTCCAGAAAGACTACATCCACGGCGACACCTGCATCCAATGCTTTTGTGACTTGATCGTAAAAGGCAATCAGGTTGGTCTGACATGACCTGCCCTTAATGAAACAGTGCTGGTTGCCCTTGAGCATTATCCCCAATGCCGGCCCATCATAGATAAAGGGATGTGACAAAAACTGATGCATTCATGGTTTTTTAGGGGGTTGGGTATGGTGGACTAGGTTCCCATTTAGGTGCCTGAGTTACATGTAGATGCCTGGTAGGTAGAACAGGACTTTGGTTCCCAGTGTTACACAGAATATTTGCTCGTGTTACCCCAAGACACTCCTGGTCTTCTGGTGAGATGCAGATCCTACGCTCATAAACTTGTAGCCAAACCTCTACCTAGATGGCTCCATGATGCCAGGTATGAGAGGAGATAGGGCTCCTCCCCACATCAGCCAGATGTTTCTGTAGTGGCTTATGGGATTGTATAGAGAAGCAGAGTCCCCCATGTGGAAGAATGGCTTTATGGCTAAAGCATGGGATTGAAAATCAGGATCCCTGTAGACCGTACCTGGCTCTTCCATAGATTCATGGTGTAATACGGGATGGCCAAGTCACTTCACTTCACTTTATTTCCCCTCCTTCTAGATGAGGACAATATTCTGTGCTCCAAAATGGGATTCATAGATGCATAGATTCATAGGTGTTAGGGGCTGGAAGGGACCTCACGAGATCATCATTGCTAAGCTTTGAGATCCACAGATGGCACCAGCTGCAGAGGCACAAAACGCTAGTTTATTGTAACCTCATTAGGAAATTCTCTCCACACAGACAAACCAACATGAAGGCAAAAGACCTCAGCTTTGTCATTAATAGAGGCTAACAAAAACCTCTGCTAATTTTATCTCTAAGACAGGCTATTATTAATGTGTCATTATTCTTCAGAAAATTTTGATTTTGCCCAACCCAAGATATATAAAGTCTCTATAAACTCTACAGCGTGATTTATGGTTCGCCATCAGGAGACAGTAGGAAAGTAATTCAGTAACATCACTTTTTGTTCCTTTTTTAAGCAAAAAAAAAAAAAGGGGGAAAAAAGCTTGCAGCGATTAATGTTTACCTGATATGAGACTTGCAATCAAAATAGATCTGCTGCTAGGTAAGAAAGCCACAATCTTCATTTGACAAGGACAAATTACTTGTAAACACTTTTTTGGTAGCAGAAAATGGGGGAATCCTGTAAAGGGTGGCACAAAAGCCTACAGAAAGGAGATAGGAGTCTATGGCGTGTTGGTGGGTTTGAGAGCAATTTCTGAAGAATCCTATTACATGTCTACAGAACCCCACTAGATTAAGTCCTTGTAACTCCCACTGGACTTTTGCATATGAGCTGCAAATGTCTGCTTCTACACAGGAAGATTCATCTCTGGGTTCAGTTCTTGACGTTTTGTGGCATGGACGCATGGCACTGAGACCAGGCAGCTTGGTCAGCTTCACAGAAGAAGCTCCAGCAAAAGAAATTGATGTTGTAGTCCTCCAGTTCCCTTTAAGAAAAGAGACTGCAAGGAAAAAGGTGATCGTGACCTGCACCATAAACACAAGGATGTTAGGTAACAGTAATACCAGGCTCACAAGCTCTTGAGATCCAGAAGGGTTGGCATTTTTCCCTGCTGCTCCCCATGTGCGTGGATCCTTCCCCTTCAGTCCACAGGCAGGATGGAAGAAACCAAGCTACCAGGAGAAAAGCTGTCC
>NW_005841833.1:3017346-3024007 GCF_000455745.1 Alligator sinensis | reverse complement strand
ATTCCTGCTCAAGGCAGCCAGCTCTCAGGGGTCTGGGACCAGGTTTGGAGAGGTACCCAAGCCAACCAGATGCCCTGTGTTAGCCTACTGCCCATTTCTATTGCAAGAGCAGGAGGTGATGTGTCAGGCAAGCAGTGTGCGACGGGAGTTTGGTGCCTCATGCTGAAGCTGCGTTGTCCATCTCTTGACTTCCAGCCTCTCGATTTCCCTTCCTGAAGATCCAGGTCTGTCTGGAAACCCAGTCCTTTTCCAGGCACAGCCTGTCTCACGATATTCTAAAGCTCTTGGGATGGCTGGCATTTGCAATCCCTCATGGCACTATACCCTCCCTCCTGACCAAACATTACTAGTTCATTTGCAAGGACACAAGATCAAGCATTTCACCACTGGTACCCAGCACCTGGGCTACGCCATCAAGCTATTTGGATGACTGTACTAGACTCCCCTCCTTCCATTTCATGGGTATGTGCTGTGGCTCAGTCATGAGCTGGATCCAAAGACAATATGCTGCGGTGAAGTGCCCAGAGCCTGTATTGTAAAACCCAGTACAGTCAGCAACCTCTTCCGAGCACCTGGGAAGATGTCAGGCAACGTGCAGGAGACAAAGCAACCGATGTAGTCTCTGCAGCTGATTTATTGCTGACATTTGTCCCTGGCACCAAGGAAGCAACTTCCAGGCGGCTGCATATTATCTAAGTTTAATTCTGTAATTGGTCTCAAATCTGCTCCCCGAGACCCTTCTCTTTGCTGGGTGCTGCCTTCTTTGGAGCGACGCAGTAGCGGCAGCAGTGGGCTCAGCTCAGGATGATGCATGACGCCAGCACCTCATTAAAACAATAACTCGCCCTCTTGATGGATGAGCACACTACATCAGACTGAGCAGATGCGCAAGTGTTGCTAACGAGGAGGAGGCTGAGAGAGTCCCCCTGGAAAAGCAGGAGTGGGCGAGAAGAGGCACTTTAATTATGGGATGAGGAGAGATGCCAAAACTCAAGGGCTTGCAAGGCACCAGCAGGGAAAAGCAATGGGGTAGGGCAGTGTGTGGAACATGGGGGAAATCTGATGATTTGGTGGAGTGCCATGCATCAAACCACACATCATGGACTCAAACACCGGGTCTGATTGGCTTCATGGTTTCAGCCAAAAAGGGTACCAATTAGGGTACTTAATTAGGGTGCCCATTAATTAGGGTAAGTATAAAGTCCCTCTATGAAGCCAATGTCAAGGGATACCCCAATGGATCAGCTCATGATGCCACAGGAAGAAGCTGCTGTCTTGGCCATCACATGACATGCCTTCTGATCCCAAAATGAAGTCATTGACTTTCTGACCCCCTACCCCACTGCATTTCCCTGTGTGGCACTGCCATTCACGAGGAAACTGCAATGAATCATGCACAGAGGATTCACACAGGAGCTTTGCTGGGAGAGCGGGTCAGTCTGCTCACTAGTTTGGTTCCTGTATTGGCGCTCAGAAGTGTTTCAGTGTAGTCCACCGCCTACTGCCCAAGTATCAAGTGTAGAGGAAGACGGGAAGAGATGGAAGCCTTGTTCTGTTGCAGTTCCAGACCAGACTCCACTATCCTTAGTCCTACTAAATAACAGATGTATTCATAAAAGTGCTCACTGGAGTGACAGGACTCTTAAGAGTAAAATACGATGAGTACTTTACTATCCAATAAAGCCCCATTCACAGCTAACACCAGCTGATTTGGTTGCAAAGGCTATGTCCTTACACGTCTTCTAATTGAACCTAGGCTGCTCATCAAGACGGATAGCTCACCCAGCAGCCGATACATCTCTAGTCAAAGAAAGCGGCTTGGCTTCTGTGGGCAATATAAAAAAGAGCTGAATCTAAGCATTACCCATATTTTAATGGGGAGCTATTTTGAAGAGGGAGATTTAGTGGCTTTTTATCAGCATTGCATTCACCACCATTATCACAAAGGGAAAAATAAAGGAACTGAAATGAGAGCAGGCTTTAAAAGTTTCCCCCCTCCTTTCTCTTTTTAATATTAAATAAAGTACGGATTTAAGGAATGAGCATCCTAGAAAAATAGGGCTCAGGGTTTTCATTTGCAGGCATCAGTCAAGAGGACTGAAAAATGATGAGGGCGAGAAATGGCACAGATGGAAGACAGCTGCGAAGCATGAAAGCAAGCCCTCAAAATGATTCCAGAGCAGTCTCTTCTCATCAAAGGACAAGGCTTTTTTGGAGGACACACCTGAAAATTAACCTGGGCCCGTGCCATCTGCCCACAGGCAGGCAACTGGGGCCAGCACCCTGGGGCCACTCTGCTGTTGTTTGCACCCAGTGCCCCTGAAAAAGAGATGGTCTGTGGTTGATGTCCGACCTTCTCTCTCTTTCAGATGCCAGGCCAACTTCTCCATCCTGTGAGCTTTCCGTTTCAAAGCTATCTGCCCACCCCCATTTTTCCCTCCTCTCATCCAAGCAAATCACATGCAAACTAGGGTTAAATACAGGCAAGAAAATAGAGCCTCAAGGATTATAACTAATTATTCCTAGCACATGGTAGCAGGAGGATTCACTCTCTCCCTTCATGATGGCATCTGGAACCATTACCAGAAGATGAAGAAACATTCATCTGCTGACCTCCTCCCCCTCTAATGCACCCAGCATTTGTGTTGCAAGGGAAGCTGCATCTGCTCGGAGTACGTGCTTCCAAACGTTGCTGAACCAGGGCCCTGGGCCTGAGCTGTGACTGCTCAGCACAGCTGTGGGGTTTTCTCAGCTACATTAAGCTCTTTGAATGCTGCCATCCTCTCGTTGAATGGGTATTAAATCAGCTTCTGCTAAGATCATTGCCTTCTCTTCTTTGTTTCTTTCCATCTTCCTTCGTTTAATGAAAACCGACTCTAAATCAGAGGAGTGGGGAAAAGGCCATCATCTGATTCCTCCTGTGGCCGCCACTTTCCCGGTGTGACCATACATGAATAACTTGTTCCATGTGGTTCGGGTCCCATCCATGAAATGGGGTGAATACCCCTTCCTTCCTTGCACTCTGCATTATTCTGTAAGCCTGCTGGAACGGGGATTGCCTCTTCCTTTTTGTTTGGACAGCATCTTTCTCTCCTAACCTTGGCCATGCAACCGTAGACTTGGAATAGACCTTGGGAGTCAACCAAGCCAGCCCCTGAAGGGAGGCGAGATGCAGTCACGCTAACCTATCCACCCCTCTCTTAAGGACCTCCAGTGAAGGAGAGCCCACCACTCCCCTGCACAGCTTGCTCCGCTGTCCTCCTGCTCTGACAGTCACAAAGCTTTTCTTGATGTTCAGTCTAAATCTGCTTTGCTTCCATTTAATGGTGTGGACCCTTTGGCCCTTGTGCAGTACATCTACTTACAGTAGACACGAGAGGCTGAATGCCCAAGGCTTTACCTGGGCATTGACCATGAATGATCTGTTTGGGGAAAACATCCTTAGGGGAGCAACTCCATTGCTGCGAAAGGGAGGCTCCCATGTGGGCCCTGTAATTAAGGGTTTGTAGGATCAGACACTTGAAGAAACACTCCCATGACTTTTGTTTAAGTCCGAACACAATGTTGGCTATGGCAAGACATGAGACTGCAGTCTTCAGTGAAACCAGGGATTTACCAGTAGCCCTGCTGAAAGCAGAACTTTGGAGAGCCAACCTCAGGACATCAGACCCAAAGAAGAGCTAAAAATCCCCAGTTAACACCCACCCAGTTTACTTTTTATCTGGATGGTTTGCATCCATACAAAAGCCAGAAGAAAGTCCAAAAGACCCTCTCCACCCTCAGTATGGCAGGGCTGTGAGAGCACGATGGCTGTGATATTTGAAATGTAAATGTTTCATAAATCAAAACATCAATCTGTTTACTCTATGAGGCTCTTATGAGCTTTCGCTAATTAAGGAAGGCAATGAGAAGGGCTGGGAAGGGAGCTGGCGTGTGGCTAAACAGGTGAACATAAATATTTTGGGAATGCGAGGAGCCAGGCATTTCAAACTCCCCCCCCATTGCATGGGTGGCAATGAAACCGTGACTCAGTGAATCTGGAAGCATAAAACACGGGCATGTCTCCAGCCACAAAACATCTAAGGGACCATTTAGGACCTGATTCTGAAGCTCAGATCACCAGGGTTTTAGCTGGAGCTGAGAGCATGCAGCATGCCCAACAAAGAGGCTAAAGAAGTAGATACCGTTATGTCTATGAACTCTTAACAGAGCTCTAAAGATTTGCAGCTGAGGCTAGGAGTCTTGGCCAAGTCATGCAAACAGGCTATGACCAAAACAGGAACTGGACCCAGAACTTAGGAGCCCACAGTCAATACCTTGCTGCCGAGGCCATCCTTCCTCTTATGCAAGTTACTAAAGTAATAAACTCACATCCTACTAGCTCCTTTTTTAGCTGAAGGCATGGTTTGCTTTTGAGGTTAGAGTATAAATAAAAATCAAATGGGAACTTCAAAGGGGGAAAAATGTGGCATGACTGGAAACCCAAATGGAGCTTCCAAGTTGTTTTTAGCAGCAGTAGCATGACTGCATCCCTTGTGGGCCCCTTCAAAGACAGGGAGCCCTGTGGGAGCCTCACCATTATACTTGGGACCCCACAATGGAGCCCTGTTGGGACAATCATTGTACATGCCCAAAACACAAAAAAGTCCTTGCTCCAAACAGCTTGCATTTGAAGTACAGATGGCAGCTGATGGACTTACGGATGTCTCGCTCTGCTCATGCCAGAGCCATCAGACTCATCCTTAGGCTTCAGGGAGACTGGACCCAGTCCATCTTTCCCTTTTTCTTAAAGAAAACAGCCAGGTTTTGCCCTCAGTTGCTTTTTTTTCCATTCATAATTCAAACCAAACCCAAACTTCAGCTGAGATGTGAAGAACTTCAGTTTGCCTTGAAAGGAAAAAAAATCACAAGGCGTGCAGATCCTACTGAAAGGCCTTATTAGAAGAAAGCAACTCTGCAAAACACATGTTTATTGGGAGGATTTGTCAGGGGAAAGACGAGAAAGGGTAGAGAAAAGCTCCATCTTAATTTAAGCCGACTTGTAAATGCACAGCATGATTCTCTCGGCTCAGAACAAAACACATTATTCGTCTGAAGTGATTATTCTTAAACAATTATATTATCGCTAGATGAGATTATTATAAATTAACTGTAATACCCCCAGATAGCGTCGGCATTTTATTACTTTTCTGTCCTTTGTCAAATAATTTATTTGCAACAACAGTGAAAGATTTATTAAGCTGAATTTTTGCATTGTGTTTTCCTTTTAATACCTCTCTCTCTTTCCTACAGGCCATAAGCTTTTTTGTTTAAAGCTAGATTGACTGTCAAATTATATAGAGCCTTTTTCCCAGATTGGAAGCCACGCAGTGCATATTCATAAGGGGAGTACTGTTTGGGCAAAGGCCTGAGTTGCAAAGACCCGTGCCAAGAGAAGGCCCAATTCTGCAGACACAACATCAAGGGAGACTGCGTCCATCTCAGCCCTATCCCTGCTCTCTCGGACGGGGGGCAAATTTTACTCCCGTGAAGTCGAGAGAGCTCCTTTGCAGCAAAGAGCAGCTCTGCTTCAGCAAGGGTGATGAGATGGGAGTAATCATGGACTGTTCCTTATTACAACTGCTAATTAAAGAGGCCTGGTGCTGAATCATCCTCAGCTTCTCCACAGCCAGCAGGAAACCTGACCTTTTGCTTCCTTAGTCCATCTTGGCAAAAGATTTTCAAGACAAGGTGTGCCTCATTTCCCCTCTCCTTGCTGGGGAGGACTCCCAGCGACCTTGGACACTTGTCTTCCTCTCTCTGTGTCCCCGTTCTCCAACTAAGCCCTTGTCTTGGGTACTTCTACTCTCAAGCCCTGTGGGCGGAGATGGTCTTTCACCACCTGAAGGTTCAGGGCCTAGAACAAAGGGGTCCTGCTCCCAACTGAGGTTTTACATGCTGCTGAAATACAAGCAGTAACACACAGGGTTGAGCCCTGAGCTGTGCTCCATCTCATTCACCACCCATCCCAGCTACTGGGGACACCTTTCACCACTCCCCTCTCACCTTAGTTTGTATCATCAGATCATAGAAAATGAGGGTTGGAAGGGACCTCAGGAGGTTGCATCTAGTCCAACTCCCTGCTCAAAGCAGTACCATCCCCAACTAGATCATCCCGGCCAAAGTTTTGTCTAGCTGGGTCTTGAAAACCTCCAAGGATGGAGACTCCACAACCTCTCTGGATAACCTAGTCCCCAAGCTCCCTCTCCTGTCCTGCCACATGGCTTGTAGCACCAGGACTGGTTTCCCTGCAGGCTCTCGGAGATAGAGAGACTCATTTTCCCTGTGAAGAGGAAACTATGCCTACTTGATTCTCCCCTGCAGCCAAAGAAGTGACCCAGAGAAGGGAACTTCTCGCCTTTGGCAAGGTGAGAATTGCATCTGAAATGCACTTAATGAAAGCGCCTGTTTCTGAGCTCATCCTCTTGCAGGTCAAGGACATGACTGAGAAGCCCATTGCTACAGCAGGAGGCAGAAGGAAGTGTGGAACTCGCACAGGAACCAGGCATTTAGAGACCGACGTTCTCATCTGCCTGCTTGGGTTGCCACCTCCTTGGTAGGCCTGCCCTGTGCCTGCTCCCTCTCGATGTGGGCAGCAAAAACTCTCATCAGAGCAAGAGTG
>NW_005841833.1:3015587-3017336 GCF_000455745.1 Alligator sinensis | reverse complement strand
CCTGCTGTGTTTTCCTTGCTCCCAGAACCCAGGGTGAGAGCATTTGAGAGCCAACAAACAGTCATGCAGTGACTGGAATGGAAACGATCCAGAGAAACTCCATCTTTGGTGCTACTTTGAGTGCGTTGTTTCACTTCTGTCTCAAATTTCCATTAGTTCAAGAGGTTCAATGATAATTCCCTGGTCTTTTTAGGTCTGGGAAAGTCTCTCATTAGCTGCACATACAGCACCAAGCACAACGAGACCCTGATCTCAGCTGGGGCCTTTGGGTCCTGCTGTAACTGAACAACTATTCAGTTCTTGGAAGTAGCTGAAGATGTAACGAGAGCAGGGTCACCCAGGCCAGAGAGGTCTAGCTAAGAACGAGGGAGTTGTCATTAGTGATAACTTACATGAGAAAACTGAGAAATAGGTACCTTGAGGGCTCCAGAGGAAATTGCTAATAAAGCATGGATCCAGAGCCTGGCTTTCTGACCCTTAATCCACTGCTCAGTGGATGAGACCCTGCAGCCCCCCAGAACCCAGATTCAAGGGGGCTGGACCCAATGATCTGTAAGGTCCCTTCCAGCCCCAAACAACTATGAAACTATGAAACCTGGGCTGGAAGGGGAGGGGACTATCCATTCTGGGAACACAAAAGAACCAGAAAGAAGAAAACTCCACAACTCCAATAAGAAATGGGCTTGGCCGGGGAAGCCACAATAGCAGTAAAGGGCTGACCCTGCCCTTGCCAGTTCAATGCAACGTGGGAACGGTGAATCTCCCCTCATCATGGCCAAGCCAACTAAGGAAGAGGGGTCATTCTCCCTCCACACCCATCCAGCTGTCTCTTTTCTGCGGCATCTCCATTATGAAACAGGGCCCCGTGAGACCCACACCCCTGTCCATGGGAACCGAGCTGAGAACCACCCAAACTCACCTCACCTTCCTGCCAAAATGCCCCCACTCTATTTTTAAGCCTCCACATTTAAAATCCTGAAAGGAGGCTTTGCCAGCAGCCTGAGCTGCAGCAGCGGGGCTAGCATTTTAAATTTAATTTGATTCTTTTCTATAGTGTTAACAGAAGGGATTTTTTTTCTCCTCTTTTTTTTAAAGCTGGAACTAATTCCACTCCTGCTGACCCAATGGCAGAGCAAGACAGAACCCCTCTCATTTATTCGGGCAGCTCCATGCTGGAAACTTTTGTTAAATTTTCGCTTTAATTACATGCCCTGCTAGAGGTGTTCTGCAATTATCTTGCTTTAATTTCCTGGAGCAACATGTCCTCTAGACCCTGAAAGCCTCCTGGCCAGCAGTACTGGCCTAGATGAATTACAGTTATGCATACTGTATATCTCTGTCACACTTTCCTAGCTGGGTAGAAAATTAGCAAGGAAACAATTTCTATAGCTGGGTTGCTGGGGATTTTTTCTCCCCACTCCTCATTAGACTCATGTGAAATTTGTAACTGCAACTCTCTGCAAGGCTTTCTTCTCAGAGACTCATCGAGAAACCGGTGGTAGGGAATCAGAGGAGCAGGCTTTCACCAAGGGACTTTCTCACTCCTAATTAGGGTACAAACACATCTGACTTGCATCTTTTATCCCAGGTGGCAGGGACGGCGCGTCGTTCCCTGCTGCGTGTTGGTGGGAGCTGGTGTAAAACAGCCCGTTTTGACAAGCCGTGCTGTGCAGCGACGGGGAAATCAAATCGCTTCCAACCAGAGGTGTTTGTGCCGGTGTTTTGTGTGATTTAATGGACTCTTCATGC
>NW_005841833.1:2994282-3015556 GCF_000455745.1 Alligator sinensis | reverse complement strand
GAATGCCTCTTCCCCATGGATCTGTCTACCAAGACTTGGCAGGTAAAGTGCAAAATCAGTGGGCTCCTTGCAACCTTCAGGGCCCTTTCCATTCGGGGCTGAGCAACATACCAGCAAACCATCAGAGGAGTGACAAGGGGACATTCAGAAGTGGGGATTTTTCTCTGTCTCAACCTCTTACTCCCCTCCTCCTGCTCCAGAATGGATGCTGAGGACGGGCAAGGAGGAAACAGCTCATTCCAGTTTACTGATCTCTTCCCAGCCTAGAGATCACTCTGCAGTTGCGGTGCCACTAAGTAGTCAGGCCACTCAGCCAGGCACTTATATAATTTATAAGAGACTTGGAACTGCTCCAGGAGAGCCAATCAATGGGTGAACATTTACATATTAATGAAACCTCATAAATAATACATAGTGCACCAAACAGCGCTGATGATAGCTATTGGAATACCCACGGCGTACAGTGGTCTATTTAAATTATTTCCATTTTGCTTTTTTTTTCACTTCAGAAAAAAAGAGACTAACCTGAGCCCTTTAAATAATATGCATTAAACCATGCTGGTGAATAATACATAAGCTACATTTACTGTATCCATTGCCAGCTGTGGTGGAAAATGGAAACCTGGTATATTTATAATTTTACTGCCCAGGCTCACAACTGCTTAAAAGCATAGTTTATGAGGAATGTAACCTGTAAGGGTATTTCATACCAATAAGCTACATAGGACACTAGTATATTTATCTATCGGCAGTACTAAGATGAACCCATTATTGTGGCATTCAGGCCTCTTTATCCCCACAACACCTCCCTTTGGTTGGAAGGGCTCTTAGCCCCATTGTACAGATGGTGAACAGAAAGGACAGAATCTCAGCCAACTTCAATTTTGGCAACAGCGCCATTGAGAGCTAGACAAGGGCAATGAGGATGATTAGTGGTATGGGGGAAACCCTGGTCTGACCCAGTTCACTCTCCTTTCAAGCATCTGCTCTCTGCCACCATGTGACGGGAGACTGGGCAAGACAGAGCTACGGACTGGACCCAGGAAATGGCAGGTCCTATGTTCTTAGGCAGGAGCTGACTCAAGCACTGTTTCAGTTCAGGCATCACCACTAACTCCCCTTGTGATTTCAGACAAGCCACTGATCCTCCCTGCATTCAACTTATAATTCCCCACCTCTTCTCGTTGCAGAGATTCAGTCCTTCAGGACAAGGCCCCTGGCTTCTCTCTCTCTCTCCCTCTGCAAATTACTATGCACACCTACAGGGAATGTGCACCTTTGCTCCAAGCAAGCTCTCTGCTTATGGGAAAATGGGTGATGAGGCCAAATTGGAGGCCAGCAAATGTTCAGGAAAAGATGCAGAAGTGCATGCTGCATTTGCACACTAAATCTCACCCCCTAATGTGTCACTGGTGCATTCACATTTGCAGTGTTGCCAACTCTCATGATTTTTGGTGGTGTTCATAAAGTCTATACTTTGGGAATGTGAAAAACTTAGCTCTTTCTTTTATCTATATTTATACATAGAGAGAGAAAAGAAAGAGCTAAGTTTTCCACATTCCTGAGGCATAGACTTTAAGAACAATGCCAAAAATCATGAGGGTTAGCAATATGGAATTTGTAATTAAGCATCCCCTTGCACAGACAACTCACTGATCTGCACACACAGTTGTGGCAATAGCATGTCCAAACTGAGTCTCTGCTTGGCAAGTTCAAAAACCAGGCTGAAGGGACACCACGCTTCCCCACTGGAAGTCTCCGACTGGATCATTGTAATTTTTGCTTCCGTTTTAGCACCGACAAATTTCACAGGGTAAAGCTGGCACTCCTGCACAAACATGCTTCCTTTTTAGCATGCAAGACAAACAGCCAGCAAAGCACCAGAGCAATGGTAACTCTTTGCTTTTCCATCACCCCTGTCATCAGGAGATTCCCAAAGCAAGCCTCGCCACACAGCTCTCAGCCAGAAATGCAGGGAAGCTAAGTGAATGGCCACAGGCCATGATTCCCCTTGTCAAAATGCTGCCAAATCCCTTCAGCTTGAGTCTGTCCAGAAAACAAATTTGAAATTGCTGTATCCTATATAAGGCAAAAAGCTCTGTACGTCTGTAAAACAACAACCTGGCTGGACTGAACGCGCTTGCTTCCATCTGATTTTGAACACTCACTGTCCTGGGCCTGGCTGGTGCTTGGATAAGAGACCACCCCGGAATCCCACCACTGTCGATCCAAGCCACAGAGTCATGGCTGAATGCTAGACCACAGAAACGGAAACAAGGGGCAAGACCTTATCCAGCCCCATCACTGCTGCTGAGTGGATGGATGGGAATAAAAAGGAAAGGAAACTTGGAAGCCAAAGCCGGATCCACAGGAGACATTTTCTCCAGTCCTCAAGAACATTAACTTGGAACTCATTCTCGGAGCTATAATGCAAGCGGTTAAGAAAAGTCTAGGCACAAATGTCTATTAAGTTTATAGCTTAGGAGTGAAGATTCAGATAATAGAGCCATTGTTTCTCAACGGCATTACGCAGACACGATGACAAATGCATCTCATCTGGATGCTTTCAGCATGTAGGAACAGTGGTTGGGGCATCTCAGAAAGCACCAGTAGCAAATGCCTACAGTTACTGTACAGCCAGCCATGCAGCACATACTCTGGGCGATAGCACAACTCCACAGCGCTTGTTCTCTCCAACTGGAAATCCATTCGTTATAATGATCTTTGGAAGACTTTTCTTTCCAGAATTGCTGTTAATTGGCCATGAATGTTACCTCTAAGCACAAACAGCTGCTAAAAGCAAATCATATAAAGATGGCAAGGCAACAAAGACATGTATATGGAGCCTTACTCTCTGGAGTGACTGATTTGATTCCTTAGCAGAAATTCTTCTGTCTCTCCTCCTGTCCTTATGAATTACAGCTTTCTTTTCTCTTCTTCTTCCCCTTCTTTGGGTAAAATTGCTAACAAAATAGAAATGCTTCTCCCTTGAAAACGGAGGGCCTCACATGGGGATCAAAGGCAGGTCAACTGAAACATAAAGGGAAGCACGGAAGTGGAGGGTGGACTCTTTAGTGGTTGATTTTCTGGGGGCAGTTACTGTACCTATTCCATCTTGTTTTTTGCATCTGAAAAGACTTTAAATGGTATATTCCAATGGGGATGAAATTTGGGGGAGTCACCGAAGGGAATAAAGCTCATGTGGATTGAAACAGGCTTGGCTGCACAAACAGATGATTTGGAAATGGCCGGTAGTTAGTTCCTGAGACGCGCAAGCCCAGAGCACCAGGCTTTGTGCCGCTGAGAGTAATCAGTGCTGCAGTACCGCACTCAGCAGTGACAGCCTCTTCACAGCCACCTTTTTTTTTAGCATCTTGAGCATGAAGTCAGAAAGCGCCTTGAGCTCTGTCTAGTTAGTGGAGCTAGTTAAAAGTCGTGCTGTTCTTGGGAACGTTGCCCCATTTCTAGGGCTGCCTCTTCCATGGCGTTGGCATTCAGAGCGAGGTGAGAGTGACAAGGCCTCAGCACTGCAGAATATTAACAATGACGGTAACGAGCGCTGCGTTCAGGAGCAAGCATGCTGGGGTTTTGCAGCTGCTAAACTTCTCTGCAGGGCTCAGGGCCTGTGACAGTTCACCCACCACATTCTAGGTGCCGTTCAACCTCAGCTGCTCTTTTCCTTCAGGAAGTCAAAAGATGCCTGCTGCAGGTTAGCGTCTGATCTGATCTGACACCAATGGAAGTCCGGACAGACTCCTGTTAAGTCAGGATGATTTGAAAGGATTTACTCTGGATTAACAACAGAGTAAAAGAGTTCAGGCACTGGCTCATCCTGATAGAGAGGATCACACTGCTATAACCACAGTCCAACTCATTAACCTGCTCCCTAGCTTGACTTCCACCTCTATCTGCTCTTACTGGTGGGGTAGAGATTGGACATGGGCTCTTTGTCTCAGACCTATTTATTAGCATGATTTTCTTCCTGCATCATTATTTGTAAATGATATTTTTCTAGTTTCCCTGCTCTGGAGCTGCAGACTGCCATGGACTGGACTGTTCAATCCCAAAATGCACAAGAATCTCATAGTTTTGTAGTTTCACAGATGTTAGGGGCTGGGACCTTACAGATCATCGGGTCCAGCTCCCTGCACTCGGGCAGGCCCCTGTGCTGGCACAACCAAGAGTGCAGACTCAAGGGAGTTTGAAGGATCTGAGGAAGGACTTGACCAATGCACAGGACAAACTTGATATGCAGCTAATGAGCAGATCATTTGCGACTGAAATGCAGCCCCCTCTAGGCGGAAGCACATTAGTTGTCCAGCAGAGCAGAACATGCCAGGATACAAGGCAACAAAAGCAATATCTTGCAGCTATGCAAAATGCCACGACGCAGCTGGAATTTGGCAAGGGCATCACAGTGCCTCCATGTGCTATTTAACGCACACAAGCACTAAGGTTTAATGGAAAGTCATGCTCAATTCGTCTAAATGGAGAGAGGATGCTGGGGGGGTCCCAGCTTCATGCTATTTTGGAACTGTGCAGAAATACGCAGCCAGGAATCCCCATTACATGTGAAATGGGTATCATCGAGAGCTGTCAAGTGCTTGGATCTTCTGACCTGTCGTTGAGCTCCCTGTCGCGTGTGCTCCGCATCACTAGGGCAACGTCGTTTCTCCAGGGAAACGGAAACATCCAGCATGCTCGCCAGACAGTGGCTTCTTGCTGGGGGCTGTGGATAAAGTGTAGCTGCTTAAGTCCTTGAGGACTTAAATGGGATAAAATAGGCATTTGGTTCACCCACCAGGAGTAGTGTGACCCCGCTAATAACAACAGAGCGAGCCTCTTAGAGCTATGCAGAGATATCTGTGAATTTCCAGTTCTGTAGGGTATCATAATGGACCGCTGGAGCTGAGGATTGCAAAGATATAGCATGCAACTCCTACTTGAGAGCGATAAACAGGCTCTGGGCACCTAATGCCTTCAGGCCTGTTTCAGAGACCCAGCCTGAGATCACCAGATAAACAGGGCACTCCTTAATAGGAGCAGGAAGATGAGATTTTAACACTATGAACAATGTGATCAGGCCATTGCTCGAATACAGCATCCAGGGTGGTGTCTGCATGCTTAAAAGGACGTTGAAAAATTGAAGAGTTCAGGGAAAAAAAACTCCATGAAATGATTCAGGGGATGGAGAAAATGCCTCACAATGAGAAACTTAAAGAGCTCAATCTGTTTAGCTTATCGGAAAGAAGATTGAGAGGTGGCTTGATGACAGGGGATAAATAATTTCACAGGGAGAAAATTCCAGGTACTAAAGGGCTTTTTATTCAAGAGAGGAAGGTATAAATGGCTGGAAACTGAACTCAGAAATGCTCCAGTTAGGAGTGAGGCACATTTTACTGTAATACTGAGGGCAATTAACCCCTGGAACAAGCTTCTCAGAGATACAGTGGATTCTTCATCCATTGTTTTTTTTTCAGAACAAGGCAGGATGCCTCTCTGGACGGTGCCTTACCCATATATAAGGCATGCTTTAGTAAAAACAAGTGACCAAGCTAAGAACTTCTGACTTTAAATGCTATGAATCCTGAGAGACAGCTGTGAGGCTTGAGCTGGGGAACATTCAAAGCAAAAAACATGAGCAACAACTCCAAGCGTGAGCTCAGGGCTTGAGCTGAACAGCTGAGCTCTGCTTTGTGGGGTAGGCACCAAGGAGGACCCATAACATCTGCTTGTGATGCACCAGAACATCACAAGAGGAACCAGTTCCTGGGGGCTGCAAGTCAGTTGGTTTTCCAGGCATGCGTAAAGCTTAGACAAGGCTTGTTGAGGGCAAGGAAAATCCCAATGTCTGTGTGTAAAAGAGGAGAGGAGTTGGGTCCATTATGGCTGAGGCTGGCTATTTTCACATTGGGGCATGGAGCAGATCCTGGCTTTGCTCTGGGTTTGATTTTATGTTTTCAGGCACAGGAGGCATCTGGGTAATCTTGGTTTGGTTTAGTTATGTTATGTAAGGGGAAAAACATTCAGGAAAATACATCTTCCCCTTCTGCCTTCCTGAAATATTCTAACTGGACCATTTCTGGAGGTCTCTTGATACTAATCGGCTCTGGCTGGAAGATTGTTCCTCCAAACCAACAGAAATGCCTGTGCCCTGCTTTGCACCAGTCCTGACTTCCAGAATATGAATGAGCAAGAGGCTACAAAACCTTGGCTCTGGATGGAGTCCGGTGATGGGAGTGGGGTACTGCTGGGCACCCAATGAGCCCCTCACTATTAGTCGACATGAAAGAGAGAAGACATTAGCTGTGGATGGGATTGTGCAGAGAACAGTATTGGTGAGGAGAAACCGTGTCTCCCAGTTGGAAGAGTCTGTATTTCCAGCACAGAACAAAGCACTGGAAGGTAAAACATCATGGGAGCTGGGAGGGTTTCAGAATTAAAAACACTGTCCCCATTCCCAAGGGAAGCATTCAAGCAGCGAGTGCCATCACCGGCAAGGGACCTACAACAGTAAACCTAATTCTGTCAAAGGGAGGGAAAATTCCTATTCATAAGCCTGGGAATAATCACACGTAGCGCTCACGCAGACAACCCCCAAATTGCTAACAGGATCAATATTGTGAGCTGACTAAATGACAAGGAGGAATGTGCCAAGCTCTCATTGAAATTCTCCATCTCTTTCAACTGTCAACATTTTTAAGGCTCCTGATGAGGCTGCTCTCACATTTCGATGGCGGTTATTTCTATTACCTGGTGACAGCATTTCTATAATGTAATTGACTTCCCAAATTGACCCGGTGCAAGAGGTTGACGGGGTTTTCTCATACAGAAAAAAAAAAAGTCCCTGAAAAGCAAAGCGATGGGCTTCTAGTGCCTCTTCCAGTTTTGGTTTTCTTCTCTCTCCTTTTCTGGCCAAAGCACAAGGGGAATGTTGACTTTCTGCTTGAGAGGAAATCAGTTCTTTGGATTCCCAGAACTGCAAGAATTTGGATGAGCTCCGTCTCAGATCCTAGCCACAAGCTGATTTGGGTTTGGCAAAAATCAAGCCTGACCTTGCTACACTTCCTCTCAGACACAGAGAGCTTGCTTTTCTCCAGCATCGGTGGCTTGTGGATGCCTTTGAGGCTAAGACTTTAGCATGATGGTCTTGGCTGCAGCCCTGGGGCCCAAATGCAAACTAAGCAGAACGCCTGTGTATGCAACAGTCGCAGGAGTGACTGTAGCACCGCAAACTCCTACCTGGTAGGAGACAAGCCACAGCCCCCAGTGGCTCAGCATGAGCTGAAATCCTACCTGAGAAGCTGGGTGAATGAGGCCCAGGTTGCTGCCTAGAGCTGAGGTAGCTAGGTGCTCACACTACCCCATCAATAGCTCCCCGGAGCTGGAAGGAAAACAGGCCTTCAAAAGAGAGGAGCCACCTTGGGGAAATGTGATACGGAGGATCTGCTTGTTAAGGGGAGAAGGGATGTTATCCCACAGGCTGCTGAGCAGTCAATAAATCACAATGCTTTCTGGGGGGCACCCAGTTTGTGACTTTTTCCAGTCCTGGGGAGCGTAACCTGGCTCTTCACCATTGCTCCTGTCAACAGACTGAGCAGATGCTGATGCTCAGCAGATCTGGGGGCTGGGGGAGGGCTTGTCCTCAACCCAACGAGCAGAGCAAGCAGGGGGACAGAGAAACCAGGGAGAGCAATGGCTAACCCCTGTGGGGCAGAAATAACACAAAATCATGGGAAAGTAGGGCCAGAAGGGACCTCACAAGGTCATCTTTTTCCTGCCTGGTGAAGAGAGATGGACCCGATGATCTTCCAAGGTCCTTTCCAGCCTTTCTCTAGGTCACCTGTTCCCATGCTTGGCCCCCTCCAGGTCAGACAGGTCCTCCTCATTTCCAACCTCAGTTTCCTCTGCTGCAGCTTGAGACGGTTGCTCCCAGCTCTGTTTTCTGTGGCTACAGAGAATAGTCTATCTCCACCTTCTCTATAATCGCACCCTGGAAGGCTGTGATCAAATCTCCTCTCAGCCTTCTCTTCTCCGGACTCACTAACCCTGGTTCCTTCAGCCTTCCTTCCAACCATTCATAAAGGCTGTGAACTATTCTCCAACCATTTGGGTTGGTCTAATAAAAGATATCAAATTCACCCAAGGAACCTTGTCTGCCTGTGAACAACCATGGCATTGGGTACAATCTCCTCGCTCTACTGCCATGGAGCAGCAGCTCAAGTGCTTTGTGAACTTTCAAATCTAGGCTTTTGGAGAGTCAGGTTGTAACAAATGAATGCCAATCTTCAACAAGTACCAACTTTAACACATCATGTCATCTGATGATTTGCAGGTGTTGTAAGTGAACATGTGAGACCATCTCTAGAGGTCCCAGCATTGCTGGATTTCAAAGTCCTTCTTTCCTCTCCTTAAATCCTTTGCTAATGTAGACAACGCTTTGGGGTACTAATAGGCTCCTAATGACTCTACGGGGAAGGCACATCCTATGGAATAAGGGGCACTTGACATACCTCCCTGGGAATAAAGCCCCATTTTTGAAAGGGGAACCTGAGGCAGACACACAACCTTCCTTGAGGACACAGAGAGAAGCAGGATGTTGTGAGAACAAAGGGTTTGTTCCTGCTTTTCTGGGGAACATCAGCAAACAGCTCACTATTTGGTGAAAGGCAGAATAGAGCAGTACAGTCCTCGTCCCTCTTGTGGCTTCATAAGAGATTAAGCAATGCCGTGTAAGTTGTAGCGCTGTGCTACGTGCTCACATGGAGAATGTCACCTTTAGTCCCAACTTTGCTGGACTCACATGAACCTAAATATTTCCAGGTTGGTGCCTTTCTTTAAATAGCATCGAACGGAATAAAATATGTCCCTCCCTCCCACTTTGCAAGAGAGCAGTGCTTTCCCTTTCTTTCCTAGCAGAGGTGTTCATTATTAATTATGGACCTTAACAAAAATCAGGCATCAGCAAATTTATTTCCTTTCTTCTGTCAAGGCAATTTAGCTAAAGCAAAGTAGCTAAAGCACTACCCTGTGTTTTAATGTGCCTTCAGTTCAAGCGGCATACTTAAAGGCTGCATTAAGTTAAACTGAGCTGCCGTCTATATGAGATATTTGTAAATGGAGTGCTCTTTTGAAAGCAGTGAAATTTCAACAGGATCCATAAGGGCTCTGATAGGGTAGAAGTCAAAGGGTCCAGTTAATAACCCCAAGGGAATTTGAGGACTGCAGATTTCTTAGGTCAACTGCTTTTTATAGTTCTCATCACTTTTTCTGCAAAGTAGCAGCTTTTCTTTTTCCTGCCATCAGCTTTCAAAATGTTATTTCTTTATTACTATCCCAGCCTGGTGATTCATGCCAAAATTGAAAGCTTTGGCATTGAAATGAAGTCATGGCCAGTGCCAGACCTGTCTAATTTCAGTTGGGCCACACAACACTGTAGAGCTGTCCCCATCCTGCTTTGGGAAAATCTCCAGGGACAACATTCTAGCATCGTGTGTCAAGTCTAAGATGTGGTTGGATCTCCAGTGGCATTTCCTGGGATTTTATTTGTCAGGTATGATCTGACTGATATTCTGAGACTCCTAGATCAAAGCCAGGCATCTTGTCTCTGCACTTCAGATAAGGTACTTCTGCTTGGAGTAATAATAGTCCAGAAGCAAATTAGGAAAGCAGCTTATTTTGCACGAGTCATGGCTTTGCCTTGAAATCCCAGTATGGGGCAAGGCACTGGAGCAGCTCAGAAAGCAGAGCCACAGTTTATCTCCTGCTTCCCAGAGCATCATGCCCTGAAGCGGGGCTCCAAAGAGGATGGAGTGGGACTGTCCTCAGTGGGGGCAGATGACAGAACAAGGAGCATGGGCTCAAGTTGCAGCAAGGGAAGTTGAGGTTGAATATTAGGGAGAACTTTCTCACTAGGAGCATAGTAAAACACTGGAACAGGTTACCCAGAGAGGTGGTGGAGCCTCCATCCTTGGAGGTTTTTAAGATCCACCTAAACAAAGCCTAGGCTGGGATGATGTAGTTGGGACTGGTCCTGTTTTGAGCAGGTGGTTGGACTGGATGTGACCTCCTGAGGTCCCTGCCAACCCTCATTGTCTATGATTCTATATCTGGAGCAGTTTGCACCCATCAGCCACTGGCCATCTCATGGCCACCATCTCCTGCCAGCAGGTACAGAGGTGCCAATGAAGTAGGTCCTTGGAAGCCACTCTTCCTCTGTGCAGCTACTCATGGCATGGGTAGCTGTAGTATGGGAGTAAAGGGCAATGTATATCCTCCTACAAACCTGTGTAGGACACACCGCTAAAGGGGTCTTTTATCCAGGAGCTTCATTCAGCTGTGCGGAGCAGTTCTGGTTCCTTCTAAAAGTCCCCTGGCCAGACATTAAATGACAACGTGCTCCTCCAGTAAAACACAAGGCTGACACAAAACAACCCACAATGGTCCACAGGACTTTGGACAGGATGATGTTATCTGGCAACATCTGTAATGGGGATGCATCATTTGTAAGTGATGGGGATGTAGGAATGGAGTATAGTAAAGAAATAACATATATGATGGTGAAATGTATATATGAAGGTAAGAGACTACCATGGTTGGTGGTGTCCGTTTTCTCTATAACCATATTTAGTCCATCTTTTTTTAATTAAACAGGTCTTCACACTTGGGTTTAGGGTTTAATTTTTGCCTAGGCAGCGTAGGCCTTAGTAGTTAATAATATTTGATATTTATTTGGGTTACCCCGTGATAGTTTCCTGTGAGGTTTTTGGTTAGTTTAGTTTCAAACAATGCTGCTCATGGCATAATAGTCCCATTTTGTTTGCATTTAACAAGTCTGTAGCAACCAGATCAAAAGCTGGGGGCTGGACACAATGATCTCACAAGGTCCCTTCCAGCCCTAAACTTCTGTAAACTTCTGTGAAAAACTTTGGAAACCTCCGAAGTGATATTTTCCTGGGTTTCATGCAGGCACCAGCATCCAAAAAGATGGAAAGCAAGCTCAGCCCAAATCGCACACCTCACTATTGTACGTAAAGGGGACCTTTTCACCTCATCTGTCCCTTGCGATGGGGTTGCCAAGCATTTGTGGCATCACCTAATGTGTGGCGGCTGCGAAAGGCCGCTCCATTTACATTTCGCTCAGCACGATGATTGCAAAACGCTTCTCTACTTTGCCTACAGTCTCTGAGGTGTAATTGCTTTCAGAGCTGTTTCAGTCTCTATCATGTTGCAATGCACCAGAATAGCTTGTTTATCTGAAGAACGGGCCCGATGTTATTGCCTGCTGTATTGAATGCATTTTAAACATCTCCTCCCGGCTATTGAAAACTCTTCTTTTCTACAAAGCAAGGAGCCATTTAAGTTTTATTTGCATGATGACAAGTCTCTTTCCATTTAGTTGTTCTACTGTCTGCTAACATAATCATTATTTCACTCCATATTTTCCTCTTTGATCCTTGTTCTCTCTTGCTCCAAGTGGTATGTAGTGATATATGCTTTTAAGGTGGAGATTACTGTAAGCTTTCTGCCGCCAATGAAGTTAAATGTTCCAGATGCTTTGGGGCAATAAATTATGTATCATTTTAGGTAGTTTTAACTAAGATGCGTGAACAGCACATTTGAGCAGTGAGCAGCCTTTGCTTAAGATAGAAGAGAGGCAGGAAGGACTCTGACATTTGAGATTGGGGACTTATTTTGCACATCAGATACAGACTTACAGCTTCTTAAGCCTCTGATTGCTTCTCAGTATTAAAAAAGTGATGGTGGAAACGAAACCGTGGGTTTGATCAGGCACTCCTGAGCTCTTCCTCTTGGCTGTGCCATGGATTCCTTTATGATGCGAGTCCAACCATGAGACCACTCCATGCCTCAGTTTCCCCATCCATATGTAGATAATGAGTGTCCTCTGCTATGAGGTTTAATGCTGCCTCTTCCTCACCATTTCCACATGCCCTGGGGGAAAGATGAGCTCAGCAAAGTGCCCTGAAAACCATCAGATTAGGACTTCTTTGTTTATCGGATTCTACAGATGCATATTATGTGAGGTTTTTAAGGTAAATTTTTGCATGTCATTTAAATACATCTGCATCTTTGAAACCCTCGGATCAGATTATCTCCTGTCTTGCTGTCCGTGCCAGTGAATGCTTTTTTTACTGTGTGCTGAGGGAGCAAGCCTGGCCAGTGACTCCATGACAAAGGAAAAAAGGAAGAGAGAAACAATAGCACATTATACTGAGCTGCAGAAGAGCATGCTTGACAGGCATGGATCCGATCTGGAAATGTTGCTGTATTTGGACTTAGTAGTTTGGTTTTGCCTGTGAAGAGAGAGCTTGGAGGAAGAAGTAAAATGTAGACCTAGGAGCCTGTGTGGGCTTTGGAGTGCAGGAAAAACAGTTCATTCAAAAAGCCTCAGCAAGACATAGGATGGGGCAGAACTGGGAGGTCCTAACCAAACTTGCCCCTGGTTCACCAGGCTCCTGACTGGGCAATTCAGTGTAGGAAGGTGCCTGCCGCACAGCAGGTTGTGCTCCTGGAAGACTCTGGTCCTTGAAGCTAGCCCTACCGCACTGTAGTGCACCAGCCTGGACCAGATCCCTCAGGATGACTCCAGCCAGCCCCATAATGGGGAAAAGGTCCCGTGACGGCTGCTAACCACAGGTGGAAATACTGCTGAGATTCCCCCGCATCAAAAGCACCCACATTTCTGCAGCTATGCCGGAGAAACCTGGTGTGTAGGTGCGGAGATGTGTCTGAACTACATATACCCAATCCTGAACCAGAAGCCTTTCCCCATCTGCCTCCTCCACCTCCTGACTCATCTCTAGCTACAAAGCTCCATTAGCTCAATCGTGGCTCCACCGAACACGCAGTCGACTTCAAAGGCCTGAACGATTTGCCGTGCAGAGACAGAACTTGTCCCAAGGTTCGAACAAAAACTTTCCTGCTGCATCTGTAAGAAAGCAGATAAACCCTGCTCTATTCAAGCCAATAAGGAGACAAAAGAGTGGAAAGGAATAAAGGAGAAGGGCTGGAAATATCCTTGACAGCAGGGCCGAGGCATGGACCGTTGCCTCAGCAACAGCACAGCGGGTTTTGCACAGCAAGCCGCACACATTATGTATTGGAAAGGTTTGGATTTCGATGGCCTTGCCTGCCTGGCACAGAACAAAAGTTGCTCTCTCTGCCCAGCTTTCCCCTCCCACCAATTCTCTGAGCACCAGTGCTTTTGGGATGCATCCAAGATGGGCAGTCCACCTCACTCCATGCTATACAAGAGGTGCTAAAAAACCCCAGGGTCTCTCTTGTAAGACCCAAGACTTGTCATATCTAAAGACCCAACTGTATGGTGTGGAGAGGTGTTAGATAAGTTTTGGGACAAAAATAACCTCTCTCAAGGGTTCTCTCCCTTCTGGGCATTGTATGGCCAACACCTTGCCAGATCTCTCTCCCCATGTTATGTTGGCCCAATGAAAGAGATCACCTCACCTCACCAATCTGGCTTTGCACATATTCTCTAGCCCTTCTCAACTATACCACCATCATTTTGGTCTCTCCATCCCAAACAAGGCACTGAGAAAGTCCAAATAAGGGTGAGAGCAAGTAAGAGAAGTGACCAGACTCGCCCGAGACAAGGGGCCGTGAAATCTTGGCTTGTTTAATGCATGGAGGGGAAACGATGGGCTGAGTCTTGATTTGGAAACTGTTGGGATTAAACAGGCTGTCACAAGCGCTCCTCAATTTAATCTGCACAGAGGCACGTTGCAATCAGAAGTACTGTAATAATAAAAATAAAGGCACAGCAGACAATCAGCACTGCGCCATATGGAGGGTGGTGCTGCAGAAGGTCACTGCTGAGGCTGTATATTAGAGAGGTCTGGGGAATTTTATGACCTCATAACTTTTGTGTCTATATGCACTGAGAGAATGACAAGGGTAACCGAGGTTAAAGTTTCAGGATATGAGCTCGCTGCAGGGTCAGGAAGGAATTGACCCCATTACACATGACACACCCAGGGTAATGGATTGGGTGAATTATGGATTTGGGGGGGGTTGCCTATCTCTGAAGCATTGATCCTTGATGTAGGCAGGAGGGTAGTGGAAGCAGACCAGTTGTCTGATGAGGTAGGGCAGCTTCTGTGCAAAGAAGTGTTTGTGGATATCCCTACGTGCACAATCTCACAGCAGACATGGGCGCGCACTGGAACAAGGCAGGGGTGCACGAAGCGATTGCCTCCATCAGGCTGTGTCAGCCTGAGTGGAGTTAGACACCAATGCCTTAGGCAAGAGAGAAGCCGGCAGCAAACCCATAAAAGTCTCAAACTTAAAAGGACGAGCTAGAGGAAAGCAATAGGACTGGAGTGAAATCAGTATCTAGGAGCATCAATAACCAGCACAAGTCCTAAAAACTCCTGGTTTAACCCCCTTCCCACTGAATCCACTGCTAGCAAGTGCAGGACAGTAAAAGCCAAGCTGGCTAGATCTGTGTGGAGTAGCCATTCTGGCCTTGAAGGGAAGGCCTGCATGCCATTCCTACCATGGAGCTCCATTTTCAAGGCAATGACTAAAATCAGGGCCTCTGAATGCAGAAGTGGATGCGAGTTTGAACCCACCTCTGGCGAGTCACCCACCATGCCCGATGCCAACGTTCAGCACTGATCACCAAGACTTTCCTGGATAAACTGTTCTAGCAAGAGACACAAAGAGAGAAGGCAAAGAAAGGCCTTCCCAGTGAAGAGAAAGGAGCACCCAATGCAAAATGCAACTGGAGAAGGTTGGTAAGTCAAGCAGATGCAACCGGAGATGCTTGAAGGAGCTGGAGATGGAAGAAACCTGTCAGAGCATTGAATTGTCATCCACAGCAATGGGAGGATCCAGTCCTTCCATGGAAAATGGATCTACTATCACTTGATGTCTTGGCAGTATGGCTCCTCCTTCTGTGCTTGATATCTTAACAAGGTGGAAGGGGGAAGGGAATTAAGCAGCACCCCCCCCGACAAGCCAATCTTCATGATATAACCACCATGCCACAGTGCCCTCACCATAGCAATTTAATTGGCCAGCATTACAAAAGCGCTGCCACCTCCTAGAAGAAGTGGGGACGGCAGCTCCACTTGCCTACTCAGGACTTGAGCCCTCAGCACAAGAGAGTCCTTCCCATTATCTCACAGAACAAAACTCAGTGCATCTTGGTACTCTGGTATGTCCCTGCTACGGTAGCACACTATGTAAGCCAGCACAGATGGTGCTGGGGACGCCGACTCCTGTAGTACACGCATATTTACGTGCCGGCTCTGAAGTGCTGCATGACACTGCTTAAATTCATTTTATTGGGGTCTGTACGGTTTTCAGTGCGTTCGACACAGGCGGTGTCTCCAGCACAGCTGTTACTAGGGCACCTCTAATTAATGATTTCCCAGAGGGGCCATTGGGAACAGCAGCCCTCATCAGTGTGCTCTGTGCTGTGTGCTGGCTGGGTTGTAATGAGATATCCCCAATTAAAGCAGTCACAGGGCTTGTTCTCTCCTATTACTCGACACAGTCTAACCCTCTGAACTTTTTCTAAATCGTTAGACAGCCTCATTTTCCAATTTCCTACAAATGCCTGGTTGTATCCCAGAAGATTGGTAGACAGCTTCCCAGACTGGACTGTCTTGCTAATGTTCCTGAGTTCATCTAACTTATTATCCACAGCCTTAGGTTTTGAGCCCAGGTGCTCAACCGGCCTGGGGCTTGGATGGAAAATCTCCAAGGAGAAGGTCCTGGGGACTTGAGAAAGTGCTTTTGGCAAATCCACTTAGGCAAATCCACTAAGGTAAATCCACTTATTTCTCCTAGAGCAACAAGGGGGCAGGCTGACTTCTTAGGCAGGAATTGCACCATAGGGATGGATGTTCTACTTGGCTAATCATGAACAGAGTCCAGCTCAAGGTGTCTCTTCCTAGTACCAAAAACACTTCATGAGACAGGTGCTAGTCACTTAACTAACCTCCCACTACCACCCCCATGACACTGGGGACAGCTACACACCACAAGAACCATGAAACAGCCAGCCAGGTGTGGCAGCTTGTGAGCCCAGGAGAAAAAGCTTTTAGAAGAGCTGGAAATGGGTCAAGAGAGTGGTATGAAAAATTACTGAGGACCATCAGCGCATTCAGACCTTTTAAATACATGCCAGCTGGGGCTTGGGTCAGCAGATGGAGAGATGGAGAGAGAAGTCTGGTTCATCACCACCTTCCCGCTTGTGTCCAGCTTACAAAGAGTGACTCAAGGAAGGGGGTGACAGAAAGCTCACCAGGTCTAATAGGTTCTGCCTATCACCAGCATGATGATGTCACCCAAGGACTCTCCTTATTAACAGCTGGACTGGCCAGCAAGGCATGACAGGACAGGGCTCGTGGGTCACACCAGCTTTAAAATGCAATCTGAAGGAGTTGCCAATTTTTAGCAGAAAGGCACCCTTGTCTTGTGAAGAGATGGAGCACAAAGCCCCCCCAAAAGCATGTCAGAGTGACAACAAGGACTTGATGAGCAACAGTTGTGTCACTTCCCAGAGCCGAACAACTGTTCTGTAGAGGCACTCTGTGTTTCTAATGCCGTTTGCTGAAGGATCTCAACATACATCACATCCATCAGCTCCTTAGGCCTCGGGGCATCCCAAGCAGGTAGGTAAGTGACAGCCCAGCCAGGAGGATCACATGTGGCACAAGCTTTCCCAAAAGTCAAGGTCCTGGGCTCACTCTGTTATGTGAAGCCTAGGAGCTGCCATCAGCTCTAGCCCCACAGCATCTGGGAGGGTCCAGACCATGGTCCCACTCCAGATCCCCTTTATGATCCACATTTTCTGGATGGAAGAAATAAGGCACAGGGTTGTTAAGTGACTTGCCAGAGGCCAAGGGCAATGAGTGGTGATGGAGCAGGGGACAGAATGAACCACACTCTCCAAGCTATGCTAAGCTCAACAGAGAGGGCCAAGATGGCTTGCAGAGGCAGCTCCCTGCTCCCTGACAGTCAGCCAGAACATCTGGGGTCTGCTCTGACTGTCCCTGGAATAAGTACGTGATGGAGTTCACACTAGTGGGAGACCAAGTGCCCTGAACTCAGCTCTGACCCATCCCCTCAGTCCCTGCTCCACTGTGACATGTCCCCAACTCATACCGGGAATGGGATTCAGCTGGTCTGGTGGTCATAGCAGCATAAAACTGGGGACAACCACTGGCATAAGACCACTGACTTCAAGGCAATCATAGCTGACAATATTTGTGCCAGTGTTGCACTCCTTAGGGAGCAAGCATCTTCACACATCCACCCCTCATGGGATCCATGTGAGAGGGTTGGGCATCTGCTCCAAGCATCAGAGAGGGAACTCGTTAGCTACAGCCAGAAAGGGTCACATTTGTAGCACTGAAGGTCTCAGGTTTAGATCCTGCTGTGAATTTAAAGAGTCGAATTCCATCAGAAACTCTCCTGCCGGGTGACATCAAGTGATTTTGCTACACACGCGGCACCTTGAAACTTTGTTCTCAACTAAAATTGCTTTTTTTTTTGTTTTGTTTTCCTTGCAGTCTGGCCTTGTATCTCACAGCCCACATCTTTATTGTGCCTTCCCCATCTCCACTGCAGAGAAGTAACAACTATATTTCTAGGTAATTTAATTAGGTTTTCCTCTGCTTTATGTCCCATGACATAAAGACATAATGAAATTTTAAAATGCAGTAATTTTACACCAAAAGATTATTAATACTGCAACACAGTTGCTAGCAACAGAATGTAAAGTGATCAGGCTGCAGCCGCATTGTACTTTGGCATACATCTGAGATTTATATGCTCATGCGTGGAGTTATCATTGTCATTATTATTGGATTTTTTGGAGACGTGGAGAGCTAGTATGAGATGCATGTCCCCTTTGCCATTGGAGGCGTATGCTTAGGCTGTAGGGGCACAACTGATTTTGATGGAAGGGGCTTGCTGATGACCAGGCTAGCATCCTTAATGGATTCAGAAAAATGTCACCCAGAGGTCCAATGTCACCAGGGGCATGTCTAGTGCCAATGTAGTGCAGACAGGATACCTTGCCAGCTTTAACCCAATAATGTGGGTAACCACCGTGCTGAGAGCTTAAGCACAGGCTGTACAAGCCCAAGTACCAACACACTCAGGTTCATAGCCCATACTAAGGCCCATGCCACATCTTTGCCACTGGTAGACTAAGGTTGGCACAGAGAAGGCCACAATTCCCCTTTCATTTGCTGCATAAACATCTTCGGTCAAAGGAAGAGCTGAAGGCATCATAAAGGCAGTATGACGACCTGAAAGCACCGTGAGCCAAGGACACAATGACTTAGAAGCACCTGGAGATCCCATGAGTTGAAAGCACCTAACTATAAGGACACCGTGACCTGGTGGAGACATCACTGGGCTACCACAAGATTTCTCTGCAGTCTTGCAAACCATAGGCGACGAATTAGAACTAGGAGAATTATGTAACGTGGCCCACTTGGGGAGGGAGGAAATACCATTGTTCCCTTGTTATTTAATGACAGATCTTCCCTGCAAAAATCAGCCCTCTTAGCTGTTTGATTATTTCGACGAGAGAACACTCGAAATTGCAGGCGTCGAAAAACGCTGTGACATCCATTGTGAAGGAAGAAAGAGTGGGAGGGAATAATGGCTCTGAAAACTGTGCAATCAATTGGCTTTGAATGCAGAGCAGTTCCGCACTGCATCAGAAATCTTCTCCCCAAACTTTGTGCTTTTCAGAAGTAACTTTTAGTCTGCTCTTGCAGTTCTGTTTTTGTAGAGCCGGCAGTGAATTGTATTCGCCAGCGGGTGGGCTGGAGCTAAGACTATTCCAGTCCCTGGTGTTCCATCAACTCCTTGAGTCTGCTATTTAGAACAGCGATCACTTTAATTGGGGGTTAATCATCTTGCCCCAGGTGGCTTGTATTTAGTTTTGAAGCAAATCTCCTAATGCCATGCAAGTAGGAGGAGTATTTTTGGTTGAACTAGCTATCTGTGGACTTGATCCAAATTCTATTGAAATCAATGCAAAAACTTCATTTGACATTGCTGGATATTGCCTCGAGCCTTTTATACCTCTCCGTGTGCATACGTGGGGTAGTAATCAATCAGCATGGCTTCTAATGTGACATATACAAGAACTTGAAGATGAAACTTTCTGTTTTGCCCATTGTCTTAGCAGAACCAAACAAAAAGCACTCTCTGATCCAAAGCATTGACTATTTTCCTGTGTAAGTGTCCTATTTTTCTTGACTGTAACCTTCATACTGAGCAACCAGGCTTGAATAAGAAATCCCATAAGGGAATTTAAAAGAAAACTGAATGGGAGAGAGACTGTAAAAACAAAGTTCTCTGATAGAAAATTGCATCTTGGATATCTCAATACACCAGATGAACTGAAGAATACATTATAGTGATACTCAATCAGGGTACCACAGCACCTTGGGGTGTCTTGAGATCTTTTCAAGGCTGCTGCAGGATGCTATGCAGTGTTAGCAGTGTTAGGCGTGCAAACATGATCACAAGATAAACCCAGAGTTCTCAAATAGGCATCTATTGTGTTAAAACCATTCTAACTGTTGTGGTCTCTCTGAGTTCTTTGCAACAGAAGAATTGCTCTATTATTTTTCTGTAGTCAAAAAACAAGTAAAAACTAGGAATTGGCATATTTCGATGGGTGCCTCAAGCCTAAAAAGGTGAAGAAACACTGCTCTTATGCCTTTTAGAACATACGGAAAAGATGAAGGGATTAAATGACTGACTAACTTGCTTAGATGGGACCAGGTAGAAATGGACCTTTTTAATTGTATTTGGAAATACTTTTTGAGCTGGGGGAATATTTTCACTTGTTTTAAATTTGGGTTCAAATAAACAGCCGGAAGAATGCAAAAATCTATATTTTGCCTTTTCTGGTGAAAGTCAGATCTGTATTTCTACCCCCCTGAAGCCACACAGATCCTTTCACAGGATCCAGCCCTGGGGATTAACAAACTAGTTAGGAATTATAGGTTCGGCATGCAGAGATTCAAGCTTCTGTCAGGCCTGGGCATGGTGGACATGTTCCCATAATCTCCCTTAAGGAGACGATCCTCCAAGCCCAAAGGGAGGTAATCCCAACAAGGATCAAAGGGGGCATGAGGGCACAAAAGCCCCCATGGCTCACCAAATGCATCCGGGAACGTCTCCTAGCTAAGAGGGAGGCGTACACCCAATGGCAGGGAGGGGCCATCACCAGGGAGGACTATACCTCGGTAGCTCGGGGCTGCAGGGGGGCGGTCAGGAAGGCCAAGGCGGAGATGGGACTGGGACTAGCAACCCGGATCAAGGGCAACAGGAAGTCCTTTTTTAAATACATAGGGGGTAAAAAGAAGGTACCGGGTAACATGGGGCCTCTGCAGGACACGCTAGGAAAGCTGGTCGTCGCACCAGACAGCAAAGCTAACCTATTTAACAATTTCTTTGCCTCCATCTTTCTGAGCAGGGACCAGGACATCCCCCTCACTGGGACCCCATAGGCCCCAGGGGAGGCGCACCCAGGCCTAGGGTCAGTGAGGACCTAGTCAGGGAACTTCTGGAGGGACTGGACGTATTTAAATCAGCAGGTCCTGACGATCTCCACCCCAGGGTGCTGAGGGAATTAGCAGAGGTCATTGCAGGACCCCTGGCACGGCTTTACGAGCACTCATGGTGCTCTGGTGTGGTGCCACAGGACTGGAAAAGGGCCAATGTGGTTCCCATTTGCAAAAAAGGGAGGAAGGAGGACCCAGGAAACTATAGGCCAGTCAGTCTTACCTCAGTCCTGGGTAAGCTGTTTGGGAGAATTCTCCTGGCGCATGTGCGCGAGGGGCCGGCAGGGGAGATTATGCTCAGGGGCAACCAACACAGGTTCATTAGGGGCAGGTCCTGTCAGACCAACCTGGTGGCCTTCTATGACCAGGTCACAAAATCCTCAGACACAGGTGTTGCGGTGGACATAGTCTTTCTGGACTTTAGGAAGGCCTTCGACCCTGTCTCTCACCCCATTCTCATTAAAAAACTAGGAGACTAGGTTTTGACAGTGGTGTCAATGCCTACACAGTCAGATGGGTGGCAAATTGGCTGGAGGGCCACACCCAGAGAGTGGTGGTGGATGGGTCTTATTCGACCTGGAGGGGTGTGGGCAGTGGGATCCCCCAGCGCTCGGTCCTCGGGCCCGCACTGTTCAACATCTTCATCAGTGACTTGGACGAGGGGGTAAAAAGCACCTTGTTCAAATTCA
>NW_005841833.1:2977421-2993939 GCF_000455745.1 Alligator sinensis | reverse complement strand
GATCTAGTGGCCGTTTACAAACTAGTCAGGGGGGACCAGCAGGCACTGGGGGAGTCCCTGTTCCCCCGAGCACTACCAGGAGTGACTAGAAATACTGGTCACAAGCTGGCAGAGGGTAGATTCAGGCTAGACATCAGGAGGCGCTACTTCACAGTCAGGGCGGCTAGGAGCTGGAACCAACTTCCAAGAGAAGTGGTGCTGGTTCCTACCCTGGGGGTCTTTAAGAGGAGGCTGGATGAACACCTTGCCAGGGTCATTTGACCCCAGTACTCTTTCCTGCCATGGCCGGGGGTCAGACTTGATGATCTGGTCAGGTCCCTTCCGACCCTATCAACTATGAAACTATGAAACTATAATAGCTTCTATTTAAAAAAATAAAATCAACAGAGAATTTAACAGCTAAAACACTGCAGCATGGAGACTCTGGAAGTAAAACCAACAGTGGACTGGAGAAGAGTCTTGCTGTTGGGACTGCAAGAATTGGTAACAGAAAAAAATGGAGAAAATGCCCATTTATAACTTGAATGATCAACGGGTTATTAGTAACACAGGCAAAGGAGGAGAAGAGCCAAACACTGCCTTGTCTCTCTCATGTGTGGTCTCACTAGCTCAACTGAACTTCTGGTGGCTCCTTCCAGCTAAAACTTTGGACTTCTAGTCACCAATTGCCCGATTGGGAAATGATCTGATTCAGCTTCTGGAAACACGTCTATCCCTCATTCTTCTTCTGGAGCATCTGATACTTGTTCCAGGAAAGCGCTGCTATCTGAGACTTGCCAAACAAAAGGGGACAGTTTAACTTAAATAATGAGTGTTCACAAATCTGATTGCTCTTTTTCTGCAGGTTTTTTTATCTACAGCTTCCCCAGAAATCACCCAACCATGCCTGCACAATAAAAAAGAGAAAATTTAATAAGATTCCAAATTGCCTTCTCCTGAATTCAAATTGCTTCATATATTATGTTCATGATAACTACTGTAGTTTCTTATTTTCCTACAGTCCTTTTTTATACAAGACAAGTTCTCGTGTTAATGAATTCTAGATTTTCATTTAATAAATGTTGCATAGGAAATCCTCATTATTTGTGTCTTCATCAATCTAAACGAGACACACAAAATGCCCCTTCCTAAGCACCTGGGATCAATAGCGTATGAAGCTCACGTCTGGATACTCTGCTCACTGCCACCAAGAAGAATTCAGTAATTGAAAAGACCTTATAAATCAATAGAGCTAAATTGAAAACTCAGACAGAACTTCACATAATTCACCTGCTCGCTTGTTAAGACTTCTCTTTACTTTTAGAAAAAAAAAAACATTGGCCAAGCTTAGGCGAAAAATATCAGATGTTCTGCTTTATCCCAGTCACACCATAAAGAAACTGGAGACCCATCCAATATTAGCATCACCACTAATTATTTGTATTACTCGTTCCGAGCCTTTTTTTTTTTAAAGCTGAACTAATTACCCTTATGTTTTTACTTAAACAAAAATAGATCAATTTGCAGCTTGATGCATCTGTTCTGTTATTTCAGTGCACCGGTGACTTGCATTTACAATTAACCGTGTCCCAGGGAGCCAATCACTTTCCATTTCCTAGGAAAGAGGTGAGAAAATTTGGATGGATACAATGGGTATTTTGGCCCGTCTGGCCCTGAACCCAACCTGAGCCTTTGAAGGGTTTGCAGAACAAGTCACCCCTCAATGTCACCCTCTTCTTGGGGAGAGAGGTGCTGAATGGTAGCTTGGTGGGGCAGAGACCATCTTGTAGTTCTCCATGGAGGTCCAGAGTCTGAAGCATGTTGCTTTGCTTTCTAGTAGCAGACCAACGGCCTGGTTCCTGCGGTTATTTCAATAGACAGTCCAGTGCTTTCTTTCTTATCCTCAGGGAAGAGTCTGGATGGACAGGCCTGGAGAACGGAGCACTCTGCTCAACCACCAAAGGGTCAGCAGCTGCACAGCCGGTCCCTCCAAGGCACCTTTGCCTGTCCGTGGGGAGACCTCCAATCCAAATGCCATCAAGTCTGTTGAGTCTCCCCAGAGGGCTCACTCTGCTCTCGGCTCCCCTGCCCAGGATGCTGACTCCAGGTGGCTGTGGAGGGTGGGAAGGAGCAGAGCACCAGCAAGCAGGGTGTCTCACAGGAGTCTCTGCTGCAGTGTGACAGCAGATCCCTGAGCTACCTTTAAATGGACTGACTGTACCGAGCTCCACCAGGAGTATTGACCCACATGCCCGCTTGAGCTCTGAGTCTGCAGAGGCCAGGCAAGCTGGCTTCAGGCTAGCCTGGGGATGTCTACGGGAGCTGCAATCACACCTCTGACTGCAGCAGAAACAGATCCTGCAGCGCCTCTGCCTTTGGACTCATGCTCCTGGTTAGTCCCCGGGCCTGCATTTAGCAATGCAAAGCACTTGGATTCAGTTCAGCATGCAGGCTGGCTGAGCACATACCAGCTGGCTGTGGCAGGGGTCTGATTTTCACTCCCTTCAGCAGCCTGTGCCTACCAATGCATCTAGGGAGCCGCATCAGAATCAGGGCCCAGCACCCAGGTAGGGCAGATGGCCCACAGCCCCACAGCTTTCACAGCCTGGCAGAATTACATCACAGTCATTGATATGCTCTGTGCAAAGCACTAGCCCAGTGCAAAGGGCTAGCTCAGGGGCTGTGCATTCATCAGCCCTGCCCAAATAGCACTCATGTGGGACTGAAGTGGTACAGAAAGTACCATGCTAGCTTCCTGCATGGGGGGGGGGCAGATTTCACCCTGAAATGAATCACTGCAGAACCTGCAAGTCTCGTTTGTATTCCAGTCCATGCCAGACTGGCCCCATCTGCCCTCCCACCCCACTGACCCCGGGCTGAAGAAAAAGCAGCCAGTGGGCTGAGCAGAGGAGCCGGGAATGCAGAGCCACGGCAGCGCCGGTGCCTCCACAAGGCTCTGATGGCAGGTTCAGCACTCCACAGCACAGATTAATCCCCCGGGAGCAGCAGAATTAAAAACTCTCAGGCAAAATGGCAGCTTCCGGTGATCAAAGTAATTTCCTTAATTTATTTATATATAAAACTGAAAGAAATGTGCTAATAGCTTTAAGATAAGTGATTAGGATGAGATAATCACCCCCAGGAGGCAGCAAAGGCCGGAGACGGTATAATATTCCTGGAGTGAGACAATATTAGCATCGTCGACTCCGACATGGGAGCCACCGGTTTCAGCTGATGAGAGCAGCAGCAGCAGATGACTTACCTGAAAGTGGGTGGCTTGTGGCCTCTCCCAGCTTTCAACATATTGTTTTTCCTTCTGAAAAGGGGCCTGGGCTGCAACTCAGCTGCAGGTGGCTGACAGATCAGGTGGGAGCCCGGGGAACCCCTGCATGCACCCTCTCAATGACAAAACTGTGCCTTTCCCAAAACACCTTTTCTCCAAGCATCTCTGGCCCCCGCACTTCAGAGAATCCAGACACAGGCCAGGCCCCTCGCACACCTCAGAGATGTGGGAACCGAGCTACAAAGGGGCTCCCCAGTTTTGCAGCCGTGCTGCATGCTTGTGCTCATCTTTCCTTCCAGATGCCCAATGCTCCAGACCCTGCCAAGCGCTAATCCAGGACAGTTCTCCAGTGTGTGCTTAAATCAGGCATTTCAGTGGGGCTTCGCAGGAAGCACATGGTGCATCTCCAATATCGGAGGGAAGACAAAGCAAGGGGCTCCAGTGGGAGTGAAAACGGTGATACAGAAGGAGAACAGAAAGGCACCTCAGCCTTTTTTGAGTCCCAGAGAGGTTGGCACCCTCCTCTACTTCCACGTTTCCAAGCATCCAGTTTCCTCAAGGTGCTGAGAGTTGCCTTGGGGCTCTCCAAAGCTCCCTGATGCCCAGGCACTCTTCAAATGCCAGTATGGTACCTATAGGTACCTTCAAAGGTACCTATAAGCACCTGTGTGGGTGCCTAAATCCCTACAACCAACAGTCCCAAAACATGGAAGATTTTGCCATTTGAAATGGAAACTTACCTGCTTTTTGCATACGGGCTTCTATTTCATCCAGGAAAACACAAGACACCAGCAGACTCTCCCTATGCCTGAAGAAGGGTGTGTGTGCCTGAAAGCTTACAAAGAACAATTTTTCCAGCTATTTAGTTGGTCTACTAAAAGATATCATATCTACCCAAAGAACCTTGCCTGCCTATGTCCTTAGACCAACAGGGCTACAACCAACACCCCCTAATCCCTTGAAAATACCCAGCCCTAAACCCTCTTGGAGTCCAGGCCTTACTTCCACAGTCCTTATTTTGAAGTAGGACAGTCAAGAACCAACGGATCCTATGCAGAGACCCTTTGAAGGTCAAGTGGCCTTTTTTAGTTCTTCAACAGAAGGGAGAAACTGTGGCAACTGGGCAAAGGGGCAGCAAGGGGCTGCACAAAGAGCCTTGATCACTTGTCATATGCACAAACCATCACAGGGCTTTGGAAGCTGCTGGGAAGGAGAAATGACAGCACAATATTACCTGAAAGTGAACTATAATCCATCTCTCTCCGAGTTCACCTTATTCCCCGAGTGCTTTCCAGCTGTCACAGGAAGAGACGTCTGTCTGGTCACGTTATCCCCAACCCCTATTAGGTCCAACCTTCATTCGGGACCCTTTCAGAAGCCTTTTTTAATCATTTCCAGACTTGGATTCAAACCTTTCAGAGAGGAAGGAAATATGCACGGAGCTTGAAGGCAGAATGGCCCAGGAAATCACCCAGTCTGGTCTGTACACCACAGGACTCAGACTCTGAGCTGGTTACCCTGCATTGATTACAGTCTGTATTCCAGGAAGGCATCCAGCTTTGCGCTGAAGACTTCCAGTTGCAGCAGTCACTGCGCTTGGCTTTGAAGGCCATTCTGCAGTGAAACCCCAGTGCTGTCCTCCAACATAGGTACCAGTCATGTACAGATGAGGGAACTGAGGCACTGGGGATTAAAGGCATGGCCAAGTGACAGTGCATGTCAGAAACCAGTAAAAGGACTCAAAAGACCTGCCTCTCCTGAAATCAGCATCAGCATGAGACTCGTTCTCTCTCCTCTGCTGGGCATGGGGTGTTTTGGGGTCACCCTGCAGCCAGACCCAAGTCCTTCAAACCATAGGGGCATTCAGTTCTGTATTCACTTATGGGCCCAGGCTTTGCAACTTAGGCCCGTTTCTCTGATGCAGCAAACCAGGACATCTGAACCACCTCACCGCCGCCAGCCCATCCTCCCATCCCCACTGCCACAAGAACTCCAGGGCAGTTTGGATCCAGTTTCATATCCAAATGCAGCAAACTGGGCCCATCTCCGGTTGGTCCTTTGCTGAGTTCTTACTAAGAGGTGCCCTGAATAAAGGCACCCAAAGCCAGGGCATATTGCACACCCCATGTCTTTCCATGTTCAGCAGAAGCAAGAGACAGACAAAGGAACTAGTTATACCACCGTGAGCTCCGCACAGACAGGCAAGGGAGTTCTAGCAACAGAATCCACTGGGCTAGAGACAAGCGCTTGTCTCCTGCAAGCTTTAATGAACTCTACCAATGCCCACAGCCCAAGCAAGCCTGCAGCAGCCCCTGAGCAAGTGTGAGCCAAGCAGTGTCTGCAGCACACACTCAAGGCTTCGTTCTTCAGTCATTTTGATATATGGCATTGCATTGGGGTGTGCAAGGCATGAACCCCTCTCGCTCCCTGCAAAGGCTGCTGGCACTCCCCAACCCGCCTGCAGAGACCTGGGGAAGTCTAGTTGATCGCAGCCTTCCAACTGCAAGCTGCCATGCCAATAGCTCTGTGCCAGGTAACAGCAAAGGTCAGGCTTAACACAAAGTCACAGGGCAAATCAGCATCTCACTGTGCATTTGCTGTGGATTCACGACACCTGGGTTCATGGAGTAGCAAGCCAGAAGGGAGCCAGGAGCTTTCCTCATCTGATCCTTTGTATTTTATGGGGGCAAGGCAGTAGTCTCCACTCTGCCAGTCACTGCGTGGCCTTGAGTGAGGCACATGCTCCCTGCGTGATTCAATTTCCCCATAAGTAGAACAGGTCTTAGAGACACCTGCATCTAACGAAGCATCACAAAGATTAATTGCTCTAACAAGACCCATGGAGGAAAGGTGCTGGAGAAATGAGGGACGCCTGTCACAATAATAGAGAGAGCAAGCGATCCACCCACCACCCAAAGCCCAAGTTCACTCTAGGTCTTGGAGATGGGACTAGATGTGCATGTCTCTAGAGTCTCCAGGTACTCTGTAAAGAGGAATTAAGCCTAATCGCACCCCCTGATGTAGGCAAATGGGATCTTCACTGTACATAGAAATAAGCAGGTCCACAGAGAAAGCAAGACAAGCAGCTTGCCTGACATCACATGGCAAATTCCTGGCAGAGCTGAGCAAAAAGAATCCAGGAGTTCCCAACACCAGGTAATAAAGTGCTAGTCTAAAAAAAGCCACCACCGGCTCCCAGGTACCTTACACAGCCGCTGCTGGTTCAACTCTTATTATGACAGGCTATATTTGGGGTCAGGAAAGAATTTTTCCCCAGGGCCAGATAATATGGACTGCAGGGGTTTCTGCCTTCCTCGGTAGCAGGGGGCATGACCCTCTCTACCTGGGATCTCTTGCGTATATATTAATAACCATTTACAGAAGCAGGATGTTAGCTGCTGGGATTCCCCTGCTTTCCCTGTGGCAGGTTAGGGTGTGATGACTTGTGTTGTGTCTGGGTTGACCATACTTTTAAAAAGAGTTTAGACTATGGATTTGTAGAGGATGGTTTGGATGGGGATGACCTTGCCTCAGGAAGGGGGCTGAACTCAATGTGACCTCCGGAGGTCCCTTCCAGCCCGACCTCTCTATGAAAAGCCACCTTTAAAGAAGCATTTTTCCCCGGCTCCTGACCTGGAACATCAGGCAAGCCTTTCATTCAGTCGCCCAAAACCCTACTCCATTCATCTCATGCCCTGCCTCGCTCCGAGCACGAACAAGACAGGACCGAGTCTGTTTGCTTTCCAGGGCGTCAGCTGTCATTCCAGCCCATCAGCTTTTGAATGTTTACAGTTATTAAATTCTCAGAGAACCCGGGGGATCACCCTGGAGCAGTTGGTGAAGAACTTCTGCCAGTTAATTTGTGAGCCATAGAAAACACCAAGCTAATGGTATTTAGGGGAAGAGGAACGAACAGTTGTATGCAATCAGACCCAATTATGATGTTAGTATATAGGTCAATTAAACAGGGGGTCCACTGGCAGGGACTAGCGCTGTTGGCCTTCGAAAAGGAAGATCAGTTGGCAAGAGAGGAGAATTCTCCTCGCTGAGCTGCAAGGCAGGCAGTGACTGCAACTGTTTCACCCCCTGGCTAATCCGAAAGCCACTACTCCGTCCGTACTCATGCACATCTCCCGTTGTGCCAGTCCTTTATGCCTCGGAGATGTTGGGGGGAGCTTGCAGCTGTCAAGTGAATCAGAGTCACGGGAGCTCCCTTCACCCTGAATAACATCAGAGTATGAGGTGACTCAGTGTCTCGGGATCAGACCCAAAACCCACAGACTCACACTGTGGGGTGTATAGGATTATATAATTAGCATTATATAGGTGTTGAATAATAGGCTTCCTCCTGGGTGAGAGACATGAGCCCATGGGTGGGCTGACTAGGAAAAGTTTGTGTCCAAGCAGCCTCCGAGGAAGCACTGGACCAAACGAAACCCCAAGGGGGACCCTTGTAGGAAGGTAGCATCTAAACCGTCCCTACAGCAATGAGAAGAGCGAAGCAAACAGAGACGAAGGATTAATTTTGTACGCCCTTGCCAATGCAAACCAGAGCATCATACAGGTCATAAACATGGGCACCTACAACACCCCCCTCTTCCTTGAGAGCCACATGCAACAAAACCAAACCAAGTGCTGCAAAACAACATCAAATCCCACAATGATATGGTGAGTTTTGTAATCTCAGGTGCTTTTCTCCTCATTTATAACCTGATATCACTGGTTTTTGAAGCCTGGGATGTGAGTTTTGGAATGCTTAGGGACAGAAAGACTGAACATCTCCACCGAGCCTGCACCCCAAAACACCTTGAATGGACTAACTGAGCATGTTGCAACAGCATAAGGTCCTGTTTGCCATGGAGGGACAAGATGAAGAGACAAAACACGAGGTGAATCACCCCAGGGCAACTCAAATGCATGCCACTGCTGGTAGGTGAATGCGGGCACTACTTCTAAGATGGAAAAAAAATTAAAATCCACGCAAAGAACTTGGAATAAAACTTGGGCAGATTCGGATGAATAAATTACTCTATGACAGCAGCTGGGCTGGCAGAAGATCATCGACTGGCATAGAAAATATGTTTCCAAAATACTTGCCGTATACAGCAGCTTTATTACAAACACAAAGGCTCTGTTCTCTGATCCCATTGCAGAAAGGGTGATGGGCACACAGAGAAATAAGGACCCAGAAATGGCAGCTTGATTTCCTCATATTAGTGCCCTGCAATTAGATGAATCTAATATTCATGTCTAACAATTCTCTGGATTCCACTTGTTTGGGAAACTTTTGAAAATAACTATTTAAATTAGTCATTTGTCAATTAAACGTGTGGTTTTGCAAGGCAAATTAAAACCTGTGCTTGTGTTTAATTAATAGGACAGATTTATATTAGATAAATTAGGGACAGTGTTGATGAGCTAATTTGTTAATTAATGGAAGCCTCGAGGCTCTTGTTTTATTAAACTTTGACAAATTCTTTAATCTAAAAGTGGAATTTCTCCTGCCGAAACACAAGCATTTTGCAAGCATGGAGAGCCTAGGGGGTATTTTTGCCTGCATCCCCACTTCTTGTGCCTGTTTATACCAGTGCCAAAAGGTCATCAAATGGTGCCAAATCTGAGCACCCACTTATACAGTCATGGCAACGTTGTCAGCCCAGGTAGCTATCACTTTGCCCTGACCTAACTAACATCATAAAGGGGTGGACAATCATGCTCAAAGTATCTTCCTTTCCATTAAAAGCAGCTGCCCCTGTGCTGCCACACAGCACAAAGGTAACACAACCCAAGGCTGTCCAGGACTGAGGTGGTTTGAAGAAAGGCCACTAGGTATTTAGAAGCAGGTCATTCCCCAAGCAACCACATGCTAATTAAGTATATTCCATCCTTGTCTGGAAACCCGAGGGTCTTATCTCTTTAACTTTAGCAATATATGGGGGGATTTAATGTGGGAAAGAAGGGCCAAAGTGTCAACCCCCAGAGACCAAAGTCTTCTTTTGCCTCATAAAATACATACAAGCACGTCAGTAGCAGAACAGGATTCTCCACTATGCCAAAACTGCTCATGGGCTTCACCTCTGTCCAGACAGGACCTTCTCAAGAGCTGCTCCATCTCTCCCTCTCTTCTCAAAGCTTCATGGCCATCTGCCCAATTTGGTTTCTCTGCGGATGTTCTCATTAACTCTGTGTTGCTCCTATCCTGTCACTGTACCAGCCCACCTGGATACAGCCATCCACTTCACTGACAGTCCAGGCTATCTCCATGGACTTCAACCTGTTCCCAAATCATACATCACAGAAACACCCAGGCAGCAATATCCTCTTCCCACTCGTCATGCTAGACTTGTGCTAAACTGGTGAAGTCATCCTACCAGATTTCCCTACTGGAATCATTGGACTGTAATTCCTGGGCTATAGGTGCCCCCCACCCCAATTTTGCTTTTCCAACAAAAATGGCATTTTTTAAAATACAAAAACTGCAAATTTTCAACACTGAAACAATGCTAACAATGGCCTACCCTGTTCTCAGAAACTAGTTCATTTTCATGGGAAAAGATACTGATCTGGGTGGGAAACATCAACCAAGATTCGAGGGACACATGCACACAGAGGCTAATTACACCAAAGATCCTACAATGTACAGATGAAACCGCTATTTCATTTTTGGTTGCAAGCGTTTTCACACTTACTCAACGCTCTCTTCTGTTTGTTTTCATAGCATTCCTTGTGCTTTCTTGTTGAAATCTGATGCCTTATTGTTCTGGGGCAGGTGAAACATTTTTCAACCCATTGGGATCCTTCATGGACTCTTTCTTTCTGACTTACATGTGGTTCAAACTTAGTTGTCTTGTTGGGTGTGGAGATATCAAACTGCAGTAGTTTTCGAGTGGCTTCAAGACTTTAATGATAGAAATCTACATCTGGTTTCCCAGGCTTCTCACAACAGACATAGTCTTGACAAGAATAAGGACCAACTCGCCACTGGAAACACTTAGCAAAGCTCTTTGATTCAGCAATGAAGCTCTCATGTCACCTGCCCTTGAGTCATGGGGCTAGACTCTTCACTGTGATGGTGTACGATGAATCCAGCTCCCACAGCAATCATTCGTTACGGAGGAGGTACAAACCCCTTCACTGTCACAGATCCTTGCCAATCTCATAAATCATATGCACAATAGCAAGTGGTGTTTGCCCGCGTGCTCAAGGATCTGAGGACCTCTGGGTGGTGGAGTCTGTAGGAGTTACATAGTCCATGTGACACTGGATGCAGGCATGAATGAGAGGCAGCATCTTGTCCTACGGACCCAGCTCCATGGACTCAGTATGTAAAACACTGGAACAGGCTACCCAGGGAGGTGGTGGAGTCTCCATCCTTGGAGGTGTTTAAGACCTGGCTCAACAAAGCCTTGGCTGGGATGATATAGTTGGAGATGGTCCTATTTTGAGCAGGGGGATGGACTAGATGTGACCTCCTGAGGTCCCTTCCAACCCTCAGTTTCTACGATTCCCCATCACTTCACTTGTCTGTGCTTCTATTCCCACCCCACACCAGTCAATAAAGGGGGAAAATAGTCCCTCTATGCCTCACTAGTATGTTATAAAGATGAATTTATTATGGCTGGTGAGATGTCCATGCCAGACAGACCAACTTGAGGATCCCAGTGCCACACCGGCCCTGCACTGACCCCTTTCAGCCTAAAGGAAAATAGGAGGGCTATCATTTTTATTGGCATTACCACAGAGACTAGGAGCCTGAGTGATAGGCCAGGACCCCGTGTGTCAGGCGCTGTACAAACACAGAACAATAAACGGACCCCTGACCAAAGAGCTGAGTCCCCAAGTATAACATGGAGAGAGACAGGGCAGTCAAAAAAAACAGAGACAATATTCTGGAGCATTTTCAAAGACTCCTTTCTCTAAAAAACAAAAGGCAGAGTTGGGCAAGCAACTCTTCATGCTTGTTTATTCCCTAAACTTGGCTTTTTTCTCTGTCTTCACGGTCACGAGCAAGCTGAGAAATTCTGTGCTGATTTCATTATTTAAAAGTCACTCTGCATTCTCCCATGCCAAACCTGAACTTCCATCCCACTGGAAATTTCACTGTTGGTTTTTTTTGCTTTCTCTGTCTCTCATTTTCAGCGTTGGCTTTTCCACACAATGCAGGATGAACAGTCAAAATATTAAAAAAACATTTGTAGAAGTGCCAAAATATTTCAATTCTTAAGTATCACTGTGGAAAACCTGGCACATTTTATTTCTGTCAAAAACGTCTCGCTTAGAATCTCCGCGCAGAAGAATCAGGCACATTTTGTTAGCGTTGCCTAGATTTTTGACAACACGCCGGATTTTATCAGGAAATGTACTGACCAAAACATTTCGCCTGGCTTTAGAGGAAGGCTTTCAAAGGCATAGAGGACCGGCAGCTCAGTCCTAGCTAAAGTCATCAGGAGTTGGGGCAAAAAATTAGCTGTGTTGTGGAAAGGCATGTTGTACCGGAAAACTTGTCTCTGCCCTCCCCAGTGATGCAGCTGGGCCAATAAAAGATATCACCCACAAAAATCCTTTCCTCTCCCCTCATCTTTTGATTGTCTGCAGGTGTTTATCCCACTCCCTGATGCGATGCCTGTTTCCAATTCACAGTCCATCCAGATCCAGGCATTTGCTTTGGGAGTCTCCTTGCATTTCTTCCTCAGCATGATGGTCTGGCAGGACAGCTCCCAAAATAATGCCCCTGCCACTGCACCTGAAGACTAACACACTGCTCTTTTTGCCGGCCTCCTGGATTTATAGCTCGTGGCTTGGCATGGAAATATTTCTCTACCCTTTTCCTTCACCACAATTTATTTCTGCTGTCTAGGAGAAGAGTGAATTCTTAGCACCCAGGGTGCCAGCTGTCTCTTGCTAACCAAAGTTGTGACCTTTCTTTGTGGGGGGAATTTGAGGCCCAATTTTTAAAACTTCAGAGCTTCCTGAAGCAGAGTAGGTTAATGAGTTAATTTTCTTTGATAAATGGGTTATATGAATTGAGGACATGCTTGTTCAATGAATAACCCTTCATCTGCATGTCAATTGTCAGTGTGGAGAGCCTTCATGCTACACACAGTGCTATATGGGCTCTTCTGGGAAATTTGGGGATAATGGCTAAGATGCACGGCACAATGTAATAGGACATGGCTCCTGCTAGTCTGGGAGGATGAATCCAATCAGGACGCCCAGGATAAGGGAGCTGGTGACCCAGAATTAACACTACAATGCTGACACCCAGGTTTGTAAAACGGAGTCATTCATAAGAAATCAATCCTTTCAAAACAGCAGAGCTTTGACACCTTTCTTATGAAAACTGCTGCATGAGAAGGAATATAATACCTGAGCCCAGGGGGGAGGGAAGGAAAAGGATCATTTAATCTTCTGAGTCTGGTTCTTTTTCAGGGATTTGTAAAAGGGAAGGGCTGCCCTGTTCCTGAAAAGGTTTCATCTCTCGCTCCCCCATGCCCTCAACCCGTCCAGTCTGCTCTGCTAATAGCAACTAGAGATGCTAAAGGTCGTGGTACAAACGGGGTTTTTGGAGCCGATCTGTCACAATGGAATTTGTCAGCTTTGGCTCCAACAAAAGGGAGAACCGATTTTTGTCATATCTTCACATCAGATGCAACTGAGTTCAGGAAACCATCTATGCAACCTGCTCCTGCCCCTCTCTCCTTGTACATCCTAATCTCCTTAAGTGCTGGTAGGTAATTACTTTGGTAACCTTTGTCCCTCTGAATGCAGATGTGTTGCCGACTACTGCATCACACTATTTCACACTCTTTAGACTACACTGCACATTTCAGCAAAGCTACTGCTTTATGGGCCTCATTTATATTCTGGAAAGGAAGGTCTATAAAGCTGTGCTGCTTTAAAAGATCAGGGCTGCTGCCTACCTCGCAAATGCTATCAAGTATCATGGGGCGTCGCTCTGAAAAAGACACATGGCCACCGAGAAGGTTGAAGGACACTCTCAAGACCTTTAGCATGAAGGACTGACCAAAACCAAGCAATTGATATTGCTCTGATCATTCAGGGATCCTAACAACAGCCTTTTGGGATGAGTCCAACAGGTAGGATGCAGGATTACAGCCAGGCAAGGGTCCAAAACGACAATCAACCATCTCACCTGTCATGCATATATCCCTCAGAGCCCGCACCAAAAGACTGGATTCACAGCAGTCAGAAATGGCATCTCCCATACCACGTTCTTGTCACAACTACTCTCCTTCACTGAAAGTCTTCCTAGGAAAGATGTTTTCCACATCTAATTCTAGTCAGCAACTACTCTCCTCTCTCTCTCCCCCTCCACGACCTGTCATTGGATTCAAGATACTTATCAACTGATTGAGGCCTTTGATTAGAAAATTCCTGCACTGGAGATGGCAATCAGGGCTTGTGGTAGAGGTGGTATCTTTTATTAGACCAACAGGATTTTTGCGGGGAAAAAAATCTTTAATTGCAAGCTTTGGAGCACAAACACCCTTCATTGGGCATCAGAGATACCTAGATACCTACATTAGAGATAGCATCTCTGACACCAAACTATCGCCTTTCGAGCATGCATCGCAATGGCCTCAGCTGGGAAGTCATGGTGTTGATTCTCCCTTTATTCCTCCTGCCACCCCTATCGAATTCAAACATGATGATGCATTATCCACATTATAACTTTATACAGAGCTCATACAACATCTCTCTCAATAACTAGGTTACATTTCAATATTCTTAGGTTCTTGCCCATCAACTCATATTATCCAGATACATCAGACATGGCTTTGTCACAGTCTCTCCACGCTGGGCTGTGTCTGAGGAGAAGTTAAAATACTAGACAATGCCAGGACCCTTTTAGAGAGAGGTCCCCACTGCGGAAGATCTCAGCAGGGTTTCAAAGTCCAATGCTGCCCGCAGTGATGAAGCTGCAGCTGAACTAAACTTCATTGATTGAGCAGGCACTAGGAAAAACATGCCACCCCTGTGGACAGATAGGCGTCTGCACCCTGAGATATGGGATGAAGGTATTGATTGCCACGCAAGAGAGAGCCTCTCTCTCCCGCAACTGCACACACAAACCTAAATCTAATTAGCACAGGCACTGATAACACCAGGGGACTGCAGCTGTGGTTGGAAATTGCTCACCCTTGGCAGAATTTATGGAAAATAAACCACTGTGTGATGCACTTAGTGATAAATATCTTATTACTGGCTGCTCTTTATTTATACAGCCCCTGTACTGTAAATTGTACATTACATTAAAAAAAAAAGCATGATTTACCAGATTGTGCTCTGCACCATTTTCCCCAAACCAAATTAACCCAGAGCCAGGGCAGAGAGCTCCCTTATTTATTTCAAGGCATTTGTGCCTGCTGCACTCGCCATCATGTTATCAAGTAAATACGGGAAGCCGGGCTGCTGCCAACAGAGAGACGCCAAGAGGCTCCGTTATCTTTGTTTTTAATGGACTGTCAAGCTCCTTGGATGTGTTTGCTTTCAGCCCTGAAAGGAAACACAAGCTTTGCGTTCCTCTGCACAAGTTTTTCAAGTCTTGGGCTTTCACAGCAAAAACTTACTTCCCCAGCCACCGGCCCAAGGCAATGAAATAGCACTGCGAAACTTTTTGTTGGAGCAGGCCAAATGGTGACTTCCTTCAGTGAGTCAGATGCATATCTCATCTCATCCTATTCCTCACTACATTCACGAACCTCTCCTGCAATGAATGGCTTTGCTGACCTGTAGTATACTATTCAGCCAGTAGGTATCTCCAGGTGCCGTACAGAAGATCCAGGGTGTGGGTCCCTGGGAAACAAAGCTGGAACTCAAGCTGTGTGGAAACCTATTTTGCATGTGCCTGTACGTGTTTTCTTTAGCAAGCGCCTAGTTTTTTAATAAGGTCAGTGATCCCATGTGCCATGACATGCATTTGCCATGGAGACTCTGCTACACCTCTTGTTTGGCAGGAATGTTCAGAGCAATAGCAAATGTTATTGCTCTACCTTTTGTTTTCCTACATTTCTACCTATTTACATTCTCACTGACATCCTGTCACACTTTTAGCTTCTCTCGTTCCTTGGAGTCTCAGAACAGCAGAGACTTCCTATGCCTGAAGAAGGGTGATTGTACCCGGAAGTTTACTAAGCACTTTTTTCCCCAATTACTCTCAGTTGGTCTAATAAAAGATATCACGTCTACTCAAAGAACCTCCCCTGCCTATGTCCTTAGACCGACACAGCTTCAGCCAAAAACCTAGCAAATTTTAAGCATTTGTTAGTGAATATTCACAAAAAGAGAACCCTGAATTTTCAGTCTTGGCTATTTCCAGTCTTGGCTGGCAAGCTGATTCTGGGGGCTGAATTCTCCAAGCTGTTAGGTCCAGTTTGCAATGCTCACCCAGCACTGCAGATCTAAATGAAATCTCAGGAAAAGCCTCCTAATTGTAATAGCAACAGGACAGTGAAACAAGCTGCCCAGGGAAGAGATGGAATCTCTGTCATTGGAGGTTTCCAAGAAGAGGTTGAATGGGCATCAGTTTGGGATGGTTCAGGATGACTGAACCCCCACTGACTGGCTGACCCTAGAGGTCTCCTCCAGCTCTGTGATTCCATTGGCAAGATTAAGTGTACAAGTGGCTGTACACACATAATAAGAGAGAGCCCCCGATCCCAATGATCGGGGGTGACAGCAAGCTCCTTCATGCTGCTTCACATCTTGTTCTGCTCGGGGAGCTTGGCATTACATCTACTGAAACAGGAGACAGACACAGCGAAGCAAGGCCACCAGGTACAAGCCGAGGTCACAACCTAGCTGCATGCCAGGAAATTATTGACTGAGTATATTCCTCAAATGGAGCAAATCTGAGAAAAGCTGCAGCTGCTCAGACACAATTCACCTACAGGCTTGCCAGGAGCTTTTTGCTCACCTATACTTTTCAATTCAGCTTTTATCAAACAAATGCCTACTGAAGTTAGCAGGCAACAGAGTGAGTAAACACTGCACAAACCGCAGGAGACTGTCCTAACAATAATAATTAATTCATACATAATGATACCGTATCATTCTAACTGCTGATCTCTGCCAAAGCCTCCTAGGCTTATTAAAATGAAATATTCGTTTAGAGAAAGCTGTTGCTTCTGTGGTAGCTACAAGAGGACCATGTACTTGCTGGGATCAGGCAATGGGAGCTTGCTCTGACCTGAACCTGGTTCTCCTTACTCAGGCCAGCTCCCAGCGGAAGTTTT
>NW_005841833.1:2950107-2977411 GCF_000455745.1 Alligator sinensis | reverse complement strand
CCCCTCTGCCAAGCCTCAGCAGTGCTGCACAGACCTTACCAAATGCAGGACCTCAGGGAGCAAGCCTCAGACCAAGAAACCCAAACTGGGAGAGAGCAGAAGTGAGCTCTGACCTGTTTCAGTTAGATTCAGTGGAAGTCCTCTCTTCTCTTAAAACCAGCTGTTATTTGCTTTTGCCTTTTCTCTTCCTGCTGCTCAGTGGCTCTTCTGCTGCAACAGGCAGCTTGCAAGCAAGTACGTGAAAGCTGAGAACAGGTAAAGCACTGGATTACACCCAGGCTCAGACAGCCACAAACACACACTACAGGGCGCTTGGACACGATGCCACGGAAGAATTTCAAACCACCTCAAATACAAGTTGTGTAACTACCAGGTTCTACAGAAAACTCCACATTTGCATGGCACAGCTTGTTTTAGACGTACTCCTCCAGCCTGGGCACAGGCAGAGACATGCCCAACAGGTTTTCATTTGGAAAGCATTTCACAATTGGCACCTGTGCATAAAAATGATCCTAACACCGGTGTAAAAAGCGTTTCCTTATGGGGGGAGGGGTGGGAAAAAACCCCAAAGCCAAGCAGAAGTGATTAAAGTGCTATTGCTATAAAAACTACGCAGGATTAATGACTCAGCGCAGGCCAAAATACACTTTGTATTTGTAAACTCCTGTGTATCAATTAATAGCTTCTGTTTGCTAGCAAGCGTATGCCCGCTGCTCCGCGAGGAGCTGGCTTCTGCTGACCACGCTCTTAAGGCAAAATCAATCTTGCAATTGAGTGCATTAGTTATAGCCGGGCTCCAAGGGCCAAAGGGAGAAACATGGTGTTTATCTAGATTACAGGAGGGTCAGCCGCACTGCAAAGCAGGGGATTTAGCAGTGCTATTTGCTTGGCACAGTGGCGCGGGCTCTTCAACGAGCTGCTTTCACCCTGGGTCTCCTTTCCCCTCGAGGCTGCCACCAGGAAGGGCTGGGCGAAGGAGAATGGGGTGATGCGTGCAGAGCTTTGCAGTTCCCGTGCAATTCAAGGAGACATGCCGCCACCTGCTCCTCTCAGCTGCCCTTAACTCCAACACCTGCAATACTTACCTGAAAACCTCATGCACACAAGCCTTCTCTCAGGGTACTTCAGCCGCTGGAGGACCACGGGAGAAGGCTTGTGTGCATGAGATGTCCCCTCTAAGGTGATGTCCCCTCTAAGGTGTAGCGATTTGTGAGCGCGCCACTTTGGTCCATTCCTGAATTGGTCCCACCTACCCGTTTCGGCGCGCGCCACCTCAGTCCGCCCCACAGTATAATGCAGTATTACAACAGAAGATGATACAGCACCCGAACCTCCAGAAGGGAGACTGCGAGATCATGACCCTTTTCTCTGCCTTTGTTAGAGACCATTCCCTGTAACTCCCCACGGGCTCGTGCTGCTGTTTATTGGGGCTTTGTCGAACACGCAGCGATGCCGTTGTGGCCGTCTGCTGCAGCGCTCTTCTGTCCATCAGCAAGCAAATGCCCAATTGCAAATACCCTCGCGGTTATGGCACTGCCTCACCTCGGGGAGTGAGGAGGCACATGGCGTCCCGTCCCGTCCTGCCTCGGGAGGAGACGGTGCCTGCCCCGCGCGAGGAGTGAAGTGCTTACCTCCGGAAAGCGTCCCACGCCGGCCCCGGTGCCTCCGCCACGCTCCGCAGCCCAGCTCCTCTCCCCGCGGGTGTGTGCCGTTCAAAAGTTAGCGCGCGGCCACATTTTTTATCGAGGGAGCCTTGCTTCAGCTGCTCTACTTTGAACCCCAAATGGAGCCGGCGGTGCACAAAGTGCAAGGTTACAAGGGAGGAGGGGGCGAACATGCCAACGTTTGAGCCCTCCGAAAGGTGCATTGGCTCCAAATGCACGACACGCCGAGCGGGTCTCTGCTCCAGGAAGCCTGTCTGAATAGATGCGACAGGCCACGGAGAAAGAAAGGGAGCGGGATTGTGTGCTGAGAGGCAAAGGGCCAACTGCTGCCACTAAGCATCGCTCCTCTGAGAAGGGTTCACGCTCTGGCCCTGAGAGACTCACCTAGGGTCACACGCCTGCAGCAGAGCCAGACATGGCCACAAGTTCCCATGGAGAGCGCTAACGACCCTCTCGGGTGACCAGAAGGAATTTGCCCCAGAGCCCGGGGTCATTTAGGAGGGATTCATCTTCTCTGGGGCACCGAGAAGGTGGGGGGTTCCTGTGATTGCAGCGATGGACAAACTGAGGTCACTCGCTCTGCTTTTCCTGAGCACGAATGCACAAATTCACACGCATCGAGGCCCTGGGGACTGTGCAGAGGTAGCCCGTGGAAGCAGGCAAGCCTGACGGAGGAGCTGGCGGAGACTCTGGCAGCCTGGCGTGAGTCCATGGCTGCTCTACCAGGAGCAACGTGCTGGAATCGACCCCCGTCTGGGAGGATTTGAAGGGCACAAATAAAGCACAGTTGCCAAAAGGAAGAGACAGCTTGGAACAGTGCCGTTCAAAATGGTGCCATTCAAAATGGAGGAGACCGTCTGGAAAGGGCGCCATTCAAAATGGAGGAGACTGTCTGGTAATGGCGCCATTCAAAATGGAGGAGACTGTCTGGAAAGGGCGCCATTCGAAATGGAGGAGACCGTCTGGTAACGGCGCCATTCGAAATGGAGGAGACCGTCTGGTAACGGTGCCATTCAAAATGGAGAAGACTGTTCAAAATGGAGGAGACCATCTGGTAACGGCGCCATTCAAAATGGAGAAGACTGTCTGGAAAGGGCGCCATTCGAAATGGAGGAGACCGTCTGGTAACGGCGCCATTCAAAATGGAGGAGACCATCTGGTAACGGCGCCATTCAAAATGGAGAAGACTGTCTGGAAAGGGCGCCATTCGAAATGGAGGAGACCGTCTGGTAACGGCGCCATTCAAAATGGAGGAGACCATCTGGTAACGGCGCCATTCAAAATGGAGAAGACTGTCTGGAAAGGGCGCCATTCGAAATGGAGGAGACCGTCTGGTAACGGCGCCATTCAAAATGGAGGAGACCATCTGGTAACGGCGCCATTCAAAATGGAGAAGACTGTCTGGAAAGGGCGCCATTCGAAATGGAGGAGACCGTCTGGTAACGGCGCCATTCAAAATGGAGGAGACCATCTGGTAACGGCGCCATTCAAAATGGAGAAGACTGTCTGGAAAGGGCGCCATTCGAAATGGAGGAGACCGTCTGGTAACGGCGCCATTCAAAATGGAGGAGACCGTCTGGAAAGGGCGCCATTCAAAATGGAGGAGACTGTCTGGAAAGGGCGCCATTCAAAATGGAGGAGACCGTCTGGTAACAGTGCCATTCAAATGGAGGCTTTCTCTCAGCCTGCTGACACAGCGACCTCTGTGCTCAGCCAGGGGTGCCACTGCCCTCAAGCATCCCACACTGCCTCAAAAGGGGGAGCTGGGCACACTCACAAGGTGCTGTGGGTACGTTAATTAGCAGGGCTCGTTATGCGGCCTGCGGCACCGTTCCCGTGGGCGACACAGCGCTGGCAGCAGCACGGAGGGCCTGGGGGCAGCCTGTGGGACTGGCTCCGCTGGCCGTGTGACGACGGCGTATGAGGAAAACCTTGCCACCAAAAGGACCGCGCAAGCCCCTCAAAAAAGACTCAGAGGCCCCCGAAATCAGGCTGAAGGACTGGAATCAGCCCTGGGCAAAGATGACCTCTCCCTCTTCTGAAGGCTTAAACACCCCTCAGGGCTTTGCCCGTCTCGTCCATCATGTGAATTTGGGAGGGCGAGCCTTCGTATTGCAGCAGGAGAGGGGCCCGCCATGCCTCAGCTTTGAGGCACGAAGCCCCAGCGCTTCCCTGCCTTCATCTTCCTCCCTCCTTCGTCCTGCCCAGCCTGTCCACTTCGCGCTGAGACGAGCCCCGAGGAAAGCGCCTCTTCATTTCCTTGGGTTTTGGGGGGAAAATAACATTGTGTGTTTTCAGCTGAAATGCTACTGCCGGTGATTTCCCCCCACCCCTTCTATTTTCTGACAGTCCTGCCGCAGATCAATACATTCGTTCAAAATTATCTAACGAGCACTCAGCCTGTAATTTATTTTTCATAAGCGTTAATCTAATTCCTTCCAAAAGTTATGCCTCTGGGACCCTCGGGAATTAGAAAGCTATTCAAGACGTTTCCTTGACATTACTTAGGCAGAAAACAAAATCAGAGGATTTTTTAAAAAATAAAAGAAACAAGCAGTCAGGCTCTTTGCAAAGACGGTTTTCAGACACCCAAAACCCATTTCGTTTTATCTCAAACGCTGGGTTTTATATTTACCAGTTCACCCTACAGCCAATCTGTTAGCACTTCACTTCAGCCTTGAATAACCGCTAGAAAATTAATCTTACCAGAACCCTTGATCTGATGTGGTTTTTATTGGGACCTGAAGTCATACTTATCGAGGGGACAACTTCTGCACCAGATGTACTAGACCCATAAAATACCAGCAGATCCCAACCTGATAGCTGGAGTTGCTGGAAAGTTTGTAATTTCTCCTTGGACCGGCTACCCAAGCTGGAACCACTATTATACGAGCAGCTCAACTGATGGAAAACACCAAAAAGATGGAGTCTGACAGGAAAAATATGTGGCCTGTCCTGAATCAGCAGGCTGAACATCGGTTTTAATGCGTAATATCTGTGTGATTAATGTGTACCATATAATATACGTGTAATTCATGTGAAATGTGTAATATATGGTACACATTACACATATATTATATATTACACATGAATTACACATATATTATATGGTACACATTACACATATATGTGTAATTCATGTGTAATGTGTAATATATGGTACACATTACACATATATTATATATTACACATGAATTACACATATATTATATGGTACACATTACACATATATGTGTAATTCATGTGTAATGTGTAATATACAATATATGTGTAATTCATGCGAAATGTAATTAATGTGTACTATATAATATATGTGCAATTAAAGTGTACTATATATGTGTAATGTGTACTATATAATAGATGTGTAATTCATGTGAAATATGTCATTAATGTGTAATATATAATAGCTTTCTAATTTGGGCGGTCTACATTAACGCCCATGTCATCTACGCACGCCCTAGCTGGATATATTAGGGCTTTATTGGGCTTTTAAAGGATACCACTGGGTGCAGTGGGAAAGGAGGCAAAGCTGTATGGAGTTTCCCAGACCTCCGTCCTGTTACTGGGGGCATGGCGAGGAGTGAATAGAAAATGGTTTTCCCTTTCCCCTGACAATTTTCAAGCCGTCGACACTTTTGCCCACCTGGAATCAGGAGAGGACAAACAAAAAGCTGACACCTTGAAAATGCTCATGAACCGACGATCTGAAACACAAAACCTGGGTCTAGTCAAACACAACGTCTCCGTTCTCTCTCGACTTTCAAAATGACCGTCAACCCAATTGTCAAATTTACCAAGTCATTTCAGCCCCAAACAAGGATGTTGTGCATTTAAAAAATGACAAAAAAAGGGACATTTTGACCATCATGATTTTTTTCTTTTGATATTTGGGAAAGCGAAATCTCGTCTCATGAGCAGTTTCCAGTTTGCTCAATCGATATTCTGGACAAAAGAAGTTCCCTTGAAAATGTCCCCGAGCAGCTCTGGTTTTGGCTGGTGCGTGCGGGCGCCAGCCTGCATCTCTGATCCAGGTGGCTGTCATAAAACTGATCCCATCAAAGGATGTTTAGCCAGACCTAGGGGACTTAGGGTGACGACTTGCGCATTGTTTAGTGTGCTCAGTCTGTAATGTCTTGGTGCCGCGCGACCTCCTGTTTGCTCCTATGGTTCTATATCACCTGCAGGTAGGAGCTCTGCTATATAACAAATCGCTTCTGTCAGAGAGATCTGCACTGTGCACTGTGACAAGCCTCTTGTCCCTCGCGCTCCTCCCACGCCGAACCAACCGCTCCGGCACAGTCATACTGAGTCCCTCACCACTAGAGCAGCCAGAGCGCCGAGCTTGGCACCTGCGCTGCCTCGGCACTGCAGCCAAAATGATTCCCTGCCGGCTGCAGGGAGAGCGAGGGGACATCTCCGTGGGTGCGGAGCTGGATTGCTCTGCAGCTCGGCCAGACGTGCAAGTGAGGGGAGAACAAACACAACCAGGAGCTCTCGTGCCCTTTGCAGAATACCCCACGGCGCAAGAGAAACCAGCAGAGCGGCAACAGCTTGGAAAAGAAATGACAGAAGGCGGAGGAGAGCAGAGCGGTCTATAAAAATCCTGAAGGATGTGGAAAATATGGAGCAGGGACCTGTTCCTTCCTGTCTCTTCTAACACAAGACCCAGGGTGGGCACCAATGAAATCATCAAGCAGCAGGTTTAAAATAAACCAAAGGGATTTTTTTTTCTTTTTACCGATGTTGGAACTCATTGCCACAGGATGCTGGGGGAGGTGAATAGCTCAGCCAGGTCCCAAGAGGGATAGAAAAGTGCATGAGGGGGTATCCAACACAACTGTGAGTGCTGTTACCTGTTCCTGGTGATGGGGAGGGTCTGACGGGGAAGGGGTCGCTCTGCCCAAGCCCTGTTTCTAATACTCTTCCTCTAAAGCAGTGCCATGGCACCCTGGGGTGCCTAGAGATCCTTTCGAGGGTGCTGCACCACATTAGTACTGCTTGACGTACAAGCATGATTTATAAGAAAAACCTAGAGGGTTCATATAGGAATCCACAGCATTTATAACCTTCTGCCCGGCTGCCAGTTCAGGTCTTTGCAACAGGAGAACTGCTCATTACTTTTCTTTGGTCAAAAAGCGAAAACTAAAAACCTGTATTTTTTAGGTGCCTTGAGCCTAAAGAGGAGTGCCTTGAATCTATCGATGGGTGCCTCCAGCCTAAAAAGATTGGGAACCACAGTTCTAAAGCTTCTGCTACTTGCTGGTGTTGGAGACAAGATACCGGACTGCCTGGGCTTTGGGCAGAGCTAGCAGGTTCCCTTCCAGCATCTGTCCAAGCCGAGAGCCCTGAATCCTAGTGGGACTACTGAGGAGAGGTGGGGCCTAAAAGGAAAGTCAAAGGGAACCTTTCTAAACCTCACACGTGGTTGGGTGGGAGGGGAAGTGGACAGCACAGTCGGAAAATTGGGCTAGTTCTAAATGTATCAGATTGTTTCCTTTCTTCGTTGTGGCCACATCTACACGTGATGCTTACTGGCAATGGCTCGTTATTACTGCGCAATAGCATCAGGGGGCACGAACTGTGATGAGAGTAGTAACAAGCTACCGATCAGTAAGCATCACCATGCAGCCGTGATAGGATGCTACTGCACAGTAACGCTGGTGACTGCACAGTCATTTAGTACTTGGTTATAGTCATTTAGTAACGACTGCGCAGTCAGCGTCTTGTGTAGACACGGCCTGAGAAGGGCAAGATGCCCTGTGCAGAAAGCTTTCATGGGGAAATGGGCCCGTGGCTGGATAAGCACGGCCCCACTGGTCCCCTTCCCATGGTTTCTTGCAGTTCAAGAACCACAAAGGTGATCTGATCTGAGGATACAAGACCTCTGGGGGGGAGGAGGAGGAGGAAGGAAAGTACCTGCCAGTAACATACCCCAAGCCATACCTGGCTCAGACTTGCTCTAGCTTCCACAGCAAGTACCCCGGGACGCTGGCTAGCTCAGCTGGAGCTCTGGGGACGCCAGGAAGCTGAACTGTGTCCTTTGAGTGATGGACCTGGAGCAGAAGACATGCTGGTTTCCCACCTTTGGCCAGCAGCACCAGGCTCCCACCTGCTATCACTGGAAACCTGCCCGGCTGCCCTGGCACTGTCCTATTCACTGCAGCCAGCTTCCAGCTGCCATGCAGTGCTGCAGTCAGCAGTCTGGGGGAGGCTAATTACCTTGCACTTTGATGGGCAACCAGCCTGACACAGCCAGGTATTTTCCTGCCGTTTCCTTCATGCAGTGACAGGGAGCTGAGGTGAGTGAGGAAATACAGACTGTGCCATTTGGGTATGGGAATCTGCATTCAGCGCCACCTTCTCCTGTGCACAAAAAGGAATTTAAGTGTAGAGGTACCCAACAGGAATTTGCAAATGCCAGGAAATGCAGGTGTCTGTAACACAACTGGGGCAGTCGTATTCATTGGGCGTGGAGCTAAGGAGAGGGTCCAGTGCCGGTCTAATCAGGCAGCCAACGGGAGGCACAAAGAGATGATGAAGTGACTTGCCCCAGTTCTCACAGCAAGTCAGTGGCAGAGCTGGGATTTGCACCATGGGCCCTGGCTCCATGGAAGAGAATCTGGCCCCAAAAGCAGAACATCTGCCTCACCGCATGTTGGCTTCATTAGGCTTCTGCTCCCCGTAATCCCCTTGGCTGTGTAGGAACCCTTGGGGGATTTTGCTAAATAGGAGCAGGCTGAAATCCAGGCCAGTGCTGGTGACCAAGCACTTTGCAGGAGCACAAAATAACGGCAAGTGTTCGAGAGCCCCGCAGGCCAAGGAGCTCTTTAATCAATGGAATCCATCCTGGCTTTTACAGAAGCCCTGAGGAGCTATCAGCACCAGCTGCAGGGCTGCGCTGGAAGTCTCGAGGCAGAAAGCTGGTGCTTTCAGCTTTTGCTACAAGAAAGCATCGTGGCACAGAGACTCACTAATATCACCTGGAGCTGAACGGCTGTGATTTCTGCCCAGCCTCTCTGGCGTTTGACTCCTGACCTATCACATTAATAAGAACTAAGGGGAAAGCAAAGCCTCCTGGGCCGCTACGTAATCCAGTCCTAACCTTGCTTTACATTTCTGTCACTCCTCTCATCTAAAAGAGATCACCCAGCCCTGCATCGGCAGTAAGTGAGCCCCGTAACGCTCCTGTGAGATGAGTCTGTGCACAGACAGGGAGCACCGAGCCCTGGAGAAGTTAAAGGTCGTAGGCGATGACCCTAGCAGAAATGGAAACAGAACCCAGGAGTCCTGCACCCTAAACCCCCACATCACCTGGACTCTGTGTCGCGGCTTGCTTCCCCTTGGTCTTTGGTGCTAGAGAGGAGAGAGGTCCTAAGCCCCCCCAGAGCTATGAGTGGATTTGAAATGGGAATGGCATTCTCGGTACCACCCCGAGGAAGGGGGAACAGCCACCCATCGCTTGCGGGAATCCCAGCGTGGCATGGTGCCAGGGAGGACAGCATGAGCACACTGCCCGTGACACAGCTAGTCATGCCGCAGTGCAGGGGAGGGCACCTTGTATGCCCAGTCGTGCCCCAGGTGCCATGCACCATATACGGTGTGCCCAAATCACCATATACCATGTGCACAGTTATCCCAGGATGCTGGGGAAGCTAACGCATCTGTCTGTCAAGCCCAGGCTCTTGGCCACAATGGGTCTTCTGCCAGGCTGGAGGCTGCTCGTGACTAGGCTGAGGCAGGCCCATGTTTGATCCCCCACACAGGGGAATATTTGAGGGGACCCCCCTGTGCCATCTGTGCACATATGAATGCCCCTTTCCAAACTGGACAGTCATTACAACATGAAGCTACAGTGCTAAATTGCATTTCTCCGTTCTCCATCACCAGACACAGTCCCGTACTCTAATGAGATTCTCCCTGGCTAGCGCATTTTAACAGCAGCCATGCCGAAAACTCATATTCAGCTCCGGCAGTGACTTATGCGATGCAGAGAAAGACTGGAAGGATGGCACCCAGGAGGATTTTGCTCTATTTTCCCCAGCTCCATGGGGAGAAGCAGGTAATCTAATCGGCAGGGGGACATTTCCCTAATGCCTGCTGTGAACACGGCTGTCAAACGCTTTTGCATTAGAACAATATTGATGGTGGAGACACCCAGCTGCCTGCAAATACCCTGCAAACAGCAGCAGGTCCTTGAAATGGGGAGAAACGGGGAGAGATTCTCTCCCTGCTGTCCCTTCTGGAAACAGTGCTCAGGACAGGACACAGGCAGCAGGGAGAGACACCTCTGGCAGGAGGATTCAATACACCACGGTTAAAACAGCGCACGGCATCTTGTCCATACAGGCAGGAGGATGTCACAAAGACCTTTTAGGGCCGGATACCAGCTGGTTTGGTAAGAAGGAAGCTTAGGCAGATTGTGAGTGCTGGAGAAGTCACAAAAGCAATTCCAGCTCAGTCCCAGTTCAGCAAAATCACTTAGGCCTGACCAGGGCACCTCGGCCTCTCAGAAGCTATCCACGTCAGCAAGCAAAGTGCCTCTTCTTGCAGACCTGGATCAACTCCTAGAGCAAGATGCCTCCATTGTGGGAGTAATGGCATCTAAGTGAAGGCACCTCTAAGCTTGATTTGAATCTAGCCCAACGTGGAAGCCAACAGCTCCCACATTTTCTCTGAGGTCCTACAGTCCAGAGCTCAGGAGTCCTGGGTCTTATTCCCACCTCTGTCAGCCACTTGGTTCTGCATCTGTGGGCGAAGACCCACCAGTAACACAGGAATCATGTTCACCATCCTTTGGAAAGTATGGGGAGCTCCAGCAATAAAGAGTCCTCGACAGCTACCCAGAGCTGTTACAATCCTGTCTCGTTACCGCCGGGGCTGGAAAGGAAAAGACCAGCAAGATCAATCTAGCTCAGGGCACGGAGCTGGGAGAGACAATTGCTAGAGGAAAAGAGCAGCCATCCCATGACAGTCCAGACAGAGTAAGGCCTAAAACCAGGGCCAGCAGCAGAGTCAGGGAAGAATCCCCCTTAATTCACACCCATCGCATGCCTCTTCACTAGGGAGTCAAGGCTAGCGAAAGGCATTGACCATCACTAGGACCTGCAAAAAACCACCATAGATCCTTTTGTGCATGGACGCTTTGACGCCATCACTGAGAAGACCTGGCCTCAATGCACAGCTGCTGTCAAAGCACCCCCTTGGTCACCAGCTCCTCCCACGCTAGTTATTCCTTTGTCAGGAATATGCCACACAAACAGAGCAGCCTTGATGCACCACCGAACAGTCCTTCAAAATGCTTTGATCTCAGCTACCTGCACTCCGCAGCTCCCTCGCTGCTCAGCGATCAGCTGAGATGAGGCGGTTATGAGAGGCTGGGGGAGAGGCACGGTTCACATTTTCTCTTGCCGGCGTTTAGGTGGTTTGCCGCTGCCTGCAGAATGCATTTCTCCTTCCACCTACCGTCCATCTAATGATTCCATGCGCGGCACAAAAGGGAGACAAATTGCAGCGATACTTAAAAGCTAATTAGTCCGAGAACTGACTTGGAAATGATTATTCAAGTTCCAGATCATGTGGCTTTGTTCAGAAGTTTCCCTTGATTTAACATAGAAATAAAGCTGTAATAAAGCCTGAAATTGGGACACAGACTTCCTCCCTGTCTGTAAACCTGTTAGAAAATAGGCTTCTCTTCCCTACAGCTGTCTCCCATTAGGAAAAGTCATGCCAGTGCCATCTGTATGCACTGTCCCATCCATGCTCAAACAAGCCCAGCCCAGCCACAGGCTGGCTCTGCAGCTCTTGCCAACGTATTTTCGACAGCTGTCTCCATGGCTTGATTTGCATATGGTGGAGGGGAATGGTGCCATATTGCTCCTTATTCAGCCAATCGCAATGAGGGGAATCGATCAATCCAATCCTGCTGGGGGAAATTACCTCCGCTAGGCACAAATTCCAGATTCTCCTTTCTTGCAAGGGAGATGGACATTTAAAGAGCCAGAATAGTGAATGCGTGTTGGTGAGAGTATGCAAATCTCTGCAGTCACTCTGATTGGTTGCCAACTGCACATTAGTTTTGTTTCTGACCAGGAGGGATCCCGGTTTTCTCTGACTAAAAAATGTCCCAAAGTTTCTGATTAACCCACCCCTGCCCCAAGCCACATTTTTCTGTGATTAAAACAAAATGCCACTATTATATGTTATATATAATATATAATTATATAGCTATATCAATATTGATATCTATATAGATATCCATCTAGATAGCTATATATAGATTTAACTATAGATATAGCTATCTAGATAGATAGCTATATCTATCTATATAGACATTAGATCTATCTATCTATCTATCTATCTATCTATAATAGTGGTGTTTTATTTTAATCACGGTAAAAGGTGAATTTTGGGGCGTTTTTAAAATCAGAAAAATTCGATTTTTTTTTTAATCAAAGAAAACCAAGATCCCTGCAGTGACCAGTACACCCATGCTAAAATGAACATGGGGCCCTCAGATCCTCAGCTTTTTCAACCAGCTGAAGAGCAATTATTACGTATGCCAAACTATCAAATCGCCCATTCCAACATAACCTCTGAACTTGCTTCCTAGTAGCAACTGAATCCTGGCTAATCATATCCTGGGTTAACAAGGTCCTCTGTCTCCAGGATGAGTGATCTTGGAACAGACTTGGTATCGCCTGTGCTGGACCCAGCTTCAAATCCGCTCCTGAGCCCAGCCGCTGGATTTCTGCAAGCAGCAGTGACCTCCTGTGGTCCTTTGAAACACTGCACACTCCTCCCAGGATTGGGGCCCATAGAGCAGTTCACAGGGCAGGATTCAGGCAACCCTGATGGCAAATGGATCCCCCACGGGTTGTGTGGACCCCATCCTCAATAGGAGCAAGCCAGCACCACTTCCCTGCCTTCAGAGAAGCTATGTGGATTTATAGTGGAAGAGCCGGTGTTTGTAGCAGGCCGATGAACGTGTTTTATGCAGAAACCTTTCTGCTGAAGCAATTCCATCTAAACTGACAGCCACGACTTGATATTCTCACTCCACATCCCCAGGCACAAGTGCTGCCACTGATGGGGCTGGCCTAACCTTTCTAAGCAGGCTTCGATCCCCTCGCTGTAGGGGAGCGTGGAGGAAAGACAGAGACAAACAGGTCTAGAAATGTCAGGACACTAGACTTTTTCCATTCTTCACACATGGCTCTCGGGGGTAAAAAGACTCAAGGGACCTCCTGGGTGAGGGGGAGAGAACAGAATTCATGCTCCTAGCATCCTAGCAGCTCAGTCACACAGCATCTGGGGTGTTTGTGGCGTGTTTCATCCAATTTATTTCTTCATTTCTCTCTGGCACTAGCCATGTGCCCTGGGCCAGGAAAGGCCAGTCTGGCAGACACTCAGCCCCATATGCCCATACAGTCCTCCACCACCTTCTCTTTGCTGCTTGCTTCATCTCATCTCATTCCCCTCTGTCAACAGCTCCCTCTTTCTTCATCCCAGTCCAAAAACCCCAAACATTTTCAAGATGGCTGCCTGAGTACACATGCAGATTCATATTTGCGTGCCTATTCATGAGACTTCCCCGTTAGGCAAATATTGAACTTGCAAGAAGGAAGACTGAGGTTAGACATTAGGAAGAGCTCTCTAGCCATGAGGGTAGTTAAACACTGGTGTAGATCACCTAAGGAGAGAGTGGACTCTGCACCGTGGGAGGTCTGTCGGGATTGATCTAGACATAGCTGATCCTGCCTTGGTGCAGGATAGGATGAGATGACCTCGCAAGGTCCCTTCCAGACCAGTTGCCTGTGGTTCTGCTATTCCTGGTGTTCTTGTAAACCTGAGCACAATCCATCTTGCTGGACACCCAGGAGAAGCAATGCAGGTGGAGAATGCTCCATCACTAGGTCCCCCGAGGTAGCTGTAGTGGCAGAGAGCTACAAAACCTCCTTGAGAAGGTGGGTAAGAAGTTGGATGCTTAACCCATACTCAGTTCTATGTTCCTGTGGTTTCACTGCTAGCAACACCTGAGCTACCTAGTGGCACAGCCTTCTCTACAGTGGCTGCACAAAGCAGAGAAGCCATGCTGTAACTAATACAGGCAAACCACATTTATAAACTCATTACCTAGTAATTCCCAGATTTTATGCATCCTGAACAAATGCTACCCCTTGGCACCCACTGAGTCCCCAGACCCAGCTGGCCTGTCATTCCAGATATTGCGACTTGTCAGCAGAGGACAGATCTTTGCTGGGATTTGGGAATACCGAGTCTCCTGCTTAATTTAATCGCTGCCTAAGTTGATCTCCTGTCTAATTGGATCAAAACCACAGGAACCTAATCGCGTTAGCATGTTGATCATGTTAAGACAGGTACCATCGGATAACTCACTGGTTGCCCATACAAAGCTGACATTTAATTAATCAGGAAAACGATGAACATTGAAACAAGAGATCGACTATAGGAGACAACAGGCTATCTTCGCTGGCCATCCTGTCGATCAAAAATGCCGTGGCTCAAAACATAAACCCATCATAAGCAACGTCAGAGTTTGCAGCTGCAAAAGCATGCAGAGTTGCCTTCCAAGTCCTGAAATCTTGACATTAAAAGTCCCACCTACATGACCTTCACGTCCCACTGGTTGAGAAACACTGCCCTAAGGCAGATGAGGAGTCAAGGCACAGACCATCAAGTGACTGTCCAGTCTTCCATTAGCCACTCCATGCTGGACCCTCTTCCAAGTAAGCTCATCAAACTGCTATTGGTCATTCAACACCAAGATCTCAAACACAGGGAACACTAGCTGAACCCCCCAAAGACAGTGCACGCGTGGCCTTTCTAACCGTAACTATCCACACTCAGGCTGCAAGCCCAGCAGGGCCCAGATTCACCCCACCTATAGCACAATCCATGAGGTCCACTCAATTCAATTCCTACCTCTAAGTGAAAGGTAAGGATGTGCTATAAAGGGCTGGCAAGACCATGGAAAAGTAACACATCTCCCGGTGGTCAACACCAAAGAAACTGCTCCAAATGCAGGCCTACCTGCCAGACATCAAGGCTCTGAATCAGTAAAGCACTGACCCTCCCTAAGCACCTGCCTGTGAAGTGCTGTCATCATTCCCACCTCCCATGAAAGCAGGGAGAGAAATCCTGCAGACAAAGACCCAGGGGGTGAGAGAGCAGCTTGGCCGGATACAATTCTCCAGCGCCAACATCCACACATATTTCTAGGCAACTGGCTTTCATCTCCCCTTTTTCATCACCACAATTCTTCACCCAGCAGGGGAACTTGGGGGGAGGATTAGAAAGAAGTTGTCATTTGCCTGAAGAGTGGCAAATCATTTGGCTTTCATTGGACTTGAAAGGGATGGAAGGATTTGTGTGAGTTACTTGGGTCTATCTAGATTAAAAGCTTGTTAAGAGTCAAAAATAATATTACCACATGAAACCGCTACCTACACTGGGCTATTCCTTCCATTCAGCTCTTTAATGCTATTGCCTTGGAGAGCCCTTTGAAATTCGTAGCCGTGTACAGTGTGTATATAAATGAATGCACACTGGGCCTTCCAGCCAGGATAGCCAAGTGACATGGTGCGGTGCAGCCACAGGCATGCACCTGGTACTATACTTCCAGCCTTGATCTGCAAACCTGTTGCACTATAATCAACTTGCATGCAGAAGGATTGCAGCCAGGGTCCAGCACGGGATGCTAGTGGTTGGGTTTGCTGTGGGAGGGTTAAAGAAAGCCCACTGAAAAGGCCAATGCTTAAAAAAAAAAAAAATCAAGAGCCTCCTATATGGTTAATATTGTGTTGTTACACCCAGTGGACTTGCTGTAGGAGTAAGATTTCAGAGCCGTGGATTTGCTGAGATGTCAAAGAAGCTCCAGGTTTACTGCAAACAAGTCTTTGCCCTAAATTTCTGTCTGCTCTCCACAGCCCTTGGGATTGCCACTGTGAGCTCTGCCCACTCCCTTCTGCTCTACACACATGCTGCTGATGCTAGAGGACCTCCTGCAGCAGCATGTAATTCAGCCTTCGGGTCCCAGTGTGACCAGCACCGCAGCATCAGATGTCTTCAGCAGACTCCACAAAGGACCCTTCTACCTCTTGCATGAGATTTCCATCTGCATTGTGGATGAAGTCACCTGACGCATTCTTCACCAGGTGAGAAATCCTCTCACACGCGGACACACGCACAGAGTAAGATTCAGGACATTTGTTTCATCAGCAGAAAAAATACATGCTTCATAGTTTCATAGTTGTTTGGGGCTGGAAGGGACTTTACAGATCATTGGGTCCAGCCCCCCTGCACTTGGGCAATGCACGTATGCAACAAAATCCCTAGCTCAACAGCCATCAGAGAAATGCTTGAGTCATCTGGTGTCTGTTATCTCTCACGACATCCTCTTCAAGCCACTGGTAGCACAAACCCTAATCGTTGTATAGCCCTTTGTTTGGAATAGGCAATGGCGGTGGTGAAACCAGAACTTTTAACAGCACACCACAGCGCTACCTAGCAGGAAGTCAACAAGAGCATCCAAATGAAGAACTGGCACAATGAAGAAATTAAGTGATGCTATGTAATTACCCAGGCCAGGAAAGCAGCACTCCTTATTCATAATCCATTGTATCACTCAACCCACTAAATCTATCCATAATCATATACCATTATCACTGAGAACAGCAGGATAAATAGCCTCTTCTTTTGATTCTAAGAATCAGGGGGCTTGCATTTCTCTACCGTGGAATTAGAGAGAAATTAAAGCCATGCTTGAAAAAGAACAATTGCCTTTTATTTATATTTAACAGCAGCCTTCATACAAATCCCAGCCAAAATGTAATTTACAATAATACATCAAATTTTACAGTACATAAAACTCTACACACCTAATAAAAAAATCCTGCAACAAGAAATTGCTTGCTCCTTCCATAAATTATTTAAGAATGGAGCTATATTTAGCCTCGCTGTCGGAGGGATTTCAGAGTAGCCACAGCAGGTGTTGAGCTTGCTGGGTTGAAACTGGTTACACGAGAAGTAGGGAAATGGCTGGGTTCCAGTCAGATGTTACACTAATGCCAATGTCTCCCGTGGTGGTATTATGCACACAAAGGCCCACAACCGTGGCTGTGGCCATGTAGCCTGTTGCCCAGCTCAGGAAGATGGATGCAAAGTTAACTTTAAATCTTCCTGCTCCCCTGGTCTTGGTCCATTTGTGTCCATCTCATCTAAACCAGTATACTCTGCACCAATAGCTTCAGTGGGTGTGGTAAGAGGCACCAGTACGCATGCAGACTACAACCACAGTCCTTTTCCTCTATCCCTGGAGTGGCATTGCAGCCAATGCACCAATGGAAGATTCCTGCGTGTTGGGGTCACTCTCCCTGGTCCAGGTATTGACCCATATTTTCCTACAAGTATGGCATAAAGCAGTCATAGACTTGTGCAGAGAGTAAATTATAATGCACCATCTTCTAAGACCTTGGTCATGACTGGGCTCCATCTGCAGGGAAATTCCCCATCTTCTCCTCCAACCATGGCGTGATACAGCCTGCAATTCTGTGTGCAGCTCAGGCCCTACTTTCTAGGAAGGCTTTAACTTGGCCAAGAAATGAGTCCAGCTAATTTGGCTAAGAGGCAGAGGGCAAGGATGGAGCTCTTCCCAGAATGAAAACCCCCAAGGAGGGAGAGGATTTGCATGTGTGATCTGTGGTCATAGGAGTGGTAGCAAAGGGACCAAGTTTGATAAGGAGAAATTTAGGCTGAATGCTAGGAAACGTTTCCTGCTACGGAAGAAGCATAGTGGAAATAGCATCCTAAGGGAAGCCTCATTTCTCGGGAAGGTTAAAAGCTCTGCTGGTTGAGTGCTCTGGAGACCTCTCTTGCGCAGGCCCCAAGGAAGGGTTTAAGTGCCCCAGAAGGTCTATTTTGTTGCTACGATGCCAAAAAAATAAAAACCCAAGGAAAAATTGCAAAGGGAAGGAAATACAAAGGGAGGAAAGAAACAAGCCAGCAGCGCGGAGGAGAAAACACCCTCCAGGTGACAAGGAAATCGAAGGGAGGGGATTCTGCATTGTCACTACGCCTGAGACGTAGGAAGGGAAAAATTATGGGCTCGATCCAGCTTCCTCTGAAGTTAAGGAGAGGCTGCTCTTCAAGGGCAGCGAGGTATGAGAATTGACGTGCTAGGATAAGAAATAAGGGGAGATAATCACCCCTCCTCCCCAAGTACCAGGCTGATGCTCTCCAAACTACAGCCTGGACCCAAGCACACTCCAGAGCCTCCAGCTCAGGCCAGAGGAAACTGTGACACAGACCTCTCCAGCTCAGGCACCTGTCTCTTATATCTAGCCTCTCCCAATGCAGTTGCCTTCCCAGGTCATCTATATGCTACATTTTGTTGCTCTCCACTGCAGCAGGCCATGGGTTGCACACTGGAAAATCATGCTGTTCCCAGGCTCAGGTGGGATGGCTGGATGCTGCAACACAGATCCCATGTCCCAGGGACAAGCCCCTTCCAAAGCAGCGGAGAAAGGCAGCCCTTGACTCACAACAAAAGCCCAGATAGAAGCAATCAACGATTGCAACCAGCAGCCTGGGAGGCATCTCCTTGCTGCTCTGATTTACTGTTTGTCAGGCAATGGAAGTGCTCTGTGCCACCAGATCATCGCACCCTTCATCGCCCCAGTTATCCATCAGAGAGCAGCTCGCTTTCAGAGCACGGCCCCCCCATCACTCAGGAATTATGGATCTGCTTAGCAGAGTCATAGGAAATAATTGTTTTCTGCTTGGGGCTCAGAAGTGCAGAAGCCAAATGAGGTTCGGTTTGCTTGTCTTGGGACCACGGCAGTGTGGGGAGAGGGGAGCATCCTCCCTGCTGTAGAAGGAGCTTGCTTATTTTGAATGCCTCTCCTGGCACATACAGCAGACCACAAACTACACCTAGATCACTTTCTTTTCTTTAATGTATTAACTGGCATTGAAGTAAATAAGCTCGGGGTTTTGGTGAGAGAATGGTCAGTTCAAGGATGCTGGCTGCAGTCAAGATTCAAAATAATGGAAGGATTTAATTGGGGACTTTAAAGGGGCAATATCAAAATTTAGGATTTTTTTTTAATAATCAAAGGCACAGCTGCGAGGACCAGGAGTGCAGGGAGGACTCCAGCCACGGGGGGTAGAGGCCTGAGAAACCATGCCAAGGCATGGCTTCTGCCAGAGCTCCCTCCCAGCCAAACACCAGAAGATGGACATGGGGGAGAAGCTGTACCATGTAACTCCAACCGGATGAACCACCACCACCTTGTGCACGTGGGCCAGCACCCCTGCCAGAGTGCCAGCTGCGGCATGAGCTCCATCCACACATCAGAGCAGCAGTGACACCAGTGTATCCATACCAGGGATAAGCCCTCGCCCCTCTCAGTTGCCAAGTCCAGTGCCAGCAACCCCGTCTAGGCCTCCTCAGCCTCCTCTGCTGACACTTCTCCTCCCCACTGCACTTTTTCTGCTCCCATCCCATCTTCCTCTACCACCCCAATGGTTCTGTGGGTCCTGACCTTCCCATCCATGGCCTCCCCCTTATAGACTCAGCTGCTTAATGTCACTACAGTATAGCATCTCCTTGACCAAATTATGGGTGAGTGAAGAAGAGGTAAAGGACATGATCATGCGAGAGAATGGCAGAGGTGAGAATGGTTTTGCAAGCACAAGCGAGACAGGTCAAAAGAAGTAAGTAAAGATCACTCAGAGGGCATTTGATGGTTTCGTGCCAGTTCAGTCTGGTTTAGGACAAGTCATAGCTTAAATAGGGGATAAGAATAGACATGTGAATATTTATTAGAGTAGACCCTGTTAGGAACTTTTTCTAAAATTCTGGCCTTATTTAGTAAGCTGTGAGCCAGACTATGGAGCATAAAACTATGGATTCATCTCAGCATCTTTCCTCTTCAGCTTTGACCTACCATTCGTGCTGAACAGCTCTTCTGCAAAGGAACCAAGCTAAGTGCTCTTTTAAAACTTAATTTGAAACCTAGGTGAGAAGTCATTTCCCCCAACAGGCTGACAGCATTGTAGAGGCTTTTTAAGACTTTAGGACTTATAAAGAAATTATTTTTTTCATTCTTTTAAATGTTAATAAGATGATTATTTCTTTAGATGAATGTATTTTAATCATCTGTTAGATATGCTTGACCAGTACTTTCGGTTGCTTATATCTCTTCTGCATGCCATTAAACTTGCTATTAAAATTGTTCTATATTAACATTTGTGAGTATTGAATTTTGTTAGGACTGCCTCTTCAAACCTTTCTTGGTCACAGGTTTCACTCAAAAATATTGGGTGACCAGTTACAGGCTGTCCCTGGCTCAGAAGTAGTAGTGATTGCTTTACCAACATCTTTGAATGGAAGTGTGGCTTACATCTCTCCCTTGATATTCAGATTTTTTTTTTTTCATAGACATAGGGGCTGGAAGGGACCTTGGAAGATCATCAAGTCCAGCCCTCTGCCCAAGGGGCAGGAAGTCAGTTGGGATCATAGGATCCCAGCAAGTTAAACATCCAGATGTCTCTTGAAGGCGTTCAAAGTGGGTGGTTGAACCACCTCCGATGGCAGGCTGTTCCAGACCTTGGGGGCTCGGACAGTAAAGAAATTCTTCCTTATGTCCAGCCTGAAATGGTCTTGAAGTAGTTTGTGACCATTCAACCTTGTCATCCCTTGGGGCGCTCTGGTGAACAATCATTCTCCCAGATCCTGGTGAGCACCCTGATGAACTGGCCATCAGATCACCCCTGAGCCTGCGCTTTTCCAGGCTGAAGAGTCCCATAGCTCTCAGCCTCTCAGTATAAGGTCTGTTTTCCTGACCTCTGATCATGCGCGTGGCTCTTCTCTGCACTCTCTCAAGCTTCTCCACATCCTTTTTGAATTGTGGAGCCCAAAACTGGACGCAGTACTCCAGCTGCGGCCTCACCAAGGCCGAGTACAAGGGGAGAATGACGTCCCAGGTTTTGCTTGAAAAGCATCTATGGATGCAAGCCAGCGTTTTGGTCGCTTTACTAGCCGCCGCATCGCATTGAAGGCTCATGTTCATCTTGTGGTCAATGATGACCCCCAAGTCCCTTTCATCCGTAGTGCTAGCCAGCGTAGCACTGACATAGAGAGCTACACCCCTGCCCCTTTTATCTACTTGATCTCTCCTGTACAGGGTATAGCTGTCTATACCCGTGGTCCAGTCATGGGTTGAGTCCCACCAGGTCTCCATTAATCCTATGACATCGTAATTATTTGTGTTAAGCAGGAGGACAAGCTCTTCCTGCTTATTCCCCGACTTCCTGGCATTTGTGTACAGGCAGACAAGTGTCCCCTTGGGAGCCCTTGCCTTGCCCACAGATTGATCCAGGGCTGGGGCAGGGGTGGGCTCCCTTAAGTGCCTTGGCCTGCTGGCTTTGCAAGGGTTGCTCAGCAGGCCATCAGTGGCATAGTCCCCCCATCCCCTGGCAGGCTTAGTTTAAAGCCCGGTGGAGCAGGTCAGCCAGTCTGGCTGAGAAGAGCCTCCTCCCCAGCGGAGAGAGGTGGAGGCCATCCCTTCCCAGCAGCTCACTGCCTCTCTCACCAAAGAGCGGACTGTGGTCATGGAAGCCAAAACCATCCCGATGACACCAGCACCGCAGTCTGGTTCACTGCCTGGATCCTCCTCTCCCTCCTCAGCCCATACCCTGAGACTGGGAGGATCGAAGAAAACACCACCTGCATATTCAGGTTTGGGGGGTTTTTGGCCACACATTCAGGTACGGAAGAGACTCTTGCTAAGGCTCAGTATTGGCCAGGTTGCATTTCCGTGGGGTTTTCACAGAAGCAACCATCAATATTTTCTCTGGGCAGGAAAGAGAGTACATGCTTCTGGTGAATAGGAATTTCCTGCACCTATGAGAAATCTTTTCCTTCCATACCAGGACCCCAAGAAAATGATAAAGGGATTAAGCCTCGGATCCTACCAAAATTGGTCGCTCCTCATATATTACCTTCCCAATTTTATAATCTCCCTCCAGAAGTAGAAACAAGAACAGAAACAGTACATACCGTAGCCATGTTGTAGGTTCCTGAACATCAAATTTTGGAAGAGCAGGGAGGAGAGATTTCAAAGGTTAATTCCCTGGTTTCCTCTCATATGTTGTTGTTTGAGAGATGCAAATTATCTAAGGGGATGCCCAGCTTCCCAATGCAGCAGGACAGACCAAACTGGGAGACCCTGCTGTAGCCTCTCCTCATGCAGAGAAGGGTCAGATGTCTTCAGGTCCCAGCAGTGAATCTGAAGACAATCTCATGATGATTTCACCTGAGAGGACTGTTTACGCCCCTAACCCTGTACATCTCTAGAATTGCTTCCGACTTTTGCAATTTCTTCATGCATTTCATAGTGTTTGGCTGAAAGCCCCAGCTCCTGGAGTCCCACTATTTCTATGTAAATGTCTAGCCTGGGGAGGGCACAGGCAAGACCTAGGCTCTGTTCAAGAATTTGGCCTTCTAGGGTGTTTGTACATGTAACATTTTTTGCCCTTTCTTGTGCTGCAACATGTCACATTACAGCCACCCCAGGGAAAGCCGTGATGTCCCTAGGGCACTATGACCATGCCGGCTCTACCCTATGGACGCCTACTAATCTTTCCTGCCATGTCTCGCTGTTTTAAATGATGAATCGGGAGGCTGCCCTCAAGTTGCTGCTCGGTCACAGTCCTGACAGACTCCTCTAAACCCTGTGGGTTGTTGGACCCCTTATTAGGTCCCACACTCAGAAGGTGCCTTACGATACCCACAAGCCTTATGGGCTAGATGCATGGCTCCACAATTTCCCCTTTACCATGTCCCATGCCTCACAGATGGCACTTAAATGTTGTCCCTTTTTATAAGGCCTCCATCTGGCTCAGCCTCCTGCCATCATGCCCTCTGGTGCTGGTCTGTCCACATCCCTGTCTCTGCACCCTCCCTGGCACTGGGCTCTCCACACTGTAGTGTGCCCCAACAAGGCCTCCTTCTCCCCAATAGCCTCAGCCTGGTCTACTGGTTTAAAGAACAACAGAAAACACATACTTACAAATAATTGCATGCTCCAATCCGTATAATACCTACAGGGATTCAGAAACTGATTCTAGTGATGAAGAGATCTCAAAATCTGCAATTTCTCATCGTATTAATGTTTTATATATTGTTGTATTACCATTATATTACCATTGGATTAGACTATTACATTTTCCTAACACCTCGAGCTGGACATATGTTTGCGTGCTTCATTGCCGCTGAGCTATGTATTATTAATATCTGACTTACCCACATTCTGAAATAAAAAATGGTGCTGTCTTATTCAATATAACTACAACAAGTAGGCTAGCCTAAGTTATAATATTTTCAGTACTGCAGGCCTGCTATGAAATTTGTAGAGATAAAATTTGGGAGGCTTTAGCACTAGAGTACTGTTTACAGGGTTTTTAATTACATTGAGTCGATACATACATGCAAATGTGTCAGCCATCTTGGAATCCAAGATGCCTACCATGACAGAAATGTTATGATTAACCTCCTTGGTTCATATAGTGTTGGTTTTGTCATCAGAATTAACTTTCTAACCCTGGTGGGGGCTGAAATATTGACCAAAACTTGACGTCCCAGCAACCATCTTGGATTCCAATATGGCGGCTACACTCACTACTTACCAGATTGGCAACGAAATTTCTAACACGGGTAGACCACCTCCACTTGAAACACACTATTGTCGCTTGTTGCCATGAGTTGCCAGTGAAAACAAAATCTAGAGACCTTATACCCTACTACCTGGCCCTTTCACTTCCCCCTTACATGTCCTCCAGTGTCAGTGCTGATGACAGATCTGGTTCTGCCACTCAATAACCTCACTCAAACTACCCCAGCGGGTCAGACTCCTGCCTTCCCCTGCTCGTCATCACCAACTTTAGCTGGTATTTGGAAAATACCCACTGCTGGGCATTCCCCAGATACATCTGCTCCATTCTCACTCTGTGACCCCCAGAGCTGTTACAGAGGGAGGCAGAGGGGGCACAGGCTAGGGCACATGGCAGTTATGCCGAGACTTGAACCATCCTGCGAGGAGAGCAAAAAGCAAGGTCCCAGGTCCCTTGGGTGACTGAGCGAGTTCCCAGACTCCTCCACATTGGCTCAGCTGTCCGTGCCAGACAAGACAGCACCAAGGGCAAACACTAAGGGTCTTTGCTTTTGGAGCAAGGGGGGAGTCAATGGTCTCTGGCACCATGGAGCTCCATGGCACCATGGCAGGAAGCCCAGAGACAACTATGAGGTCCCTCGGAAGTCACAGAGCGGACATTTCTTCTCTGAGAGACAGCAGGGAGGACAGGAAGAAGCAGAGCAGGAAGGGGCAGGAGACAAGCACGTTCTGATTTCAGCTGCTCAACCTCCTGGCAGAAAGGCGGGAGGGGGATGCTGGGTGACTTACGACTCTCCAGACACCAGGATTTACAGCGCGCTGCTCAGGCCTTTGCCTTCCGCTCCCATATTGCGCCTCAGTTCAATTAAATTTAATTGAATTGATTTCTTAGAAGAAGGCGCCATGAGCAGAGAGGCTTATTTACAGCACAGCCTCGCAAACGGCTTCGCCAGCGGGGAGCACAGGAGCGTGATCGAGACAGGCAGGGACTAAAACAGCCTGTGCAAATTGGAACAGGCATCATTGGCTTCAGTGCCCAGGACCTACCTTTGTCAGGAGATCCCCAACCCACACACACCTGTCACTGCTAACGCCAGCCCAGCCTTGCTGGCATACATGCCACACTGCCTGATGCTTTTATTGGTCACAGGAACACCTCCTGCATAGCGTGACATGTCTAGCGTGAAGGTTTGGCTCTTGTCTAGCACTAGAAGGCCTGGAAGAGTCAACATGATTAGTGCCGGGGACATAGATCAGACCGACGTGCCTACAACAGCTACGAATTTGGTGCTTGGGGGCAGAGTTCTCTTTGCCCCGTTCACCTCCCCAAATGAACATTATCCTTGGGTGGCAGAGGCTGCCTCTAGGCACAAGCAGGGAGTTCAGCACATTCATCTCTGGTTTTCCAGCTGAGCTGCACAGTAAGGGAAGGGCATGCTGTGTCAACAAGCTCATGCTAGCAAAGGCTGCCAGAAGACAACTCCAGAGATGGGAGTAGAAACTTCATGCTATGGGCCACCTCCAGTTGACCCAGCAATGAACAAGCCAGAGGTGGCCAAGATACATTACTATGCTGAGAGAGGGCTCTCCACATCGATGTCTCTAGCCCTGGCATCACCACAAGGAAGCCTGTTAGCTGACATGCTCAAACCATGGCCAAAGTAAGCCTGCCCCCGCCTCCATATTGTTTGTGTAGCTGTGAGTGATGATGCCAGGATTTCACTCCGGGATCTCAACGCTCTTTATTTTGCCTGGCCATTTTCCTCCAACTAACCAACAGAAACATCAGGCAGGACTGAGACCCGCAGACTGTTTCATCCTACCCAACACAGAGCAAGCGCAAAACTCTTTGTCCCTATGGACAGTTCCCTGGGGAGTGCCAAGAGGCACACCTGGAAGCAGAGCCCTCGCCCTCCACTCCACATAGGTGACGAAACTCATCATCTTGGAGACAGAGGCCTCTCAGGCCCCGATCCTGTGCCCTTTGTAGATTATGAATGAACACCCATGGATGCAACACGTCTGTGCCCCATGGTTTTGCTCTGGGCAAATACCACACCAACACTTCCTCCCAAATTGCCTGGCACCACTGCAAATCTTCCCTCACCTTGTTAGAGGAAAAACTCAATGTATTTACCACTCCTGCCTTATTCTTGATCAAGGTCTTCCCTCAAAAAGTTCCCCTGGCTAAATGAAAAGACAACAGGAGACTTAAAGGCAAAAATAATCTCTGTGTATTCCAGACACTCTCAAAAACCCTGTCATTTTGCGGCCAGCCACGGAGTTTCCTTTCCCTATACTGAGCTTCAAATAAAGCAAGCCTGACCTCTCTGCGGAGAGCAGCGTGCTCTAGACTGACAGTGTGGCTGAGCAGGCTTTAGGACTCCAAAGCTTTCATGTGCTTTGTCTTCCCCTGTTATACTGTAGCATTTTCTACAATCATTTTCTATGATTTCTAATTATTAAAGTTGGTACTTTTCGTCTCTGAAATCTGGCCGTCCTTTTAACTGGGTATCTGAGCTCAAGAGGAGTTTGCATCATCACAGCCTTGGCCAACTTGGGGTCCCATCACACCATGCTTCTTCCTACTTCCCTCTTAGATCATAAGACAATGGACTCTTGCACCCAGATTGGGTGTTTGGAGGACCTGACTTTCAATAAGGGAAGGTTTTACCAGGTGAAGTGCTGAACAACCCTTTGTTCTTGGAGTTGGCCTCCAACCAGTCCAAACCAGTATCTTAGTGGTCTATAAAGGTGTTAATTATACAAGCGTTAACACTCAAGAGGAAATTTAACAAGGCAGTTTTCTTTATCTCGGCATTAACTGCGGCATAAGTTGCGGAGAGCTCCAGGGCCCAGACCTTGGCGCTCTCTCCTTCCCGGCACATTTTACTGACGAGGGTTCAGAAGTTCATCAGCACTTCGAGTCCTTTATTACCAACAGCAAGAGAGGCTCTTGAATGAATGTGGTCAAGGTCTTAGCATTAACAAAAGACACAAGCTTACATCATTTGCTCAAGTTTATTAACGCGCTTAAAACTAAAACTACAGCATTCCCACTATTTTGATGGCCTATAATCTGTGTCAACAGCTTGTGTCAACACCATGTAATAGCTCCTTTATATTTAAATAGGCAAGGCAATGCTTTTACAGCGTTCATTCCACATTTTCTCTGTCTTTAGACTATCACTGAATCCACCTGCAGGATACTGGATGCTTTCCATTCCCAACCCCAGCAAGACATCAGTGCATCCGCTGGCACTTCATCCAGATCTTTTTCCTTCTCTACATGACTTATCACTCCCCAGTTTGGTTTACATGTTCTTATGTCCTCCCTGGGTTTCTTTTCATTCAAAACTCTTTTCCAAACACCCCAGATTTGGTTAATCAATTCCCCATTCGTTTGCAGTATGACTTCTTTTCCCCAAGGCAAGGAAATTCATTCATGGACCTCAGGCAATTGGTGTCTTGCTCTGTTGAGTTTCTGTAGAGGATCTTTTCTTCCTGATGTCCTCATCTATTTTAAGGTAACATCTTTAACTCTTTGTGTCTCCTTTTTTTTTTTTTTGCCGCTTCATATCCTATCACTTCCTTCCCTGAATTAATAATAAATAATGTCCTGTGGTTGAACTGAGATGGCAGTAAAAATGCCGGAAGCTGCTGGAGCCCGGCCACTCGAGAATGATGCACATGTGGGAATTTTTGTTCCCCTATGCAGACATGGATGAAGCAAGGGAGCTTTCCCTTATTGCTTACCGCACCCAAAGAAGATGGCTCAGGCACCATTCATGAGCAAAGAATGGGAAGAGACAGAGGAGGAGCTATAGGAAAACAACATAACCAACTTTTTTAACAGGATTTCTTCTTTGAGGACAAATGAATGCCTAGAAGGAACTTCTGCTCGATTGAGGGAAGTTGATCAAAGAGAAGCTCTCCGGAAGGAGCCTG
>NW_005841833.1:2940502-2950097 GCF_000455745.1 Alligator sinensis | reverse complement strand
CCCAAGTGCGTAGCACCACCGAGCATGTCATCATAACAAGGGCTAGAGATGTTTCCATGGCAGAGCACTGCTCAGAAGAGCCCAGCACAAAGGGAGATGGAAGAGTTGAGAAACAACCATCACCATCTAGTCTCCACTCTGCCTGCAACCCCAGAGAATCCCAGTGCTGGCATTAAACCCCTTAAGAGGCATTGCAAAGATCTCCTATGCTAATTGCTTGCCCCAGTGAAATATGGGGAAAATAAACTTTTAGACATCAAAGGCTAATGCGAGAAACAGATGTGCAACAGTAAGGCAAAGTGAGGCTTCAAGCAACCAAATCTGAGTTTTGTGCAGATTAGACATTAAAATGAACTAACTTAATTTCATGCCATATGCAAATCTTCACCAGCTGTCAGCTCTGTAATCACTGGAGACTAAATGTAATAACTAAAGAAGAGCAAAAATGCAGCAAAGAGTAGGTTCTAGGCATGCCCATTTATTTGGTGTTTTTATTTTCTAGGAGCTGGAAGAGCATTTCTAGCTTGTTCCTGTGCCCATCTGCGGATGCATAAACCTAAATGTGGGCAAGAACCTTTCAGCAGAGTGCTGCAAAGGACCAGCCCATTACTTACTCCTAACATTTAAGGAATCACAACATAGCTACAGATGTTGGTCTTGCACATGGTCCCAACATCATCAATTTGTCAGCTAGGCTGAGTGGACGACAGGGAAGATGCAACTTCCCGGGACAGAGTATAAGCCAGGTGGTCACTATGGCTCTTCCTGGACCACAGATCAGAGACAAATCAGGCTGGAAGGGACCTTCAGAGGTCCAATCCCTATCTAGTCCAACCCCTGCCTGATGCAGGATCATCCCTATCCAAACCACCCCACAGAAATCCATAATCTAACCACTTAGTAAAACTACCGCCAACCTTGACATGACACAAGACATAACACCTTGACCTGCCACAGGTAACACGGGGGAACCCTGGTAGCCAACATCCCATTGATCTGATACTCCAGTCACCAGGGCATCCTCAGTCCTCTTCCCTGCCTCCTCTCTTCTCTCCTAGGCACTCGTATGAAGGAGAGTGGTCATAGCTAGGAGGCTACGAATGCATGGCGCAGAGTGGCATTGTAAATAATCTCCTTGTTGACTGAAAAGTATGGGCAAGGAGGTGCATTTTGGTTTTTGCTAGTGTTGATAGGAAGGAGATATTCACATGGTGCCCTTAAGCCTACTTGATAGCCTGACCCTGAGAGCTGCCCTGAACTATGCAGCAATATGGAGTGATTATTAAAACACTCAGCACATCTCAATTTAATTGAAATAAAAGCAGAGTGAAAAATCTCCCAATTCCTGCTTGCAATCCTTTGCTGCGTCCCAGTGAACTAGACCTTCACCTCTCCTGATATTTCCAGTGGACAGGCTTTGAAAACACAGAGGCTCTGTTTGAGGACTGCATTTTTCATTGTCCATGCAGCAAAATAGCTGTCCATCTAACCAGCTGTATGTCGGACTAAGCAGTTAGCACAGCGAGGAGCATGTTTAAGATTCACCTGTTATTAGCTGATCATTAGCCAGGAACAGTGCAGACGCAGACTGTGTTTTTCACCCGTCAGAGAAAAGCAGGATAGGGGAAGAAGCATAAAAGCAGGAGCACTCAGCCTGTCACAGGCTGACAGCCACTTTGCAACCCAAGAGACGTGCAGATCAAGAACTGCATACAGAGTGGGACGGGTTAGCATGCGGAGGAAGAGGCACGTCGCAAGCTTGTTAGGTAGGGACAGGTAAAAAGAACAGCAGATCGGCTTCCCTAGAGCTAAGGCATCAAAGCAGGCATTTGCCCATCACCTTTTCCTGCCACCTAGACCCTTCCATCTCTCTATGATGTAACCATCTGCAAGCCCTTTGTGGGGCTTGCATTGCACGCTTGGTTTGAATGCAACAGCATGGATAAGAAGTGCCGGGACACCATACTCAAACCCAGCACATAAGGCAAGCGGGAACCAGACCTTGGCCATCACGCTGTGCTTACAGTGAATTGAAGGGCAGCAATGCAGGCATGGTGGCATTCCCAAAGCACAAGAGCATGGGCACATCCAACATGGCTAGAGCTTGTGAAATCTGCTCGTGGTCCCTTGTCCTACCTACCCACACAGCTGGACGCTTACAACCAGCCCCTGTTCCACCTCAGCCATTCTGCCCCATTTCTACAGAAAGCCATAAAGCCCCACACAGGAGATTTAACATGCCATTCCCCAAGTAATTAAATCCAGCCATGTAAAGTGAAATGTTTAACTACTCCAATTTTTGCAGAGTGCTGGAGGAACCTGATAAAGATGGAGTTAGCGACTGATGACATAAACAGAGAGGCCTGTCTCTGCACTGCTGGGGGTGGGCTCTGAATTTTAATTTGGACAAATTTCAGAGGAGGCATTTTACTTAGCAACAGGCAGGAAAACTAATAAAGAAAAGAGCCATGTAAAACTGTGAGTTATGTCCATCCTCCGCCCATATGAACCGAGGGGGGATTTCAAGTCAGCATTCAAGATTTGTTTCGGCCCAAGAACAGGAAGGTGATTTTCTAAAATCATTAATTTTATTTATGGACTTATTTATTTCCAGGGAGGGCTGCTGAAGAAATAGGGAAATGGCCACCTGCGGCAGCTGAAGTCAGATCCACGGTTAAATGATACCAGCTGCTGAGGTGCTTTACAAATTCACAGGGAATCGTGTGAACGGATTTGAAAAACGATTCAGCAGCGAAGATAGAAACCAAGGGACTAGTCCAGCCTCCAGGATTTCTCTCACCTCCAAGCACCTGGCAGAAGAGTAGAACAAGACCGGAGGGCTCAGAGTAACGGGCCTGGTGCCGCCCTCGAAACACCAGCCTTGAATGATGCTCTGCAGCCATATCATCCTTTCTAACTGGAGACAGTCCAAGCCCCTTTACTGACCCAGGTCCAGCTTTCCCAAGACTCCCACTGACCTTACTGGTGGCTTGGGGTCTTGGCAGAGGAGCAGCCAACTGAGTTTAAGGAAACACAGGAGCCTGATGTAAATCAGCATTGTCCCCTTGATTCCTTGCAGTGCAATGTCCCAGAGACCACGACTTAGGACACACGCATGGGCCACACATGTTCCTCTTCTTCCCTAACCCCAGGACCCTCTTTATCAATGCTTCCTCCACTGACCTCCCAATGAGTGGGCCTTTATTGGGTTTTATGTTCCTTAGTCATGTGTCACTTCCCCAGGGATTTGGGAGCTTAAAGGGCTTTTAAGGCTGCATTTATAGAAACTTCTCGTTACCCAGCAGCGCTCGGGATAGGCCAGTATTGACAAAGGCTCTGGCAGGCAGCCCGAGGGGGGTCCAACCAAGAAGGCAGGGATTCCAAAACGTCAGGACTTCATCAAAAATGAAGGGATTCAATAAGTCCCAGCTCTTCTCACAAATCATCCTCCCTGAGGCTCCTAGCGCTGCTGAGCCAAAGGGCTGCAAAGGGAGTCACGAGCAACTGGCAGCAGCTTGATTGGCAAGAGGCCGCACCGGCTCAGCCCCTGGTCAATACTGGCACAGCAAGGCTAGAAAAAGCCTAGTTCACACCATCCTCCCTACTCCATCTGCTCCCCAGCACACGAGGGGAAGAGTGGCCATACGCTCAGGACACCGGTACCACCGCACTCAGGCTAAATGCCTAATTGGGCAGATGCAGGCTGAGGGAGTCCATGCCTACAACGTGCTGCTGGTCCCCGAAGCAGCGACTGCTCCCAGAGGATCTGCCCCCAGTGCTGGGACAAGCCGTTGGGAGCTCAGTGGGAATCCTTGCTCATGTCCAGTTGGACCGATAAAGCCTGAAAGTGCCCCATATGACATCCAAGTCTTTCCCAAACCCTGCACGATGTGGGACACAGAGAAGCAGCTGCTGGCAACAGCCATTTGCCACGTGGTAGCAGTCAAGAGGCCACCACGGCCTTACGGCAAAACGGAGGTCTCAGGTCCATGCTGGCACAGACCGGCAGCTTTTCGGGTGTCTGAGCAGAGAGGCCAAGGTGGAAAGGACCCACAGGCCAGCCTAGCCTTTGGGGTTTCCCTCTGAACAAGGCTGAGAGGAGTGAACCAGACAGTGGGAGGAAGCCAGCACCAGCTCTGTGCGTGCTCTTTCTCCTCGGAGACGGGATCCCGAGTCCCTGGCCTGTCAATCGCAGGCCTTCTATCACCTTCCAAAAGTACAGGGAGGCTGCAAGCAACATCCCACGCCTTTGATCTCAGCGCTTGAAGAGCCCCAGCACACCACCCCTCTGCCCTTGTCCCCCTCGCGCTGCCTGCGGGATGCCTGTCGGGCTGGTTCCCAATAACAGAGGCAGAACAAAGGTGAGGGGCCTCCGACTGTCTCTCCTCCACAGCATCCCTCACTCACTCCCATGCCTTGCGGTTGCCATGGTGACTGAGTGCGGTACCTTCCGCAGGCACCTTCTATTTTTTGGTGCAAAAAAAAAAAAAAAAGGCTTTTCAGATGAGCTGGCACCTGTAGACACCCCCTCGTTGTGCAGCCGTCTGCGGTTGGCAAGACCCTCAAGGTTTTCGTCATTGCAAACTCCCTTTCTTGATCAGCGACCCCCTGGGCCCCCAAGCTGCTGTGATGAGGACTTCCGGGCTCTGGAGAGCAGCACAAATGAGGGACAAAACAGAGAGATTTCAGAATGACCTAAAAACCCTTCCCTGACAGGAAAGGGAGACGGATGGGTGCTGCCAGGTTAGAGCCAGCCTCCTGAGAACCAGTTTTCAGATGCCCGTGGCCTTTCTAGACCCAAGGCTAAGCAGAGCCGTGTGGCCTAGGTGTCCTGGGAAGATCCCACTGGGTGAGGGTAGGAGGCTGAGAAGAAAGCCAGCTCCTCCATCTGCAAGAAGGGCTTTCTCCTTGCCTTCTAGGGAAGGCCGAGGCCCCTGGGGCAACCGATTGTGCTCTCCTACTAAGGTAGACTGGGAGATCTGCACCCAAAAACCCAGGGAGTGGTGCACACATCCCCAGGGTGTGTGCGCTGAGCCAGGCTATGCAAGTGCATGTTTGTCCTGCTCCGTCTGCATAAAAGACCAAATTCAGCACCAGTGCAAGCAGATTCAGCTCCATTGCTGCAGCAGTGAATCTCTATCTTGCTCTCCTGGTGTGATGATGCCTGTGAGCTCCAATAGCTGCCATCACCTCAAGGAGGCGAGCTGAGATCCTGATGCAGAAAGGTGCTGTTCTACCACAGGCTCGTGCTCTACCACCATCCTGTTACCTGTTTTTACCCCTTCTGGTCCAGGCCCTAGACTGTAAGTGTTTGAAGGCAAGGGCTGGCTTTGTCTTAAATTGCTTGCAAAGCCTTTCATGCAATGAGTCCTGAGCTCGGAGCTAAAACATCCATAACCGATGCCCTGTCACTGGGATGTTGAGGAGCCGTCCCGTATCTGGGAGACATCGTATGCCAGGCAGGCTAAAAGCTCCTTGTAGCAAACTGTGCCAGGGTCTGAAACTGGTTGGTTTTGACTGTCCAGGACAGCTCTGCAGGGCAAGACTCAGCAGCTGCTGTAGCACTGGCCAAGAAGGGGGGAGTTGAGCCTCCTCCTTGTTTCCCATGGAGGAATACCCATCCTGCTTTGTGCCCTCTCTGATGGCCCTTTGCTATCTGCCAACTCTCCTTCAACTCTCCATCATTGCTCTTACAGGGTGTCCAAGACACAGTGGCTTTGGTGGTCCGTGTTGTCCAGGGCAGCTTGCATGATAAACGAGGGCTGAGAGCAGTCTTGACCCCATATCCTTGTGATCGTCAATGCACTGATCATCACCCCCCCCCATGGGACAAAACTACCAGAAAGGGAACGGTGAGGAAGCAGCAGTGTAATCTAGCCCTGAGGAACTGATGATCGCCAATGAAATGAACGGGATCCGTGAATGTTCACAGGCTCAAAGCCGTCTCAGAGGAGGGGGTGGACGGCTATTTCCCTACCTTCCCTGACATGCAAATCATCAGCACTAACAGCAGCTCATGGGTTTAATATATTTCCGAATTACCAGGCATGGAGTCACATTAGTCAAGTGTAAGTGGCAGCAAGTCCAAAACGTCTACTTATTATAGAGTCAGCAACTCTGCATTAGCTTCAAGGGCAGAGCGGAGACAAATGCTTGCAGAAAGAGATGCTTAGTCTGGCATTCCTCTTAGGCTTTGTGAGATACAGTATCCCCGATTACCAAGTTTTCTGAACAGCATGGAAATGATGGCAAGCTCAGGGAGCCACAGAACTAGAAACCAGGGCTTATATATTGGGGTTCCTCAAGTTTCCAGGCTCCCTGGTGAAATTCTGTAGCAAACCCATTGGTCATGTTGGGTCCCATCCACAATTTTAGAGACATGGGAGTTGGGGGTTAAGATTCCTGAGCAATGACTGCCTTTCACCCTTAAAGTCATGCATTACTGGCAAGGTTTCTGTGCCCATTGATTTTTGAAAATGAAACTATTTTCTTCCTGGGGAAAGCAGATGGCTCTTGAGCACAGATACACGCTCTCGCAAACAAGTGGCCCTGCTTCCAGACAATTTCACCAGGTAATGGCACTGGTATCTCTTTCATAACTTGGATCAGTGGCAGTTGCATCAAAGAAGTTGAAATGCAGCGCGAATAGTTAAGTTTTCAAGGTTAGTGGATTTTACTTTCCAATTCGTCCCGCCCCTCTGGGTCTTTGCTGCCTTTGGAGGGCTCCACAAATCAAAAGCAGCTTGCAGCTGACTGGCAAATTGTGCTGACAGCGAGTGGAAGAAGACAGAGCTTTTTTTCCTCCTCGCAAGGAACTTCTTGTTCCATTCTTTCATGTTCTGCTCGGTTGTTCCAAGCTTGGCTTTGCCACATGCACTCATTTGGGACCCGCTATATGAAACAGGCCTAGTTTCCAGATGTTGAAATCGAACATCACTAGTGATTCTGTGCCTGCTTGCCGTGAGTCCACAGCATTCAGCTCCCAGACTGCTTTAGAAGATCTCTCTCTCTTTTTTTATTCCCAGTGCCACAACCCAATCTGTTACAGAAGCTTGCTTTGTTTGCTTATTAAGAGTGCTAACAAAGGCCTGTTTCTGCACCCTCGTCAGAGCTTTGTTCTCCTGCCATCTATTTGTGGCAGTGCTTTTCTTTAATATTTCTTTTGGATTTGGATGGAAAGAACTGATACTGCTGCAAAAAATAAATAAATTGCTGGCTTAGTTTTATGCACCGGCATAAGAGATGCAGTGGCTTTTTGATTGTGTTGTGTTTGCCTCCACTCATTGCAAATCTGGCCTTTGCCTTTTACTACCGGGTGCACCCTGTCTTTGATTAAAAATGCATAAAAAGCATTTCCTTTCTTTCACTACTTGCTAATGCTTGCATTTGGGAAGGTACTATTTCCAGCATGCAGCCACCAACCTCTGGGATTGTCAAAACTATTTCTCACTATAACCTTGCTTTGTCTGTTAACAGCTACAGCCCTGATCATTTTTGCTCTTTTATTAGCCCATCTGTTAATTGTTCAAAATCACATGCTTTAGATCTCTTACTTTACAGTGCATGGCTTCTTCTGACAGTAGGATTCTTGCCTAGAAAAATGCACCTTTCCTTAAGCGATGTCGACACATTCCTGTCATTCTTGAAATGCCTTTGTCTACCAGTTTAAAGGCCCTTCACACTCCCCAACAATGTGCAGTGGCTCTCCAAAGACGGCAGCTTTACTTTGGAGGCTCTCCAGCTTCCCTGAAATACCATTTGCAAGCCTGACGGATTCAGGAGGGAATAATTTCTTCCAGTTTTGCAAAGATATAATTGCCTTCTAACACCTTGCGATGAAAAGCTGATACCCAGGAAGCCAATAGAGAGAACTCTTTAGTTCCTGGCCTGCCTAGTGACACAAATGTGAAGTTACAAACTATTCAAACTTTAACCTAACGGTATGCTTTCCCCAAATGGGAAACGCATCTCTTCAGGAGCAGATTTTCAAATATCCTCACAGCAAAATGGCATCCAGACAATTTTTACCCAATGCTAACAACCCCTAAGGTGGACTGGAGCTTCTCTCAGCCTTATAATGCCTTCTGTGCTCAGAGCATCTAATTGCAGAAATGCGGATCAAGGCCAGAAAACTGTAGAAAGAAGCAAAATGAACGACTGTCATCTAGTGGCTGGAAAAGGGATTCCCTCCTCTGCACGAAGAGCAGTATATGGTAGCGGGGGCTGGAATAAAGAAGTGGACTATTCCACTATATAAAACTCTCACAGATTATAACAGAATACAACTACTGGCAATGAAAATGCGTTTGTAATTCAGCTTTGAGCTCATGCTTCTGTACTGATGCAAGCGGCCTACGCAGAGTGACTTCTAGCGCGCTCGTTTTGGGAATCATGGCCATACAAACTGTTCTCAACTTCTGCACCTGTGTCAGATACTTCGTGTGATCTGCAGGTTGGGAGTCCAAAGGATGGCACGGCTAGGAAAGCAACCACTGGGCTTCCTACACGTACCAACACGCAGATCGCCACGTGGCAGCACTGCACATGAAGCGCAACGCGGGCACGCGCATCACAGCCCTCAGTCAAAAGCATACGCTGGTCCTGCCTGGCTAACCCTCTGTATCTCGGTCATTGCGGCCTGCACGCCCAGTGCTCAATCTTGCTTCCCCCTTGACAAGGCACCTGCTCACTGCCATTGCAAGGATTTTGAATTAAGAAGCATCGTTAGTTAAATTGCAAATAGTGACCTATTCCCCCCACCCCCAGCACTCCTGCGGATAGACAAGGGTCGTCCCCTCATCTTATAAAGTTGGAAACCCTCGCAACAAAGCAGGTTGCCAGGACTCGACCCCAGGCATTCCTACCACTGCCGCGTACGAGATCCGATTCGATAGGATCCGACGCCACGGCAGATTACAAGCGTGCTTCCTACCACATACAACACGTACGGAGGTGCCGACGGACTCTAATCCCCATCGCTATTCTGTAATGAGGCGCAGTGTCATTAAGCGTATGTTTGTGTTGCGTTCTTGATGAAGAGCTGCATTCGCCAACCCTTTCATCGCTCCACAGATTATTCTCCCGCTTTTTGTCACAATGGACGTTGACATGTTTAAAGCAAATAGGTACGCCCCGCCATAGGGATTGCCTCGGGCTCAGCTGGATGCCCAGCAGTCTCAAAGCCGGGACGGCGCCATCCTGCTGTTAGGGCCGCGGGTCTAATTGAGCTGATCTGCTTGTGTTAATCCCTATCAGAGTCGGCAGCGGCGCAGCACACGCCTGGCAGCGACACAAGGCAGCACTTCAGCTTTCTCATTTAAACCCCCCCCCCAAAACTTGGGGGGAAAAGCTCTGAGCCCCAAACTCGGATGTGAGGAAGACACAAGTGATAATCTATTCCCAGAAATCCTCCCTGCTCTGCTTGCTGCTCCCTATTATCCCTACGGCTCTGCTTGCCGCCCCCGCGCTACAAACTCCCGCTAAGTACCCCCACCCATATAAATAAGCCCCGCCCACAGCAAGCCTCCCCCTGATTGGCCGCCGCGCCGAGACGAGCGTCAGCACCCTCCAATCGCGGGCGTGCACGACCGCCGCC
>NW_005841833.1:2931485-2939924 GCF_000455745.1 Alligator sinensis | reverse complement strand
GGCGGCCGCGATGGCGGTCGTGCTGGGCTCGCTGCTGGTGCTGCTGCTGTCGCTGGCGGCGGTGGAGGAGCAGTGCCAGGCCGTGCTCAAAGGGCTGGCCCTGCTGAAAAGCAAGCTGGGGGCCGGCTACGTGGGGATCACCAAGTACGCGGGACAGACGACCGGGCTCAGCGTCACCTCAGGCGCCTTGAAGCTGCTGGTGCTGAAACCCAAAGTTTCTCCCGGTAAGAAAGGGGCTTCTCCGCTGGCGGGACCGGGGAGGGCTGGGGGGCAAGGCCATCCTCGTCGCCCGGACACATCCGCCATCGAGGGCTCAAAGCACTGAACCCCAACACAGGCGGCGACGTCCCCTTAGGCTTACACAGGGGCTCACGCGGGTAATGTTTTGAGCCATACAAGCTCCATGCATCGGTGTGGCTTGTCTGTCCTGCACCTGTGGTCAGCGAAGCTGCGTTACAGGCAGACTATTTACACCCCAAGCTGCGCTGGTGCACGGGCTCGGGGGGGTTTGAAACCTGCGTGGGCTCAGGGCACCTGCTGCTTTCATTTTCTGGTGCGCACTTTTTGTCGGGCAGCTGAATTCAGTGGTGCTGGGAGACATTTGGAGAAGCCAGCAGGGTTCCTGCGCTGCATCACAGCTGCTGGGAGCAAATAAGGAAGGGATTCACTTGCAGCCTGCCTCTGGTGCAGAGCTGTATCTTCCGCTGCACCACGTTTGGCCATTACTGAAAGCTAGATGAGAACTGGTCCTCTGATCATACCAGCAGCCCCACGGCCTCCCACGGGTCACTTGGGAGGGCTGCTGTCCACGCACCTTGCCTCCTGAAACATCCACCTCTCTCTCGACTAAAGACAAACCCCTATTTGTATCGGTAGAAATGGCTTTTTCCAGTATTGCTGATTTAACCCCCTCCCAAATCCATACCAAAGCGTACTAGTAAAAGCACTGTTTTGTCGGCATAGCACACAAGGGCCTTTTCTCGGAGTCACAGATCACACCCCTGACTCAGCTAGGCCAGCAAAAGTTTGTAGTGGGGCCTGAGCTTAAACTTCTGGTATTTTGCAGGCCTAAAGAAAAATTAGAACGTGAGCTTTTTGCAGCACTCCTTTGTGGCTGTTTTATATCACATCAGTATTGATGAAAGGAAGAGGGATGCTCTCCCTGAGGGTTTTCTTTAGCAACGTTCACTCTATCTAAGCCCTGGTGTTGTTCCATTTCAGAAGTGAAGCTAGAAGCCAGAGCTGCTTTGAATCAAGCCCTTGAGATGAAACGGCAGGGGAAGCGCGAGAAAGCCCACAAGCTCTTTGCCTATGCCCTCAAGATGGATCCAGATTACGTGGATGCCCTGACCGAGTTTGGTATCTTTGCAGAAGAGGAGAAAGACATCCTTCAAGCAGACTACTTGTACTCCAAAGCGCTGACCATTTCCCCCTGTAATGAGAAGGCTCTGATCAACCGGGACCGGACACTGCCTCTGGTGGAAGAGATAGATCAGCGCTATTTTAGCATCATCGACAGCAAGGTCAAAAAAGTGATGGCCATCCCCAAAGGCAACTCAGCCCTGCGCCGTGTGATGGAAGAGTCCTACTACCACCACATTTACCACACGGTCGCCATCGAAGGCAACACGTTAACGCTCTCTGAGATACGGCACATCATTGAGACCAGATACGCCGTTCCTGGGAAGAGCCTTGTGGAGCAGAACGAAGTGATTGGCATGCACGCAGCCATGAAGTACGTCAATGCCACGCTGGTGTCCAGGATAGGCTCTGTCACCATCAGTGACATCCTGGAGATTCATCGGAGAGTGCTGGGATACGTGGACCCTGTGGAAGCAGGGAGGTTTAGGACTAGCCAGGTGTTTGTAGGCCACCATATCCCACCCCACCCTCAAGAGGTTGAAAAGCAGATTCAGGAGTTTGTCCAGTGGATCAACTCTGAAGATGCCATGAGCTTACACCCCGTTGAGTTTGCAGCCTTAGCCCACTACAAACTGGTATATATTCACCCGTTTGTGGATGGCAACGGTAGGACCTCACGCCTACTCATGAACCTCATACTCATGCAGGCGGGTTATCCTCCCATCACAATCCGCAAGGAGCAAAGGGCTGAGTATTATCATGCCTTAGAAGTAGCCAACGAAGGAGATGTGAGACCTTTCATCCGCTTCATTGCCAAATGTACTGAGACCACTTTAGACATGCTGCTTATTGCCACCACAGAATATTCGGTGGGTTTACCTGAAGCAGACGGCAGCACTGCTGGCTACAAACAAACTATTCCAGTCAAAACCTGAGTGTTACAGAGCCTGTCTGACTATGGCCAAAACTAGAGAATGTCTGGAATATTCAAAAGTCACTTTACTGTTCCCGTCAAGAAACAGCTCCGCAGGAAAAGCAGCAGTCACCTCTTCTAGCACTTCATTTATTTAAATTCTAGTAAATTAATCCCTATGTAAAACTAACTTATTTATTGTACCTGATGCCAAGCTCAAATGTGAATTGTCGCGTTTGAATGTGTGCTAGGACCAGCTTGTGCTTCTGGAAGGAGAAGGGGAGGACAGGCCAAAGCAAAGCCAGTGTGCCGACACTATTCAGTGAGTTGTAGTCAACTTAGCGGCCTTGCTTTCCAAAACCTCACAGCGTTCAGCTTCCCAAGGCTTAAATTAACACAAGGCCACTAATTGCCTAGATGACAAGATTTTTGGTTACATACCTTTGACAGGCCCAACTTTCCCCCACAGATGTCAAGAGAGTAAGGACTGAGCTGGTTTAAAAAGCAGCATCACTTCTGCGTGTTAGCTAATGTTATTCCTCCCGTCCAACGAATAGCCCTTCTGTCACAGTTGTAGCAGTAGCCTTATCTCCTCAGCAGAATTCGTTCAACTGCCTTTGCAGTTGAGGTGTACAATCTTCCCACTCCCCTGCCAGGTGCCTTTCTGCTGTCTTAGTTAACCAGCCAGTGCTAGAGGTAGCAGTTAAAATTAGTGAGGGTAACTTCTGTTTTTATACTTAGCAGCACTTCGTATAGTTTCAGTTTCTTTTGGCTGGGCAAGTTTCATACAGTGCCTGGAAAGAGGTTTTTTAGGTGGGTTTAAATAGAAAGTCTAATTTGGAGTTAACCGGACTGCAGGCTGCTCTTGCTCTACCTTGTGCCAAAGGACCATATTGTGCCACCTGCAGCAGTAGCAAAGCACACTCCCTTCAGCACAGAATTACCAGGAAAGGAAGGGCGCCTCTGTACAAACACTCACACCCCATGCCTGAAAGCAGCTTGCCTCTGCAGTCACAGGAGGAAAGGGTGGTTCTGCTCAGGATTCAGTTCCAACTCCACCCTTGCTGTAGGGGGAGAGAGAGTGTTTCTCTGTAGCAGGTGTCCCGAGGCTCTCTCCACTACCAGACTATGGTGTGTTATCATAACCAAATGGGCGCAAGCTCTTTCCAATGTTTAGATTTTGTTTCTGGTGCTGCAGTAAAGGTGGCTGAAAGCAGGAACAGACTGGGCCCTGATAGGATGCTCTAAGCGGAGCACTCAAAAGACTTGTGTAACATAGCTTCCTGGCACTTAGTCCCCAGTAACTTTTGACTAGTCTCATTAAAATTATGTAAATGCTTAAAGTGGCAAAAACCTAATGAAAAGTTTCAGGCAGCATCAAGACCTCTCTCATCCCTGCTCACACCTTAAAGCATGTGAAGCCTGTTTTTATGCTACAGTAGCTTTTTATAGCCTTCCTGCCCCCTACGCCAGCACCATTAAACTGACTAGCTTGCAAGTAAGATCTGTAAGAGATCCGCACGCTCCAACTTGGATGATATACAGCAGCTTCCCCAAGCCTGAGAATGCTATTAATGTTTTACACATCACTGACTGGCAGGGGCTCCATGCTCACCTGTCTGCTCCTAACGTCTCCACGAGCATAACTGCCCTGTAGCACTTCTGAGTTTTCCCCACCCCTGCCAAAGGACAATATCTCTCACTTGGGGCTGAAATTTAATAAATATTGCACTGGGGAGTAAGCTTTATGACCAAACTAAAGCAGAGACCCTGTCAAGATCTGAAGTTGCCTATGTTAATTCAAGCTGGTCCATGTTTGTGTATTATTATTTAACATACTTATTAAGGTTGACAGGGACAGCGAACAATGCAAGTTTTTAAAAGAAAAAGCATGCTTATTTTTGTAGCGCGAAAGAGACGAGAAATTCTGCACTTTAGTTATTTGTCAAAATGTTATTTTTAGTAACGATCTAATAAAATATTTTGTTATGTAAAGCTTCCTTTTGGAATCCAGCCTCAGATGCATGCTGCTTTTTCACATCACCACATGCCTGAAAGCACAATTACGGTGTTAGAAGAGCAACTGCATTTCGAATGTTGTGCTCTAGAGAGAGTCTACCCGACTCCAAGCATGTTCCGGCCACTGGCAGTGGCAGAGCATCTCTCTCCGCTCAGGCAGGTGTGGGATTCAAAGGTTTAGTTACAGCTGTGAGCCCTGCCAGTTTCTTAAACTGAGCTCTCGCTTCAGTTGTACTCCAACTCTGCTAGACTGCTTTTAGATCCAGCAGGTGCACCTACTTCTTTATGCTTCCAAGCAGTGGCAATATGGCTGCTTCTGGAGCACTGAATGCACCTCGGATGGGCCTGCAAGCTAAACCCCACTTAACACTGTTTTGCTTAGGGCTATTTCGCTATAATGCTCGTTTTACATGGATACCCGATTTCCCTTAGCGCTCAGCGAGTTTCATTATAATATAACGCTCACAGGCATCATACAGCTGGCAGCAGGTTTTGCTTAATACTATTCCACTTAGCGCTCAGTTTTTCATGAGCCAGTTAAGGGTGCTAAGTGGGGGTTATCTGTACTTGACATCTCTACTGGAGATGCTCTGAGGCTTGTGGATGCAACTCATTTTTTTCCCCAAAATAATTCAATAAGCAAATTGAAGAATACCAAAAAAATGCTATTTATTCACCACAGTGCTGGGAGCACAGGATGCTTTCCCCTTGACCCCACTCATAGATAAAGTAGTTCTCAAAGGTAGCATACCGCAGTACATGAGGATGACTTGCTCTCATTAAACTGCCTCACCAAACGGATCACTGAAGATGGGAAGGATACATACAGTCAGAGCGAGCTATTTAAACACAGGAGGGGCACGGTGTGGAGCCTTCTCACTTGAGGCAACGCATGCAGCTGTTATACCAAAAGTGCAAATCAGCCACCCGGGTTGAAACAGAAGTGACAGTATTTATAGAAAACATTTGAGAACTTTAGTTTAATAAACCAAGAAGAAACTTGAGCTTGCACTTCACATTGTGTACAAAACAGAATCCGAGGAGTTGAAACCGTACAGAAACCAACTGGCGATGGGGGAAGTTCTTCAGTAAACGAAACATAATATGATCCACGGCAGCAGAATATACAGCTTGGACATGAAACAGTTACCAGCTCTAGTCGTGTTTATGACACTTAAAAATAAGGGTCTGAATGTCATTTACAAATACACAATATAAAAACAGACCAGCTTGAGCAGAACATAAAACTGAATACGTTATATATATAACTCCCACCCCGGTACTAAAATAGGCCATTGTGGTGAAATTCCTAGCATTCTGCCATTTTCAGCTTTTTTACATGGAAAGAGATGGATGGGGTCAGGACTTCTGAAATAAGTTGATGTGTGGCAGGGGTGGGGGGGGAAAAAAAAAGCACTAGATGCTAAGGAGGCCACCTGCCATCACAAACTGAACCCGTGCCCAGTGGAGCTCTGCAGTCAAAGCTTTTGCTTAACAGCTCATTCTTAAAAAAGTAAAAAACACGCACCATAAAACTTGCGAGCGTACCCAGCCTGTAACGTGAGTATTTCCCCCCAAGTTACCCTCAATATGAGGGATCATTTAAAGCCATTTTACCAGAACACACAAAACTCTGCTTTCAGAATCAGGGGGAAAAAAAAAAAAAAAGACTGGAATTGTACCACCCTCGTGTCGGATCTTGGTGAACGAAGAGTCCAAAGTAGTATTTACATGGGATTGCGACTGGCTGTTTCTCTTGTTAGTCTAAGTAAGGACACAACATGGCTTCCAAAAAGGCATTTCACATTTTACCAGACTTGCTGACTGCAGACCTCTGCTCACTTTTTCAGCAGCATCCTGGCGAAGTCCGCGTTGGACATGCTTTTTGGCTCCTCGGGGGACACGGATGAAGTTGCTGGTGAATTCTGGACCATCCCATTCTCTGCCTTGGGCGGAGGGTTGCTCTGGCGCTGCAGTGCACGCGGCATCATGGACAGCTGAGTTCTTCCCTTACCCCTTCTATGGGGGGGAAAAAAAAAGGCATGTTCAAAATGGCACAGCTTTCGTGGGGGTGAGCTCTGCATGCACAGTCCAAGGAGGAGAAACAGCTTTGTTCACCTACATCCACTTCTTTTCTCACTCATTTCAGTCCCAAGCAGCACACTCACATTTTTGTTGCCTTTTGAAGCAAATTTTTTAATGCAGGTTCAAAGATAGCAGCCTGCCCACTTCAAACAGAGACCAAAGTCTCCTATTTTGTCACTACTACAAAGCAGCAGCAGCATCACCTCTGCCTGCCAGTGCCGCCCTCAACCCTAATCAGTGGAAGTTTCTGTAGAGAAGAAAGCGATCTGGGTCTTCCTACCTCTTCCAAACCCTAGCCAATTTGCCAGAAGTGCACAATAAAAAGGTAACCCAGAGCACTTCAGGCTCTCTGACATCCACTTCAGAGCACAAAACGACCAACAACCAGTAATTAAATTGCTACTGGGCTGGTTTTGAACTGGCAACCTAGAGGAGATTGTACCTACACCCCACCATCAACAATGAGAGCCAGCCACTCCATCGCTAACGAAGCTCTTTGTGCAACACCTTCCAGGCAGGCATGTTCTTAACAAACAGCCCAACTGCCCTCGCTAGGAAACCCAATGCCTTCTGTGTACCCCCAGGAATACTTACGCTCCATAGATCTGCCGTGGTACTGCCAGTTGCGAAGCTCTCTCTGCCTCAGGTTTGTCAGGCAGTCTCCGGCGAGGCGGGTTGCTGATTGCCACCTTGATGACATGGTCTTTAATGGTCAAGCCATCCATTTTCAAGACGGCCTGTGAGGCCTGCGCTTCATTTTCAAATTCCACGTAAGCTAGGCCCTAAAACAAGGCAAGGCCAGTTGGTTTCAGCATGCATCTGCTGCACAACCCTTGCACAGAACTCAGTCAACTGGGAGGAGAGCCATAGAAAAGCTGTAGACCTGCAACATGGCTGAGATGAAGTCCCATCCTTCATGTCAAAACTGATGGGGCACTCTAGAATTCAAAGCTCCCTGTCAGTTTGCAGGGCAAAGCTTTGCTAATTCACTCGCAAATATTGACTATTAGCGCTGTGCAAAGCTTCGGGTGATGATTCGATTCAGAGGAGATTCAGCCTGATTCAGTGGCCAAATCTCCTAATCAAATCGGGACCAATTTAAAGGTCCGAATTGATTAAAAGCCGTGACTCCCCAGGGTTTTTTTATTTGTTTTTTTTTCTTAAAGGGCCAGAGCTGGCCCGGGCAGGGCACCCATGAGGGGGCTGGGGGAGCGGGGAAGGAGGGATGTAGGGCTCGTGCAGCGCCCCCCGTGCAGCGTGGGACAGTGGGGATCACCCCCACCCAGCAGCACCTGCTGAGCCGGGGCTTAATTTTTTTCAAAGAACCGGGGGCTGGGGCAGGCAGGGCAGCCATTGCCGGGCTAGGAGAGCGGGCGGGGGATGGGCCTGGGCTGGCTGATTCGGCTGAATCAAATCTGGACAGTGATTCGAATCACTGAATCGAATCACTGTCCCCCGAATCAGCCGAATCGGAAAGGAATACTAGCTGCTTCACACTGGCCTACTGACCGTGTACTTTAAGAATTAGTAAACCATCAAGGCCACCGAATTACAAAAAAAGTCTTAGTAACGAGACCTTGTACGGTTTAATTTTAAAGCACAAACCAACCTTTTGGACTCAAATGAAGAGTTGGCCCTTTGTAGGGTCTTTTAAAATTCAGATTCATGGTGATGGTGCATTACTGGACACTTACCTTGGGTTTTCCAGCTCGGTTAGTGACCAACCTAATGTCCTTCACATTTCCGTGGGCTTTACACATCTCTTCCAGCTCCTCTTTAGTGCAGGAGAAAGGCAAGCCAGAGATGAACAATTTATGCTTCTCCAGAGCGGTGCTGTATCTGAACACCTACGTTAGAGGAAAAGGGACATGAGACACTCAGAACTCGTGTCTGACTCAAGTCAACCTCACAAGCCATTAAATATTGAAATGTGTCTGGAAACTTTCTTCCAGGCTCGAGTTGAAAAGAAAAATGGCCCCCAGTCCTGGTTGGAGCTGCTGGGTCCCACAGCCACACAATTAATAGGTATGCATTTCCCAGACAGAGCTGGTGACAGAAAG
>NW_005841833.1:2916452-2931454 GCF_000455745.1 Alligator sinensis | reverse complement strand
CTGAACCCAGTTCCCACAACACGACAGTGCCTGCATCCAGTACAGGGGATCCCTTCCCTCCCTGCTACAACTCAAGGGTCTTTCTATATAAAATCATGTCTGATGTCCCACTAAAGCTGAAAACTATGAGATCCAGTGATAAACCTTGGGCCAAGATCCTATTCCTCCCATCAGGCATCTAAGTGGTACCCAGCGTCTAAACGTGATCCTACTCCATCCTGCTCAAGTCCCATAAATGCATCTACTTTTGTGACTGCAAAGAAATAATTTTTTTTTTCAACTATTTAGTTGGTCTAATAAAAGATATTGCCTCTACCATGCTCACTGCTTTTGCTTTTTAGACCAACACTGCTCCAACCTTTATCCCTGAAACATGGAAAACTTCATAATCAGCTGTTTTGAAATGAAAAATTAATCACTGTACAAGACAGAAGCAAAATTCAACAGCCTGAGACCTGGATACCAACACCCCTGCTCCAGCCTTTTGTTTTGAGCCAAATTTGCATAGTTGCAGGGCAGCCTGAACACAACAGAATTTCCTTGCCCAGGAGAACCTTTCCATCACTAGTACTCCTATGAAATATAAAACATCTTAACAAGAAAGAAGCATAATTCAACATCCTGCTTGCCATCAGACACCTGTGAGGTAAACAGACTGCTCTGACTTTCATCCAAGCCCAATTTACATAAAATGAACTTTTCCAGCCAGAAGAACTCACACCACCCTCCAGCTCTCCTATGCAATATGAAGTTTCATTTCTATCTGGGAGAAATTTTACAATCTTTGCATTCTCCTTTGCCTGAGAAAGGGTGTATGAGCCTGAAAGCTTTCAAACAATTTTTTTTGCAACTATCTAGCTGGTCTAATAAAAAGATATCACATCTACCACACTGACTGCTTTTGCTTTTTAGATGAACATGGCTACACAAGTTTTACCCCTCTACTTTTGTGATGCACTTTCAATGCTGCATTAAGACCAAGTCATGAGAAACTGAAGAGGAATCACCAGGCTTTAGCATCCATAGTTTTTTAGGGACTCCAGCACAGTAGAATAGGATCTCCCTTAGATGTCTGTAACTAGACTACAATCTGGAGTCACCACTGTCCCCGCTACATGGGAGTGGGGTCCTACACTCCTTCCACGGCGACATAAGGTAGTTGAAAGCACCAAGATCCACAATGTCACAAGATGGCTTTGACTGGCCATCTACTGTGCTACTGACAGCGTTACCAAGGTGCTTTCAACACATCCCGTGTTTGTCTGTGTAACTTCTGGACCGATGGCTCAAAGAAGTTAATGCTCGGAGAAATTCTGGAAGAGAGTAGACATGCTGCTAATTGTACTAGGCAATCCCATCTCTGCTGTTCCTTATTCAAATACTAAAGTGTCATACCTTAAAGTCTGGATTCTTGTTTTTGTCAATGCAGGGAGAGACAAACATCGGCCTCCCCTCCACCACTCGGCGATCCATTTCAAGGGCCTTCAGAGCAGATTTTTCTTCCATGAATTCCACATAGCAGTAGCCCCGGAAAAGCCCTTTGTTACTGAACACAGGACGGACTTCTGCCATCTCCCCGCAGCTCTCAAAGAGCTCCTTCAGTTTCGCTTCTGGCTCGGTCATGCTGTAGGACAGGTTGCTGACAAAAACCGTGACGTTGTCTTTGTTACTGTCGTGGAGAATTTTGGGGGCTTCTTTTCGGCTGCTGGCTGCCTTTTCCTTCTGTTTAGATAGAGGATCTGCCCTGGTAGGTGCACTTCTTCCAAACAGCCCAGATTCTACCTCCATATCTTCTCCTTCTTCATCAGCAAGCATAGCTTCACCATCTCCCTTGTGTCTCTTGCTGGGCTGCTCAACTGTTTAGTGAAACAAAGTTTTTCTAGAAAGTTTAATCATTTCCAGACCTCCCCCTACCCACAGCTTATATACCTCCCTTTAACAGCCTGATCTACGGAAGCAGGAGCTGGACATGCAAGATCAGGTCCTACAGACAAGAGAAGTCCATCCCTTAACTATATAGCTTCAACAGGATGACAAGGACTACAGGATCAAACCAGAAAAAGACTTTTAAGGGACACAAGGTCAGCAGTTAACTTTCCCCACTTCCTGTCTCAATAAAATTATAATTCTGCATATGCACGTGGCTTTCCCCTGCCCAGCACCAAGCTGGTCTCATTCATTGAGAGAGACAAAGCAGCCATCTGAAGCCATCCTGAATAAGAGGAATTCCCCTCCACATAGGAATTAGGGGAAAGAGAGTCCCAAGAGAAGTTTGGTTTCCACTTCAAGTATTTAGAGCAGCAGCTCAGGTGTGACTAGCTTGGAGAACATAGCTAAACAGGCAGGAAAGTATGGGCTTGGATAATTAATGTTCACCTGTTATAAAAAGTCTCTTATAGTCGGCGTTTGTTGTTAATTTACTTTTCTATCAAAAGAAGCAACTTAGGTGTTCACCTAGCGTTGAGTTTTGTGACCTAAGGGGACAAGCAGGCTGATGGAGAAGCACTGAACTCTCAACACAACAGACCTGAGTTACCAAATAAACAGACCCCAGTGTAGCACTTCCTCAACCCTGACTGCAAGGAAACCACAAACCATCCTACTACCTTAAGTGTGAAAAGGCACCCGCTGTGGTCTCACCTTCCTCCTGGCCCCACTCCCCATCATCATCATCCTCAGCTTTGCGCTTCTCTCCAGACTTAGTTTTTTTAGCCTTTTTTGAAGCCTTCTTCTCAGCCCGAGCCTGCTTCCGCTGTTCAGCTTTTTCCTCTTCCAGCTTGGCAAGAGCAGCCTCCTTCTCGGCAGCCTGGAAGCATTTAAGAGTTTTTTGAGTCACCACAGCCTGCAGGGAGCTTCTCTGACACACTTTCTAGAAGCACAGCATGAGTATCTATGGCAGTGAGCTTCTTCCACCCAGCTCTAAAGTCACAGAAGTAGCAGGACAGACACTTCACATCCATCTCAACTGCTTGTTCCTACAGATTTAAATGCCAAGTTGACATTTATAAAATGTTCAAGATTAGCTAACAGTCCAAATCTAGAAGAAACTGGCCATATCAATAAACTGAAGGGTATTTTGGGGGGTATTAGTCTGGACTACAACCCAAGATCATTTGGGGAAGCTGATAAGGGAAACCTAAACACCATGTAAAGCTGACCTTGGAATAATTATTTCATATTGTTTCATTAAACGGTATTGAAAAAATTCTGACCTTTGCTCTTTGTTCATTAACCCGAGCTAGTCTGTTTTCAGTCTTCTGAACAGCTGCATCCCAGTCTTCTAAAGTACCTAGAGAATATCAAAATTTGATTATTTTTTTAACCTGCCATAATTTAACACATACACCTGCTAAAATCAGGAATGAGACCTCTCTACACATCCCCTGGTACTACCTGCCATGAGACACGATGTAATGGAAGCACACATGTAACTAATGACCTTTAAGAGGGTCAGTTCAAAAAGCAAACACAATGGAAATCTATTGCACGTGATACAAACCCTTCTGAACTCAAAGGAAAGAATCTCACTGGTCACAGTGGGCTCGCACTAATGCATTTTTCCTGCAAAGAAGGTCACTCAAAGTGGAGGTCTCATTTCTGAAGTTTAAAGGTTCAAACAAGCGCACTATATATTGGAACAACCCAGGGCTTCATTACCTCAGTGTGCACTACATGTGTTCTACCGACTGTGCCTTATCATTTGACTCAGCAAACCAAGTAAGAGGTGCTATTTAAAGGTGAACTTACCTTCTATCCTCTCAAGAGTGAGCAGCACATCACAGACATGCTCAGGGTAGTCACTTGTGCACTGTACAGCCCGATGCAAGGCCTTCCGGCAGTGCTGGGTATCTCCATGTGCCCTATAGAAGGATCATAAGACAGTAAAGAGCATATTCTCCCCATACCAATCATAAAACAGATGGGGGAGTGATTATATCCTATTTCCCCAGGTAAAACACAGGATCCATCTTTGTAACACTTTGGGGAAGATGCCGTAGCGTCACTAAGACAATCTCTACAGGCATTTTCTACATGTTAATCGTGCACATTCACCTTAAGCCAGTGCTTCCCAACCTTTTCCAGCCCAAGGCACACTTACATTCATAAAAATTTTCTGTGGCACACCTGTTAAGGCATTCCCCATCCTCATACCTATTGTAGCTCATTGCCATGGCAAAATTCCACGGCACATCTGTTCATTTCTGATGGCACACTTTTGTGCCGCGGCACACTGGTTGGGAAATACAGCCTTAAGCATATTATGAGGAAACTAGCAGCTGAGAGATTAATTAAGGTGTGTGTTACCCTGAGTCCTTACCTCTCTAGGTTATAATACTCTAGCCACATATTGGCATATTTGGCATTCCCTTTAGTCATAATACTGTCCCAGAGCTCTCTGGCCTTCTGCATGTTGTTACAAAGGCGAGCCTGAAGAAAGAAGAAAAAAGGAGTGTTAAAAATATTTGATGTAGTTTAGAACTATGTCTTAAAATGAACAACACTATAATGGTGCATTTCTCCAGCTTTTTAACTGCACCTCTCTCTTGTGTCATTAACATTCACAGACATCCTTTCTACACAGAGCAGTTCTTATCTTGATCATGGCCTTTGGTTTGCAGGCAAATAAAAAGGCTATAAGTATTTCTGATTTTCTCTTTTTCATTTCATTGTTATTCCTCATAATTAAAAATTCCTTTAAAGAACAGACTGAAACTTGAAAACATTTCTCTTTAGTTCCTTAATTTGAAAACCAGGAGAGGCCCCAACTAGGAGTTCATCAGTTTGGAAGAGTCATGATGTTAAAAAGGTGAAAGCCTCATCTATTCAAGTCACTGTGACATGTGCGTCCAATGGTAAAGAGCGCACATACATATCTAAGGGCAGTGTGGAAAAAAAACCCAAAAACATCCCAGTAACCAAATAAATTTAAGTACAATAAACTGATGGAAAAGATTACCTCAACTCTTGCCCAGTTCTGCATTATGGTGCAGGATGGATCCCCACTTTCACTAAAACCTTCAGATAAAAAGTAAAGATTCATTTAAGACATTTTTAAACAGATGGATTCATAAACAAGCTATTGTAACACATTTGCATTTTACAGTTCATACGATTGTGAGCCAGATTAGTGATCTAGAACATGGAAGTCCATACAACACAGCCTCCAAAAAAATCATTCAGAATAGGAAATAAGCCGTACCGTACCGGGAAGAAAGAAATATTTCAAATGTTTTCACTTACCCTCTTCCATTTCCTGCTTTAAATATTCCACAGCACGGGCAAAAGCAGACCTCAGCTCTTCTAATTCTTTACTTGAGTCTTTAGAAAAATACAAAGAAACATAACTGGACCTTAAAACGGACACCTTTAGTCTACTGGAGATTCTTTACTAATGCCTATGCAGAGAAATCCAACGTCACCAAAAGTTTGTTTCTATAAAAGCATTTTTCACTGCTGCAAGTACCATTGTGCTTTTACACTCAGTATGCCAAAGGCCACGTGAAACCTAAATACATTAGTACATTTTGGGGCACAGCAATTTATTCTTGCCTTGCAACAACCTGCAAAAATTATGCTTTATACTTATTAAAAAAAACTGGGGAGGAAGTAATTTTTTGGTAACATCTCAAAGGCAAGAATCATTAGAGATTCTTTAAGAAGAGTACAAAGAATATTACTATTTCTAGACGCTCCCCAGATTAGCATTCTGATTTATTTATATACAATTACCTTGTGTGAAATCCACCCTTCTTCTTAGGTAATCTAGATATGCCTGCCATATTTCCACATAATCCATAGCCTGTATAAAACCAGCATTCAAAGCCTTTTCAAAGATATCTACAGAAAAAAAAACAAAGCAATATGTCTGTTTTATTTGATTTACCAATAACTAAAGAGGCAGAAAGAGGGAGACGAAGATAAGCAGGTTTCATTACATCCATAATTGCACGCTGCCAAACTGAAATGGTAATTTCTATGCTTAAGAAGGAAGTTATTCCAGAGAACAGACTCTACTAAAAAGGGATTAGCTAGCTATGTTCCATGAACCCTACTTTAAGAGATGAAAATGGTTTTGATTTCTTGTAAGATACTGCACATCGCCATTCTCCACACACACCATTTCCTAGTCCAACATACTGGAAGCTAGTTCTGCATTCAGGAAACAAGGGCCAATTTATAACAGTATTTCTTTACCAGAAATAGTCCTGTGACCAACTCTGTGCCGTTCCATAGCTAAGAGGTACCGGATCCACAGCCCAACAGTCCAGGGACAGTTCCTAACAGCCCGATCGTGTGCTGAGAGCACCAGCTCTTTCACTTTCAACTGCCGATCCTAAAACAATCACAGAATTAATCCAAGGCTTTACAAAAGCACGTTGCTCCTACTCACTGGACAGCATCCCAGACAAATGCAAGATTCCAAAAATGCAATGCCTTCAGAAGCAGAACATTTTGATTGGATATAAAAAAAAAGGGACAGAAATACTTGGAATGGCAAAAAATATGAAGCCCTGGAGGTTGACTGACCAGCTTAGATGAGGAAAGGATAAGCACTTTGGCAGGACAGGTTACATCAATACTACCAAATAACCTCCTACTAATCAATTCTCTTATGTAATCAGCTATAATGAGATCTCTGTAATTCATTCAAGGTTTAATCTCTCGTGATAAAGTACACGGAGGAGAAAAAGCTCTATTATCTCAGGGTAGGACAGCCCTTTGAAGGGACTTGGTGTACCTCACCCGAAAGCTAAACTTACTCTACCACCTTAGAGGCAGCCAAAGGAAAAATAAACAGCTCACTGTAGGGAGGTCTTCCCTGCAGAACTATCCTGGGCACCTACCTGCTCCCAAGTTTACTAGTGTTTTCAACCCAGGCTAGATGGCTCATGCCAAGAGAGAGGTCAGAACCCAGATGCTGCTTTTCCTCAGGCCAATAACTTTACTTACAGCAGCAGAAAGAACAGTGTTTTTCTGGGATGGCCAAGTGCAGTATCAGTAAAGACATGGTAACCTGCACTGTGGCTGGCACTGGACAAGCCAGAAACTCAGTTCTGGGTTAGCTCTGCAGTGACTAGATACTGCTGGAAAGACAGAGCTGTGGGAAGTAGGAAAGGCCCCTGCAGGACATTCTAGGTCAGGGTACAGACCCTTGAAGGGATTCCTGTTATGTAAGCAGCAGTAGAAACCTTTGGACAGGGCCAGGAGGCAGTAACAGTTTTACTCTACCAAACTGGATCACACGTTTGACCAGTAAATACATTATCACATGGAAAAAGGAAAATGAGGATACTGATAGAAACTTCATAGATACAAGCAGCTGGTTAGCCAACTTATCCAAGTATGGAAACAGAGGCAGAGGCAAGATCTGTGGCTGGGTTTATGGACCCTACATTAAAGCTATAAAGCAGAAAACACATCATATTTTTACTTTCCTTACCAAATACTGATTATAACGAGCCCACAGGTCTGGCACAAGGCAATTCTCAGCCAGTGCACGCTCATAGATCAGCTGAATGCGAGCCGGATCACCCACTTTCATTTCGAAGTCAATGTAGGCTTGATATTCAGCTAGCTTTGGGGTCTCCGCCACGAGCTAGAAAGCAGACAGGAATACAGAAAGGATAGTGATTTAGGCTATGCATGGAACAAAGCATATCAACCCCAAATCCAAACAGGCCCCGAGCTGGATTCAGTGGGTCCAGGAGAGTTGTGTGTAGATGCACTGGATTTGACCCTTCAATTTTCACAGACTCTGGGACTGCTCAGAGCCACCTATCTACCCCAACTAGACTAGTACACCTGGAGGGGCTGAAAACCAAGCAGAATTCCTGTGACTTTATTTGTACTGTAAATGTATCCTTGATGCAGGTTTCACTGGTTAGACAATCTATTTCAAGCTGCAACAATACTTGCAATTGCACCTTAAACAAGAGTGGTAGCCAGGAAGTTTCTTGCGCATGGCTTACTCCCAAGAAGGGCTTTTGGAATATTGTTACGTCATTATTTCCCTTCAGTGTTTGTTTGGAAAAACCAGGAAGTAGTAGTAATTCTTAGCGTCAAAACAATGCAGGTTTAAAATAGTTACCAAGGCCTCTTCATACGGTCTACACTTTTCCAACTGCTGCAGGGCTTTCTTGTAGTTCTTTACTACCACTTCTGGTATCGGATCTTCTGACCATTCTTCATATTCAGCATAGGTGGTTTCCATATCTAGTAACATACATGCAAGGAATTTTGGTGACTGACACTTCAAGTAAGTCTGAATTCAACTTCCCATGTTTTGATGCTCTCATGTAATTACGCCAAGATTGAGATGCAGTTTAGCTGAGCCACTATAAACCCACAGGGCTGAAGGACTTGGGAACAGTTATTGTCATAGGATTGTAGAAAACTGGGGTTGGAAGGGAGATCAGGAGGTCATCTAGTCCAACCCCCTGTGCAAAGTAGGACTGTCCCCACCTATATCATCCTATTGTGTACAATACATTCCAATTCAAACTCACGACAGAAGGAAGCTGTAGAGGCCACTTGTATAACTGGACTTTAAAAAAAAAAAGGGAGGGGGGAGTTTAGAAAGATTTGTGAAGGGCATGTCCATCAGGTACTATTAAACATGTAACCAACTTGTGTTGACTGGGAGATGGATCGTTTCTACATATGCTCAGTTTCTGAGCCTTCTTCTAAAACATCCGCTACTTGCCAATGTTAGAGATAGGATAAGGGGTTAGCTGGTTCTTTTGTCTGAATCAGGATAGCAACGCTTATGTTCTTAAATTGCTTTAAAACACAAACAGCAGGATTTCCCTGAGGCTTTCAGGGACAGAAAGAACAAGCCAAATTGTTTCCATGTGCAAATCAGAGCAAGAGAACTCTGTGCGTGTGTGTGCTTGCTCAGGACTACAAAGCAGACATTCAGGGAAGGGAGTAAGGAGGGCAGGAAGTGAAAGCCTGACAATCACCACCTCTCTTGGTAATTAAATGAAATGTCAGAAGCTAAGATTGTTACCAGCCATCAATCCAGGATCTAACACAAATGCCAGTCACCACAGGTTCTCTGTGCCTGCCTTGTTTGGTAATTGGCTACTAAATTGATTGTGCAACCCTTGTTATTCCACCGCATGTACAGAAAAAGGGGGTTTTGGCAGTTTTTATTTCCAGGCGTGCTGAAAAAACATGGTTGTAATTCACAGGCACAGTGTTCCCTAAAAAAAGGGCCCAAAAAGGTTTTTCAAGAAGCCCTGAGGTATTACAGGACCCTTAGGACAACACAGCACAGCAACACAAAAGAAGTCAGTGGCAGAGTCACTGCCCAACCAGCAGGAGGGCTGTGGCCTTATCCAAGCCTGCGTGCTCTTACCTAGCAGTGGGATTCCCAGCTGGCGCCTGAACAGCGTGTGGATCTTCTCAAGCTGTTCACGCAGAGTCTGCTGCTGCTCGGGGGTTGGAATGCTGCCAGGTGCTGGCTGCAAACAAAAAATCCCAGGCATTACTCAACTCCCTCCAAGCCAGGAGCTACCACAATAACCCCATGTGCACTTGAACCTGAGAGCCAAATGACAACACTTGCTTTAAAAGGCAGACAGAGCAAAGGGGTGTCGTGTTTGACAGTATTATAAGCTCACAAGACAAGCTGCTCAGCAAGGAGGGCCAAAGGCAAGAAGCTTTGCTCCTCAAGAACATAGGGATTATTTGTAAATCACTTTTCAAATGATGACAGGCATTCTACCAAGGCCTGCTACAGGACTTTAAGAAACGGAGACATGATCACAGCAATTCACCAATTCAATGGCAGCAACAGCCAGTTCCTAACCCGGTTGAATAAACCCTGAAGATCACATACCAAATGAGGCCTCTTAACATTTCCAACCCCCCTGACAATTCTGACTGTAGTCTCAATTCTTTAACACCTGTTCCCCAATTACTCCATTTCAGTATATATAAGCATCTGGCAAGCAATTCCCTTTCAATATCTTCTTTTGTAAACATACAAGGGGGTAAGGATATTACTGATCAGCTGTGGGACAGTTGTTTTTAGGCTTCATGCTTGCACATTTCAGAGAACGTGCTCTGGAAATACCCACTGAAAAACCAAAGTTCACAGAGAGTAGAGAAGAATGAATCAATTCCGAGTTAAGGCAGACACTCAGAAGCATTGAATCATTCAGCTTAATATTAAAGGGAAAAACCACTAACGTTTCAAAACATAGTACTTTAAGGCACGCATTTCAGGCCATTTCTCCCCTACTGCTAAGCCAACACAAAATGGGGAAGGAAATTAATTGCTGGGACTGAGATAGTCTAACTTGGGAATAAAAAAACCCCAAAACTCTGTATGAACTCAGTGTGGGGCTGCTTAGTCCTGAATAAAAGTGTCCATGCCTGGAGTTAATTGGGAATGGCTCTAAATGTGGAGACAAGCCCTTCTTTACCAGCGATGTACTGATTACTGAAAAGCCGTGCTGCCCCCCACCCGCCTGCCCATGAGGCCTACAACACCACCATTTGTTCATGTGTAAGACAGTGGAGAAAACCAAACCTTACCTGTGCTGTTTCTAAGATGGCATTCTCAAACTCCCGGTAAGCCTCCCATATGGCTGTTCCCTTTGTGACATGCAAGCCAACAGCAGTCAGTGCTCTTTCAAATACCGAGCGGACCCTCTCGATCCCTCCTTCCAGCCCAATGCCCCCAATGGAATACTGAGCATACTCGAGCCAGATCTCAGGACCTAAACAAAAGCCATCAGGAATGTTAAAAGAAAGGGCAGGAGAGAAAGAGCCTCCTTCCCATGCCCATTTCTGTATCACCCAATATTTACAGTATATATGCAGTCTTCAGCGCACACTGACAACATATCCTACTACAATCCCATGGAGGGAGAGAGAAGCTAAATTATTATTATTTATGCCACATTCTTGACCCACTACCAACAGCTGCAATTTCTCTGCCAACAGATGTCACTTATATCTTGCTTCTGGGCACTGCATAAGGATTAAGGTTAATGATGCCAGACTGCACAGGCCCTTGAAAGCAAGTCATAGAAATTAAGGGCTGGAAGCGACCTTGAAAGATCTTAAAGTCCAACTCCCCTGCTCTGGGCAAGAATACTGCCGAGATCAAATTATCTCAGCAAGGTGTCTGTCCCATCTCCTCTTGAAGACTTCCAAGGTTGGGGACTGCACCACCTCCTTGGGAAGTCTATTCTAGATTCTGGTCGCCCTTACCATAAAGAAGTTCTTCCTTGCTTCCAACCTGGAACCATCCTCTAACAGTTTATGGCCATTGCTCCTTGTCCTCCCCTGGTCGTCTTGGTGAACAGTTTTTCCTCCCAGCTCCCAGTATTCACCCCTTTCATACTTATAAACAGCCACTGAGTCCCCCCTCAGTCTTCTTTTCCCCAGGCTGAACAGTCCCAGATCCCTTAGTCTTTCCCCATAAGGTTTGTCCTCCTGACCCTTAATCGTTCTTGTGGCCCTTCTCTGGACCATTTCAAGATTCTCCAAATCTTTTTTGAAGTGGACACAGGACTCCAGCTGGGGTATCAGCAACGCTGAGTACAGAGAAAGTATCACTTCCTTAGCCCTGCTCACAATGCATCAGCTAATGCATCCCAGTATGCTATCAGCAATGTTGACTACAGCATCATACTGGCAGCTCATGTTCATCCTGTGATCAACTATAGCCCAGAGGTCCCTCTCAGCCATCATGCTGGCCAGGACATAATCTCCTAACCTATATTCATGTTGCTGGTTACTTCTCCCCAGATGAAGCACTCTGCATTTATCCTTATTGAACTGCATCCGGTTCCACTCCGCCCACCTTCCCAGCTTGTTCAGGTCTGCTTGGATCTGCATCCTATCCCCTAGTGTGACCACTTTTCCCCATCACTTAGCATTGTTCGCAAACTTGGCCAGTGTGCTTTCCACATCCTCATTTAAGTCACTGATAAAGATGTTGAACAGCACGGGGCCAAGAACTGAATCCTGCGGGACACCACTGGCCACCTCCCACCACGATGATACAGACCCATTCACTAACACTCTAACCGTCATTCAAAACATCACCTGCTATCCACTCACCAGTTCCCCTTCTCAGCCTCTAATACTTCCCCACTATAGTTCATCTCTCTACCTTCTTCCCAATTATCAACTGGCATCCCTAAAGGTAAGCCATGTTAACTGTCACTTCCATGTTTCCCAATGGCCAACAGAGGGCTGATGTGGCTTTTTTCCTCCTGTTACCCTCTGCATAGGATTTTGTAATTGGGGTGTGTAACATAAGTGAAGTCTGACAGCAATCAAAAAACTAGCATTAAAAGAAAGTTAGTTGATGTTCTTTGACAGAACGAAGGCCAGGAGAGCTGGGTAGGCAACTCCATCTGCCTTGCTGGAAACAACCAAGTTATGACAAATTAGGACTTAACTCCCTGGGTGTGCGATTCCTGGAATGGGTCTAATTGCATATCTGAAGAAAACTCTAACTACGGGGCCATGACCAATACCTCCAAACCTGCCACTCCACTTCGCAGATGATGCACATTCAACCCTCCACCACAATGAAGGGAAAGAATAAGTTAGTGCTCTAATTAGGTATGTAGCAGCAGCCACCATCTGGCAAAGAGGTGTAGATAAGGACCAAACCCCTGCCTGTCTTTTAATGAGAATTCTCACTGTCCACTGCTGCAAAGCATGAGTGGGGCTGGACACTTAGAAGGGCGTTTAAGGACAGGGTCTTTGTGATACTACCAATACCCTACTCTGAAAGAGCTTTTATAGTGAAAGAATACAAAGGTACACACTGAAGGCAGCAGTAACTAATGAAACCAAGTCTACAGACAAGAACAAGGTGGTGAAAATAAACCTTTTAAAATCACTAATTTGCCCCAAGCAAGGAAAGGAGAGTTCATTATGGGATACAGGATTCAGTAGGTGCAGGGAGTTCTTCACAGAAAACAGCCGATGCAAAGCCAGAACACAGTGTTAACTGTTTCCTGCCTGTAAGAGCAGCAGATTGCTTGGCAACATCTATCTGAAATCTACAATCATATGAGCCTGACTCTGCAATTCACTGCCTTACATAGGTTTTCCAAGCAGCTACTCTCTTCCTTCCAGGAAAAAATAATTGAGGAGGAATAGTTCACACTAATGTAATGTACTTTTCGGATGTGTCTGCAACTTACAGATATAGTCTTTCACAGCCCGCTCGAACAAATCATACACCTTCTCTCGATCGGCGTTTTCTGAAGCCATTCTGATCTCGTCCTTTAACCAGTCCAGCCAGATTTCTGTAAGAGAGCAGGCATTTCAGACCCCATCAACCAAGAACATTCCAGAGCCTGAGAAACAAGTAGGATCGTTACCGTGTCACTGGAAAAAGAATCTAAGCAGAGAATTACTTTTAAAAGAAAACAGGCCCTGGAACCCGACAGTTACCTACAGTGAACTGCACTAACCTTTGGCCAGCTTTTACCCACACGTACGGGCAAATTTGTATTTAAAAGGAGGAGAACAGCTGGTCCCTTGTGCGCTAAACCATAATTCCCTGCGCCCTGAACTGAAACCATCCCACAACTGATGCCCCTCTGTGTACTCCAACAGGTACTTGGCCAGAGCGATTGCATTTGTCCCTAAAAAGGGGTCCCCCTACTACAACACTGTCAAGGCAAAGCAGGGAAACACACAGCTGCTGTGAGTACCAAAAACAAAACAAAGAAATCAGTCTTTCGGCTCTCTGCGACTTAAACTAGTAAATTCAGGAAAAAAGACAAATTTTAAGGTTTTAGCCACTGCATGCCCAGCACTCAGTTTTACTGCTTAAAATATTTGCATCAGAGCAGTCAAATGCGTCTACCTAATTTGGTCTTGTGAACCCTTCATGAAGTTTAACCCCAACGCTTCACGCAACACACAGTTTATTTTCTGAAGAGGGAGGAGGGTTCGTATCAAGCCGGAGGGAACGGCGTTAGCGACAAGAGCTCCCGTACCTTCAGTGAGCGGGAAGAGTTCGCTCATCTTCTGGCGAGCTCTTCGAAGCTTGACCAGCTCTCCCTCCTGACGGAGGAGCTTGATCAGGTCCAGGTGACAATTGTAGTCGAACGCGTTGATCGAAAGCTTTTTGAAAGGAAGCGAAAAAGGCGTCAGATAGGAAGCATTACAAGCTGGAGCAGAAAACGGGGAGACGAACGGCTAGATTACAAACGTGTCGGTGGCCCCACGCACTGCTGTCCTTGCCCTGTCGCAGAGCAATACCAGGTGCTTCAAGGACATAAACCCGATGACTGCTTCATAACGCCTCTACGCTTAACCTGCCATGGTTTCAAACAGGGTCTCCGATCGAGCAGTTCAGCTTAACGCCAGGGAGATCTGGCTCACCGGGGGCTCGCGAGCCTCCCTGAGCTGCCGGGAGCACCGGCCGCGGCTGTCATTTCAACTGTAAACGGGGGGATGCGTCTGCCTGTTTTTAACAACCTCTACCTACAAAAATGAACATCTGTAAGCTAGAAACACCAGACGGCTTCAATTCCTCCTACAAAAACCAGCCAAAACGAGCAATTTTACGAAAAAGGGATCATTTCTGATCTGTCGGATCATAACCGTTCTTTATCGCCAAGCGCAGAACGACGCCTGCGTTTGCAGCTTAACGCTGGGGTGCGTTTTACAGTCCCTCGAAGCCCCCGACCGCGACGCCTAAACCAGGAGGGCCAAAGGCCGCGTTTTATAGTTCGCTGAAGCCACCGACACCTACACCGGGAGGATTAAAGATGACCTTGCAGCCGCGAACGGCGACACCGACACCGGGATTAAAGATTTTACAGTCCGCTGAAGCCACCGACAGCGACACCTAAGCCGGGGGGCTAAAAAAACGACGTTTTTACAGTTCGTTGGAGACAGGAGGGCTGAAGTCGCGGCCCCGCGCGGGATCAACTACCACCCTCGAGCGATCGTGGACGCCCCCCTCGACCGTGTCGGCCCCAGGCGTGGGGGGGAGGGGAAAGGCCCCG
>NW_005841833.1:2900478-2915979 GCF_000455745.1 Alligator sinensis | reverse complement strand
AGTTGGGAAAGGGAGGGGCGGGGCTTAGCCGCCATGTTGAGCGTGGCAGGTTGTGCAATGCAGGCAGCTGGGCTGGTGCTGCAGTGGGTTTCCAGCTGTTTCAGCGCATCCCGCTCGCTTTGGGGGGCAGAGGCAATTCCTTGCAAGCATCAACACTGTATGTGCACCCTCCCTCCCCCCCACTGCTGCAGCACCTTGTTGGGGAATGACACACACCAGGATCCCCTGCGGTTGCAAAGCTTCCCCATCCCCAACCCTGGAGATGCTCTGGAGCTGCTCCTAATTGCTGTCAAAATGGGCCCACCCCATGTTTGAAGTGGGGTAGTGCCCAGACCAGTTTCTCCACGAGAGTCCCCCCCCGTGGTGAAGATTTGGGAGCGACCCAAAAAGGATTTTGCCCCCAAATCCCTGCCCAAACTCATGGCCGTGACCTTAGTGCAAGGCCTGGGGGGCTGGCGCTTGGCAGGCTGGCGTGTTGACGTGTACTTTGGGTCGGGCAGCGCCCGGTCTCCTTCTCCGTGGCGGAGGTGTGCGTTTTGGGTGGCCCCCATGCAGCTTTTGTCCAGGCATCCCAGCCTCATCTCCACTCTTTACCCAGAGCAACGGACTCGTTCGGTGCTACGGCCTACCGTTTGTATCGGCAAACACAATCTTTTCTCCCGTGCCTGACGAAGGATGTTGGTGCCCGAAAGCTTGCAGGGAAAGAATTTTTTTTGCAAAAATCTAGTTGGCCCAGCAGCGCAGGGGCCATCTCACCCTCTCCCCTACGCACGGCTGGGCATCGCCACTGCTGCCTGCGAGCCCTGATAGTTTTTGTTAGCAAACATAACATTTCTGATGACCTCCAGCCACCCACCTTCGACTGGGTAACGATTAGCTTGGGATTAAGGCCTGGGGCAAAAGGAACCCGCCAAAACACCGCCCCCCGCAAATCATCAGCTACCGGGCTCTACCCTCGTTTCCCACCACCCAGCAAAGGGTTAACCAGGGGCACGTGGCGACGCCATTACGCACGGTGAGGGGGCGGGGCTAGCCGCCGCGGGGACGTAGCGGGCGCGTTGACGTGCGGGAGACGCCGGCGCCGCCGCGGGCAGGGTCACGTGACGGAGGGGGAGTGGCGGCGCAAGATGGCGGCGCTGCGGACGGGCGGGCGGCTGGCGCAGCTGTCCCGCGGCTACCACCGCAAGGTGGTGGATCACTACGAGAACCCGCGCAACGTGGGCTCGCTCGACAAGCGCAACAAGAACGTGGGCACGGGGCTGGTGGGCGCGCCCGCCTGCGGTGACGTCATGAAGCTGCAGGTGCGCGGGGCAGGGGGGAGGGGAGCACAATACAGAAGCTCTGGATCGGGCGGGGAGCGGAAAGCAGAGCAGCAGATCGGATGAGGGGGGGCGGGAATCCTCGTCCTTCTCCACGGGTTGCTGCTTCCCCCAGTGCCTGCCTTGCTCCTCTGCGCAGCGACCCCGGGGTTACGAGGCGTGTGTCAAAGCCCCGATTTGCGAGCGCATGGCGGTCTAGCAGGCCACGTGCTCGCAGCATTGCTCCGTCGCGTTTCGAGCCTCGCGCGGGCGGCTCTTCCGGTGCCAGGTGGCATCTTTCGACCCAGCGTCATTGCCCCCTTCGCAGGTGGAAGTGGACGCCAGCGGGAAGATCGTCGATGCAAGGTTCAAAACCTTTGGCTGCGGGTCAGCAATCGCCTCGAGCTCCCTGGCCACCGAGTGGGTGAAAGGGAAGACGGTAAGACCCCCGTCGCACCCTCCGGTAGACGGGAAGCTGGGAGGGGTGGCGGGCGGACTGAGACTATCCCGTCCTTACGGGCAGTTATTCGTAGGCGTTTGTTCCTCTGTCTGGAAACGCCGAGCTCGATGGTTTTGCAAACGTGGCCGTGGCTGATGCAGAAAGAAAAAGGTGTTTTCAACCAACACCTTAAAGCGCTGCGTGAACAAGGAGAGCTCATAATCGCGCCTGTGGCCTTCCTCTCCCATCCCACCGTCCTCAGGATCACAACTTACGCCGTTCCCATATGCACTCCGATATAGGCGGTGGAGATATATCTATATCGGGATATATTTTTGCACCAAAAAAAAAAATGCATCCTGATGTACAATTGTAGGTCAGACTGTACAGGTTTTCTATAGTAATATCCAACCCAGGGGTCCCCAGTCTTTTTGGTCCTACGACCCTATTGCAGAGCCAGCCCAACTCATCCAGTCTAGTTTCTCTAGGTCTTGGCACAAAGGGAGGCTATGAACCCTAGTCTGGACATCAGTAATTTGGTCGTAACGCTGCCGCGCCTTCAGTTGCCACCCCGTGTTCACATGAAGACCTTTTGCCTAGAGCCCTGCTGTGCTGCTAGATTTCAGGAAGAGATGCCAAGTGGCTCGGTGCGAGAATATGAACTCCAATTAACATAATCATCAGCAAGGAGTTCATAACAAAAAGCTTCTTCTCCCCGTCTTCCTTGGTACCCAATCCTGACGGTTCAGCCAAAGAGCATCCCTTTAACAAATGTCTGTACGTGACAGGAGGTGGGGAACAAGCGTCGCAGCCAGAATGTAATCTTCCATTTTTGTTTCAGGTGGATGAAGCCTTGGAGATAAGAAATACAGATATTGCTAAGGAGCTCTGCCTTCCTCCAGTTAAACTGCACTGCTCTAGTAAGTTGTCAGTACAGACTTAAGTTTTAAGATGTAACAGCTAAACCCAGCTGCCTGCCGTAGATCAGGAAGACATTTTCTTCTGCTTTTGTCATGCTTCTCAAGATCCTTTGAATTGAGACCAGTCGCTGAGGTGCTTTAAAATGCATCTCTCTCTCAAATATTCTGTTAATCTGATCAGGTTTGGGTGAAAAGCAGAAGCAGGCATGCTTGGGTGCGTAAGCCTTGTTTACAAAAAAAGCTTGAAAGCTCTTCATCTTTCTCTTTCAGTGTTGGCTGAAGATGCCATCAAGGCAGCCCTGGCCGATTACAAGCTAAAACAAGATCCTAACAAGGAAGAGCCTGAGAAGAAAGCAGCCAGTACCTAGAACTGTGATGAAAGCTTATTCTCATTAATATTGCAGTGCAATTAGTTTAGGTGTTTAGAGAAGGGAGCCAGTGCACTACCAATCTGAAGCCGTCAGGTACACCCAATATACGCACAATGTTTCACTGTTCGCCTGTATTAAACCACCTTTGTAGCGCACAAATCATTGGTATCCTTGAGCTTATTTCTACACCGATTACCGTCCTATCGGTTTCTCCTGGAAGTGTCTAGGTGAGGAGGGGAAGCACTTACTCAAGTCATATGTCATTCCCAGCAGTGAAAATCCTAGTGTTTGGAAGGGCTGCATTTCATTCAGTAAATGTATAGTTTTTTTCTGAGAGTTTTATAGAAGAGGATTATTTGAAAGCGTGTTGCCTTGTCTTAATGTTTATGCAAAAAAAATGCAGATCAGTTTTATTTTGTGTACAACATATGCAATATATTAAACAGCCTGTGGCAGTTCATCTGCCTGGTACAACTGGTTTGGAAGTCTTTCATTTCACGTCTCTTGTCCTCCCTACAAGTACACGCCTCACCCCCTCCCTATATCTCATTTCCTGGCACCTCAGGATATGTCTAGAGCAGTGGTTTGCTTTTTAGTCTAGGCATCCCTCTGAAAATGCTACCTCTTTTATTTCTACTTGTTTTTTGGTGACAAAAAAATACTAGAGCAATTTTTCTGTTGCAGAGAACTCAGAAAGACCACAACAGGTCAGGCTGTCTTTAACAATTAATTCCTTTTTGAAATCTCTAGGTTTATCTTATAAATCATATTTGCCAAAATAACAGTGCTGACATTATGTGGTACCCTGCAGCACCCTTGAAAGGATCTCAAGGCACGCTGGTTGAGAATCGCTGGTCTAGAGGCTTGCCAGTCTCTCTTATTGACCCAACTATATAGATGGGAGACATGTTAAGCTACTGGAGCACAACTCACTCTTCACCCCTTGTGTGAAGTCTGATAACCCTAAACTAGCTTGTAACCACAATAACGACCGCTAGAGGTCAGTGAAAAATAGCTAAGTAGGGAAACTGGCCATATCGGCTTGCCAATTCGAGTGCTACTTTTGGCTGAAACATAGGTGCCTGAATTGTACCAGGTTATCAGATGCGGGGAAATGGAGTTCTGCTAAAACAAGTTGCAGGGCAAGCCTGTGGTGGACCCAATTATTCACTGAGTCTAACTGAGTTGCCATGTTTCTGTTCAGGCCAGAACCAATAATCCCCAAACATTCCTTATCTAAATATAGGATGTAAACCAAACGCTATTTTCTTGTTTCCTGCACTTAACATTCTTGAAGGCTGTAACATCTAGTTGAAAACATACCAGGTTTTGAAAGAAATCCACACACAAGACTATCTGGAAGGATTTCTTTTTTTTACTGCTTTTCTCCTCAAATAGCAATGTGCTCATCCTTACATTTGCTGTTTGGATGCTAACATAGGGTGTGTCCAAGCAAGTGCAGCTGTGTGGTATGTCTGCGGTGCCACACACTGCACATTCAGGTGTTCTCTGTGCTGCAGAGTAGCAGTGGCAGGGTTTTTTTTGATCCTGGGGTCAAAATGAACTGCATGAAAAAAAAGCCAGGCAGTGCATGCCGCCCAAAATGAGTGGCTCTGGCCGGGCTCTGAGCAACAGGATCACCACAACTGCAGCTCCCCAAGGACCCCAGGTAAGGGTGCTGGGGCCAGCACAGTTGCTGGCCCCAGCCTCCCCTACCGCACTTAGGTAATGTGCTGCATGCCAGAGGACACATGGCAGGGGCATTCCTAGGGACAAGTAGCAGTGGCACAAGGTGTGCTGCTGCTTGTCCCTGGGGAAACAAATGTCCATGCTCATCTGGACATGACCATAACGAGCAAAAATACACTATAAAAGCTTGGCTGTACAAGTGCTATAACCAGATGCTGCTCATACACAGAGGCCTCCAGAAGCTTAGCTTTAAATTACCCTTCCTGCTGTAACAGATGTGGACAGCTGGATGCAGAAAGACCAGACTACTTAAGTTACCAAGGAGCTCAAGTTATGGGACAGGATCCCGCTCCACCAAGCACTGTGCAAACACAGATAAGCTTCCTGGCCCAAGTTGCTCACCGTCCAGCTATAAGAAGAGTGTATAGAATCAAAATTGAAGGAAAAATATTAATGCCCCATTGTTCTCCTTGTTCACTTTTTTGTACCCATGGCAGCAAATGAGTCCTACGAGGAAGACTCTTTCCTGCCCACATGCAGGGGGTCTGGACCCGATGATCTGTAAGGTCCCTTCTAGCCCCTGACAACAATGAAACTAAGCAGTACCCCTCACTGCACATGGATGTTTGGAGATAACTATAAGACACGTGGAGTGTTTGTGCAATAGAAAAAAAAACCCATAATAAAGTTAATTGTCTCCAGAAAAGAGACTGCTTGTGGAAAATACAGCCTAAGGGCCAGGCTTTGAACCAGGATCAAACAAAGTCCTGAAGAGCTGCTTGTATATGAGCATGGTCTGTCTTAGGCACGGTAAGGCAGGGGATCGTTGTAAAGAGATATAATGAGGTTGAAGTCTAGCCTGAAGCTTAAACTCAGAGGCCTGTGGCTCCCCGGCTTTCTGGCATCCTGTCAAAGCCCAGGCTGCTGGGACTGCACCAGTCAGCAGGGACCCCCAGATGCCTCCCTAGCTAAGAGCTTGGAGACTCGAGCTTCCAGGGATCTGGCCCTTCCCAGCAGCCAGCCAAGGGGCCTGCTAGTCCAAGTTCCCAAGCAAACTACTGGGCCCTCACCTTTGGATTCTCCAGCAGCTTGCCCAATGCCCAGCTTGGCAAGCCAAGGGGCCAGGGGCTCCGAGATCCCTTGCAGGGAGCTCAGGAGCTAGGACTTGCTGGGCTCCCAGGTGCCTTCCCCTCTGGTGGCAGGTTGGTTTCTGCCCTGGGCTCTCCAGATTCCTTGGGGGTTGGAGTGGCCAGCCAGGAGCAAAGCATCTCCCTAAGTAGGTAGCTGGCTCCCCCCCCACCAAGCTTTGCAAATACCCTGCTCCCAACGGTCAGCAAGTCCCTACAACAGCAAAGCCAGGGTCTGTGCCAGGGTGGATTTGAGGTCCCTTTCCACCACCCGGGAGTAAGGAAGTGAACTCAGCAATTCCACGACAGACCCGAGTCAGGATAAGGGCCTTTGGAGACGGTGCCTAGCCTGAGCCCCTCCGCCCACAGTGCTTTTCCCAACACCCCGGGCTGCAAGGCAGTCTAAACGCACCACTGCTCCGCTAGCAGAGTCCTCACCTCCAACCTGCACGATCGGGGCAGGGATCAGGGTCAGGAACCTGCCAACTGGGGCTGAGACCAGCAGCCCAGGTGCCAGCTCACCTTCTCCCCTATGCACAGCTGGGCATAGCTGCTACTCCCAGCATCTCAGGCTCAACCAGGTCTGTCAAAGCCAGTCCTGGTGGCCCCCTCAAAGCATGCATGGCTCTTCTGTTTTGTCAGGGCCAGCTGCTGCTGAGACACGCACTGGCCCTGCCATGCCAGAAGCAATTCGCTGCCAGGTCCAGCTTCCCACAGACAGGACCATCCAGCTGCACGGTGTCGCCATGTCCAGCGACAGCTGCACACCATAACCCTGCAAGTCGTAAAGCTGTTCCCATCGCCAGCAGATCCGGGACTGCCAACTCACAGCATGTTACCTCAAGCCCCATGATAATGTGGTTTTCTTAAAGCTCAATTTGCTGGGATCAGACAAACCTCAGGGTGTGGGTGGGGTCTCTTTTTAAAACTTTTGAGCTTTCTTACTTGCAAAGAAAACTTTATAAACCCAAAGCAAGCACATGTTTCAAGTCCAGGAAGCAGATGAGGTCCTCTGGGAATAGCAATTGCAGCTCTGTACCCCCCAGGAGACTGGTGAAACAATCCACCGGTTAGGAGGAAAGACAGCTCCAGAAACAGCAGCACCTGCCCTGCCTTTTTCCTCAAGCTCTGGCAGATGTTTAAAGCCATTATCCAGCTGTGCCAAGGACATCCCTTTGCACTGTCCATTCTGGAGGCACCTGAAAGCAAACTCGGAGTGAGAGTCACACTGAAATCAGCTCAGCCTGGGGTGCAGAGTCCTGTTCCTCTCCAGAAGCAAGGGGACATGTTAGTTTTCTTCCCTTTTTTGTCATCAACAGAAGGTTTCTGAAACCAAGTCCCAGCCACAACTTCTCCTAGGGAAAGCCCTGTTTGTCACTGCTGGTTGTAACCCACCAACCTCCCACCCCGCCCCACCACCACACATGCACCACCTGTTTCTACAACGCCTGTCTGAGAAGTAGCTCCAGCACACATCTAGTGGAACAAATAAGATTTTCTTAACTATGAAGTTTCCGACCTGCATGGTTTTTTTAGACTTTTCCAACTTACCATGCAGTTTCCTGCTTGGTTTCTGCTTCATGGATTCATAGACATTCGGGCTGGAAGGGACCTCGGAAGATCATCGAGACCAGCCCCCCGCCCCAGGGGCAGGAAGTCCTCAGGGATCGTAGGATCCCAGCAAGACAAATATCCAAATGTGTCTTGAAGGCGTTTAAAGTAGGTGCTTGAACCACCTCTGATGGCAGGCTATTCCAAGCCTTGGGGGCTCGGACAGTAAAGAAATTCTTCCTTATGTCCAGCCTGAAACGGTCTTGCTGGAGTTTATAACCGTTCAACCTTGTCATCCCTTGGGGTGCTCTGGTGAACAAACGTTCTCCCAGATCCTGATGAGCACCCTGATAAACTTATAGGTGGCCACCAGATCACCCCCGAGCCTGCGCTTTTCCAGGCTGAAGAGTCCCAGGGCTCTCAGCCTCTCAGCATAAGGTCTGCTTCCCTGACCTCTGATCATGCGCGTGGCTCTCCTCTGCACTCTCTCAAGCTTCTCCACATCCTTTGTGAATTGTGGAGCCCAAAGCTGGACGCAGTACTCCAGCTGCGGCCTCACCAAGGCCGAGTACAAAGGGAGAATGACGTCCCGGGATTTACTTGAGAAGCATCTATGGATGCAAGCCAGTGTTTTGATCACTTTACTAGCCGCAGCATCACATTGAAGGTTTATGTTCACCTTGTAGTCAATCATGACCCCCAAGTCCCTTTCATCCGTAGTGCTAGCCAGCGTAGCACTGCCGAGCCTATAAGGATGCTGCAGGTTTTTCCTCCCGAGGTGGAGAAACTTGCATTTTCGGTGTTGAACACCATCAGGTTCTCGTCCGCCCGATACCTGAGCCTGTGAAGGTCAGCCTGGATCACCCTCCTGTCCTCAGGTGTGGACGCTTTACCCCAGAGTTTGGTACCATCGGCGAACTTGGCCAGTCCGCTTCTGACACCAATGTCCACATCATTAATGAAGATGTTAAATAGTATGGGTCCTAGCACAGAGCCTCGAGGGACCCTCAAGGGAGCCTTGAGAAGCTTCATAAGCTTCCAAAACGTAGCCCTGGCGGAAAGGTCCCCTCGGCCGCCTCGTAGCTCATTGCCCGCTGCCTCTTCGCAGCATGCAGGCCTGGAGCAGGTTTGTTTTAGCAAAACCCTCCCGGCTCCCATTTCAAGGCAGGGGGAACACATCAATAAACACGGAGCAAAGACAGCTCAGCCTGTTCCAGCGCACATAAAACTCACCAAGAAAACAACACCGCCGGTCCAGAGCCTCTTGCCAAATCTTGTTTATACGCCGGATCCATTAGAGCTTTAACTTCCGCTGCAGGTAATCTAGACACTAAGTACTGCAACGTGTCTTCAGGGTACTGGGTTGATTAGCCAAGGCACTGCATCTGGGGAGAGCTGCTGCCTTTATCTGGTTTTCTTGGGCTTCTCAGCAGCCTTTGCCTACCATATTGAGCCCTCTGATGCGGTGGTGCCCTCCCCACTTCTCAGGTGTTACCTGTGGGATGCTAGGATTTGTTTTACCTGGCTTAAAAATCCCCTTTCCCCTCCCTCCTCTTAAAGTCAGCACAAACTCCTCCCTGCAGTTCTAGATCATTAAGCCCTAAAGCATCATCCCCTAGGGAGGGTTGCAACCCCAAATCCCCCCCTGACTACTGGTCAACAACCCCTGTGGGAGTTAAAGCCAAGGAGACCTCAGGTCTAACCCCAGCCCTTCACCAGCATCCCCTGGGATCCAGCTCCTGCTCCACCATCACAGGTGGGGAAGCAACCAGGTGCAAAGGGGTTAGTGCAAGGGCCCACGCTCTGCGGGGAAATTTGTGTGCAATGATAGTAGAGGCCTATGGCAGGACGGGAATCTGAAGAGGGACACAGCAAGAAATCCTGAAATGAAGAGAAGATACAGAGGAAAGTGGGTCAGGGGCTGGTGTTTACATAAGTGGTCCTGTTCCCTTCGCTTTGGCACGACACAGGGGAGGTGTATTAAGAGCATCCTGATTGCTCATTTGATCCCGCTGTCTCTGTTCGTCACGGAGCCACGCTCACCGTTCGCTTCAAATGTTCTCCGTTTAAACCCAGGTGGGAGAGCGAGCGGGTTTCGCACCAGGGATCTGCCTTTCTGAAGCCCCCCGTGCAGCTCACCATGCGGGGAGGGATCACGACGTGGTATTTCAACCGACCGGGGAGGAAAAATAGCGCTGGGTCTGTGCCCCTGCAAGCTTGTCTGCCCCAAGTCATGTGCCCCCTAAACCCCACGCAGGGGGACACATGTACGTGGCACACAAAAGCCGACGGGCACCGTACACCCCCACCGCACCCTCTGCCCCACCCTGGGGGCTCCTACGAGGCAACTTCGGTGCAAGGCTAGTGAGGTTTCCGTACTCTGGTTTATCCAAACCCTGGACACCCCGAGTGAGAGCGAGCTTCGCTCCAGCCACCCCTTCTGTCCTATTTCTAGTGTTCAGCTCAAATGCTCGTGATGTCCCTGTTGAAAAGCTCCCCATTATTTCTCCCTTATTTGGAGCATCGACTCTTCCCTGCTGCTTTTCTGCCTTTCCGTTAGTGCTTGCCCTGCAGAGGCTCTGGCTGGAGCCGATTCCCAGTTTGCACAGCAGCGGTGGAGCAAAGGGATGGAGCATGTCTTTGCAAGCCTGACTTGCATTCATTTGCCCTCTGCAGCTGACAGCCGCAGCAATCAGAGATGCCCAAGTAGACTACTTGGAGAAAGGCTGGCCAGCAGAAATATCCCAGGCAACAAAGCGTCCCGTCTCCTTCGCTCCGAGGATGAGCTCATAACCTAGCTGAGTTCACCTCCATGGCACTGACCCCAATTTTTCCCTTCTCAGTGTTATCACCGTCATCCCAAACCTTTGGCTGGCCCCTTAAAATCCCTAAACATTTCCCACTTCCTTTTGCTGCCACCAGACTTCCAAAACTTGGAATCCATCTTAGCCCATCAGCCAAACCCAAGCTCCTAATTCAACCCTCCCCAGGAACCACTTGCGGGTATTTGGAAACAGAGATGAAGGAACTTGTCAGGACGTTGCCACCTGCCATTGGGGTGGCACCAACCTTGCAAGACATGAGGATACGGTCCATCTTCCCAGGTGCGGCTGCAGCAGACCCGCAGGTGGAGCCAGTGGAAAGTGTGGCCGTTCAAGAGCACAGGCCACCCATGCCTAGAGCCAGTTTCTGTTCTCAGTAATGCCTCATGTACACCCCATGCAACCAGAGGATTCGCAGAAGCGAAAGAGAGCGCAGAACGCTGCCCTGAATCTGCATCTGCATCCCAGAGGCAGCACTGACGGGCTCCTACCGCTCACCGCAGCTTTGTTGACTCACCCTTTAATTGGACAGCTTCTGCGGCAATAATAGGAAAGGGGGAGGGCGTGCAGAAATCCACCTTCAGATCCCTCTCCCTAGCACGGACCCCGTCCTGCTGCACTCACTACTCGCGGTGCACAGGGGCTCCCAGGTTACACGCCTCCTCTTCGCCCCCGGCATGCTTAGCCTGTGGAGAACCGAGCGTATCTGCCTGAACATATGGAAAGCCAGTACTGAGGCCCTTCAGCTCTGCTCATTCGGCTCTTTCCTATGGCCAAAGCTATGCCAGCTATTTCCTGTTTTAAGCCCAGGGGAGAAATGCGTTTAAGGCAGTTTTTTCCAGACGCGGCACTGAGACATTCTGTGGTTTAGGCAGCAAATCCCACTGAGATCTTTTGCTGCTATTTAGAAAGTGGAGGACTGCCGGGCAGATACCATGGGTCGATGGGTGGGTTGACGGTTACTAGGCAGGTTGCACAGACACGAGGTGCAAAGGACTCCGCCACCCAATGAATCTCCTTAGCAAGCCGCACTCCTGCAGTCTGTGCTACTTGGAGGTACGGGCAAGGTGAGCAGGACCCCACAGACCGTGCATCAGGACCCCATGAACCATGGGAGTTTCTGAAGCATTAAGTGCTGGTCTAATGGAGCGTCCTAGAGAAGCCCTTCCTAGGCCAGAAGGGACCTCAGGAGATCACAAGTCCAATGCCCAGACCCCCCCTTCCTCCACTGGTACAAAACGGTGGCTGTTTCTGGAGCTGGGTGGGCAAGTCCAAGCTGCGGTGAAAAGCCTCTGCCTGTTGTCTGTGATGCACAATACCCCCATTTCTTTTTTGCCCCTTCCTCTTGCAATGTGTGGGTACAACACTCCCTCTGTGCTTTATCATTAAAATGCACAACCTTTAAAAAGAAGCCCGATTCTTCCTGCACACTTTTGAATGACTGCAAAAGAGCAGCTTGCTCCGGAGATTCATTGGGGGCCGAGTGCTTGGTGCTTCATGTCTGTGCAACCTGCCTCCTTGCATTTCCTTCCGAATTGATTGCAGGGTGGGCTTGATCCCAACAGGCACCGACAATGGACATGTAGTGCCCCAAAGAGTTCAGGTGCGATGGGAAAGACGCAGAGGAAATGCCCTAGACCCGCCAGGAGGAGTCATGTAGCTCTTGTAAGAAGGGAAGAAGTGGATAAAGGTGCAGCAAACTTCTCCCCCAAGCAGAGCAGGTCCCTTTAGGCCTTACAGAAACATGAATCCTCATCAGGATTTAGGGCCATGGCATGGGAAGAATGAGCACACTAGAGAGAGACCTGTTGGCAAAGCTCAGAAAACTTCAGGGAGAGGTGCTTTGCCACGCACACACCCCTGCTCTCTGTCTGAACACTTTCCCCTTGTATGACCAGCCCTGCCCCCTCCTGATCTCCCTCCCACATACTGACACAAGCTGACCCTGCTTGAGACTGCACCTTGCAAGCCTTACTTGCATGAGAAAGGGCAGAGCCCCCCACGCACGTCACACAGCCCCAGGTAGTAGAGTGGGGCATCTGGGGGGCTTGGATGAGGCTGGTGGCTGCAGCTGGGAGAGCAGAGACATCAGCCCCTTGGCCCGCTGCCCTTTGGGGACATCTACAAGTGCCCGGCGGGCTGCGCATCCCACCACGGCGGGGGTTGTGAAGGGCATGAGACTGACAACGGCCATCTCCGTCCCATGTTACCTTGGTGAAGATCAAACTCATCCTACCCGCCCCTGCCCCGGTCCCCCAAATTCAGCATCATACCAGCCAGCCTGATTCATCAAGAACTGCTCTCCTTTTGGGGTGATTTCAGATCGTTTTAAAGAACAACTTGGCTTTTTTTCACACAGAAAAAAAAATATATGTGGTTTATAAGTGATCAGATGATGGGTTTCGTTTCAACAGGTACCCAGGAGGGAACAGGGTCTCATTGTAACCTCTGGAGCGATCAGCATTTGAAGCTAAACATCGTGCAGCCCCGAGACACTCATTACAGCGTTTCTAAAGGAATCGTTGCTTCCAGGCGCCTTGCCTTAATTATTGCCCTCGCAGGGAAAATGTCTCGGGGCTGTGTCGAAACAAAGTGGAAACATATTTGAAAACTAAACCCTGCCGTTGATGGCACGGAGGTGATTTAAAGTCGAACTGCAGCCTGACAAAAAGGAATGCATTTTTCATAGGCATTTTTAAACCAGAAGGGCAAGCCATACGTTTCAAATACGTTATTCATCCTCTTTATCTACTTTCCCAGGCTTGGGGGTTTTTTTGTTTTGTTTTTTTGAAGCAGCCTCCTAGAACGCGATGCATGATGCGTCTCTTAATTATCATAGTTTCACAGCATCACGAGATGGACTTGGAAAGAGCAAAACGCTGTTGCACGCTCACAGGATTAAAAGTGCCTTTGCACGTGGCCTCTTGCTGTGTGCCCAGGAATAGGGGTTTGATGTTAGAGCTTATCACTTCCTTGCACCCCTCTTCCCCCCGCTCCCCAGCAAGGAATGATCTCAGAGGAGCTTTATTTCTAGCGTACGGAGATCCGGTGAGAATCTGCTTCTGTCGCAAAGGGAAGGGCCGCAGTTTTGCAGCAAGAAGACAAGGAGAAACTGCTATTTTTAGAAGAATGGTTTCCCAGATTGCAACGAGAGACCTTTCCAATCCTTCCCGAATTGCAAAGGGATGCTTTCATTTCCTTCCACAAGACAAGGAGGCAAGAGACAGAGAAACCAGTACAAGATAGCTTCCTAGATAAACAACTGGCCGCAGGCCCAAGAGAAATGGGTTCGCTCCCAGACCCTGAGGTACCTGGCAAGAGAGAAGAGAGAACATCAGCTGGGCTGCGCTTGTTCTCCAAGGTCCCTGCTGCTTCCTCTTTTGCAAGAGAAAAGAGGATCCATCCTCACCTCCGCCACTCAAATTGGGGTGCAAAATTATGGGTCAGGATAGGCCCTCCATTTATAACAGCCAACCTAGCGTGTATTCAAATCAATGTCTCTCTCTTTCTCTCAAGGTCTTTAACCTGCACTGTATTTTATGGAGATTATCTGAGAAAAGGATGGTGTATTGATATGCCGGCTGTTAGCAGCTTAAATTCTGCTTTTCAGTTCCGTTAATCATTTAAAACAAAACAAAAAAAAACACTTTGAAGTTTGCCTTTTGCTTTTCAAATCCTTGGTTTAAAGCATGAGCAAGCCTATAGCACCGCTGGCATTTCAGAGCCTTTAGGATCATTTAATGAGCATTACCTGCATGTTATATTTAGGGGTTCAAGTGCGTGACAAGTGAGCAGGAGCCCTTGGATAGCAACATCTCCTCAGCAGGATAATCTGAGTTGCGGTGACACTTTCACTTTTGATCACAAGGTATTTTTGCAAAAAAAGGAAGCAAGGCAACTTGTTTTCCCCACCAGGCCCCACACTTCCTTGTGCTAAATAGAAATATTACCCTTTCCACAGGGTGTGAAGCACTTCAGCACCTGATTGTGATTCAGACAAAAAAGCATAAGTGGCTGGAAGAGCACCAGGAAGTTGTTAATGCCTTCAGCTTGTCAGCCTTGCATTATCATAGGACTTTTAATAGTCATAGGACACAAGTATCTCATTACTTCTGACTACTGTTTGTCTCACCTGGTGCTGACACATGATTGGGGTGGGCAAAATACAGCCTGGGGGCCAGATCCAGCCTGCCAGGCCATTCTATTCGGCCCATGGGGCACCTGAAAAAATTAGAAAACAAATATTTAGTTACTCCTGGCTGCCTGTCAAAGATGACAGGAGCCAGGGGCAGTAGGACCCAGAGGAAGCCAACAGCAGGACCCAGCAGCAAGGCCCGCCCAGCCCCACCCCCACTCCCAACCAGAAGCCCCTGCCTAGCAGATGCTTTTGGCCTGGGACCGTGGGGCTGTTCCTGCTTTCCTGTGCCAGAGAGGAAAATGTAAGCTGTTGTAAGTGGCCCTCTGCCCAAAATAATTGCCCACTCCTGCACTAGATGATGGCAGAGGGTATGAAGCAGGGGTGAGGAAAACGCAGCCCAAGGGCTAGATGCAGCCCACCAGGCCATTCTATCCAGCCCACAGGGCCCCTAAAAAATTTAGAAAAATTAATATTTATCTGCCCCTGGCTACCTGTCATGTGGCCCCCGATGGCTTGCCAAAACTCAGTAAGCGGCCCTCCACCCAAAATAATTGCCCACCCCTGGTATAAGGGTACATACTAGAGGCCAAAGCCCAGTAAATAATAGCTTGTGAATTCCTGATTTGTCTCTGGGGACTCAGCAACAAAAGGACTGAGCCTACGCAAGTCACCTCAAATCACCGTGGTCTGAAAATCACATCAGGCATCTCATGAGAAGCAACAGTCTCGCTTGCAACCAGTACATTTTTTGAGTCAGAAACTGCACCTCCAGCTTCAGTGGGTTTCACAGCAGCTCCCAAGATCCTGCTATGAAAGAGAAGAGGGGCTCATTTGATTTCAAATCATATATCACATAACCTTTATGGGAAATGATCTGGTGCAGCCAGTCACTTTTCTTGCCAGGCTGGAAATTAACCTTCTATTCCCATACCCTACCTTGTGAAGCATGTCACAGGCCAGTGCTGGGCAGTGTTACATCAATGAGAGGTCACCTCTTTGTCCGCCTGGCTTAGTAAAATCAATACTATTGAGACTGCCTCTTATGGGACTGATGTTAAGGTTGTGCCCTGATGGGCCCCGAGTCCCAGCTGGGGGCTCAAAGCACACCCAAAGCCAAACTGGGAATGTCAAAAATCAGTGAGGTGC
>NW_005841833.1:2884383-2900468 GCF_000455745.1 Alligator sinensis | reverse complement strand
ATAATATATTATATTTGCATAGAAAGACATAACAAGTTATATTTGCATAGAAAAAAAATCTTTATTTATAACTGAGGGATAAGAAGAAAACAACACTGCAATTTTAGGGGGTGGGTTGTTTGTCTTAAGACATCATTGGAATTTTGGCATAAAAATTCGAAGGATAACTCTTTTTTTCCCTCTCCATTTAATTCCTTTCCTTCCTCCCTTCTTTAGCTAGTACCTCCTGGCAAGGGGGGTTTCTTTAGCTTTACTTTATCAACAGAGACCCTGAGTAAAATATATTTCTGCGAGTCATCTTCATGGAACAGGTAAACAGTGGCTATAATACAGAATGCTCTTTCTAATCTATAATTATTATTACTGTACACTGCAACAAAATATAGAGGCCAAAGGAAATGATTATAACAAAAGTGTCAATTGTATATATCTGCAAAGAGTTGCATGTTCCCTCTTATAGTGCTTTGACAATCAGAATGTATGGAAAAAAAATCAAAGAAGGTCATAAATATTGATCAAGCCTTTACAATGACAGACAAAAAGTCTGAGGTTATGTTTTAAAACAAGACTCTTCACCATTTGGTGGCCTTACATGGTCCAGCTGCCCAGCATATAATAAAACATCCCCTGCTTTCCAGGTTTGCCTGGAAAATTGTGTTGCAGATACCCATCAAGCACCACTGTGCACAGAGAAGTTCTTTCCCAGCCAAAAGTCCTCCATCTAATAACAACAACTTTAATGCTTGCTAGAGGGCAAGTCACATCTTACTTCAAACAGACCCGATCATCCCAGAAAATGGCCTGGATATTCTTTGGGAAATGGTGGCAACCATTGATCCTCCTGGATCGTGGTGTATGCATGAGGGCCCCCCAGACTTTCAATGCATATGCCTGGGCAGGAATTTTTGGAGGAGTGGAGGCGTCTTTGGGAACTATAATTAAGCCTAATAAATAAAGGCTGCAAAATTCCCCCACAGAGTTCCAAATTCTCAGATGCTTGCACAGCTTTTAGCATTGGGTTTTCTTGAATAGATGGGCAAGGAAACCCACAATGCAAGCACATGCTAGGATGTAACATGTAAATGGCAGGTCTTGCTAAATATCACTGAAGGCCACTATTAGAACTATTCCATTCTGCATTTGAAATAAGGAGTGCGGACCCCAGAGTTTGGCCAAACCTCTTCCCTCACCACCACCAAGGGACTTACTGTAAGTGCACGCTATTAAGTTATTATGCAGGAGTTGAAGAGCCTGTCAAGGTAAGACACAGTGTACTAAATCTACTAGGTTTTGATATTACAGTTGGGCAGAACACCCTGTGGCCCAAGAGCCTCATCTATTTTGCCTGCTTAATACAAAACAACACAGGCTGTCGTCCGTGTAAGAGATCTCTGATTCAACGCTATCAAACAGCGCCCGTTTGTTCCTGCAGCACGTATCAGGAACAAAGGTCTGCTGCTCTAGGGCTCAAGTTCCTCCATTAGACACCCGAGGCGCAGGTGTCGGGGGCTGCCGGGTCTTGCTGCTCCTGCTCAGTGGTCTGCGCAACGGACTCGGCAGCCGCCCCAGGGCAGTCATCTTTGGGCTCCTCGGGTGAGGACGTGGCAGGCTCCTGAGCAGGCTGGCCTTCCTCAGCAGATGGTGGCTCTTCTTCCCTGGCCTTGGTTTCTGCTGTGCAGCTGGGGACTGGCGTCTCCTTCCCACTTTCGGTTTTCTCCAGAGTGGCCTCTGGTTCTTTGGAAATGCACTCGGCATCCTCTTTGTCGTCCTCCACTTTGGCTCCTTCCTCCTTGTCTTTGGGCGGCTTGTCCTCCATTTTCATCCCGTCTCCGTTGGCCAGAGAGGCTTTGGCTGGGGACTTGAGATTCTGGGCAGCAGCTAAAATGTCAGCCTGCAGCTGCTTGGAAGAATCCACTGGCTCCTCAGAGTGGGCATCGGAGGCCTTCTCGGGGACTTCACTGAAGGCTTTGGCACCACCCGCTTTGTCATTCTGATCCACGTACTTCTTCTTTGGAAAAGAAGAGGGGTAGTACGCCGAGGCCTTGTGTTTCTGCCTGACTATGGCAGCTGCACATAAAATGAAGAGCAGCACAAAAACCAAGGACCCCACCACAATAATCAGCAGCATGTATTCTTTCACAAAGTCCATGATCCCTGTGACGATGTCATTCGACTGCGAGGTGCTGTTGACAGAGGTCACCGCAATCCCATTGGCCGTGGGGCTCACGCCCAAAGTCACACTGGGCGAGGAGGACATGGCAAAGACCTCCTCATTGTCCCCGCTGCCTGCATTGTCATTCATCACCGTTGTCTGCAAGGGCGTTGACCGCGTGGTGCAAAGGGGCACCAGTAGGAGCAGAAGCCCGCAGAGGGTCACTGGGTTGGCCATGTCCCTACAGGGTGCGCCTGGGACTCTGGAAAGGAAATGATACAAGTTAGTGTCCTGCCCGGGACAAAGCGTGGGTGCAGATGGGAGCTGGCTGTGCAAAGGATGAGGCACACATGGAGGACAGAGTTTGTCCTCATGGGTGACTTAGCCACCCATTTCCTTGAGGGTGGAGGGTCAGGTCAGGGAAGTTGTCTGTTATAGCAGGTTTCACCCCAGCTCTCATTGACACCCTGAATAAGAGCTAAAAATGACCCCAAATCTATTTAACAGGCCCGTCTTATAGGTGCTCAGGTTCACCTGCCTAAGCTGTGTGTAAACCAGTGTTTCTAGCAGTTCGGGGGCTTAGTGATAAAGGTCAATAACTGTTGACCTTTATCACTTTGCATGAACAAAATCCACAGTTGGAGCGGCGTAACAGGAAAGCAACGCAAATTAAAACATCTCTGAGTAGCGTTAGTTTAAGGCACTAAATGGACTTTAAAGTGGCGAGAAATCCCAAACACAAATGCAGGTGTCTCCACATAAATGGGAAATTTTGTTTCGTCTACACTCACCTGTTACAATGCTAAGCGGGCCTCCCAAAAAGAAACTGTGGCTGTAGTCTAATTTCAGAGACTTCCTGTGGCAATTTTTTGAAGAAAAACCAAGCCCAAACCCTCCAAAAAACCAAAGGGGCATAGAAATTAATCCTGTGTGACCGACCCCATGAAGTGGCTGCTTGCTTGTAGAGAGGAACAGGGCTCATGCCCCATGCTGGGCTCAACGTATAATGTGACCCTCGCCCTGAAGTTGGTCTCTGGTGCTCTCAGACTAAACAGCACAGCAGAAGTGAGATCTCTGGCTGGACAGGTAAAGGAGCTCACAAGTGGTAAGTGCTTCACACGTCTGCCAGAGTTCATGGAAAATGTCTGGGCAGCAGCTGCTCCCTCTGGACCTGACTTTCCTCCTACCTGGTCAGATGCCAGCTTTTTCAGCTTCCCTTCCCCAGCCCACAGCTCCTGCCTGCTCATCTTTTGGAGGGGATGAGGCCACTGCTGATGGTCCCAGACGTCTTCCTCTGGCCCTAGGTCCCAGCACGGCTAGCTGCATATCAAACCTCTACTTATTCATGCTGAATAGCTGTTCCCCACCACTTGCCCAGCCCCTGGGAAATCTCGTGTGATGAGGGCAAACAACCAGCATAATAGAAACTCAGCAGTGCGTCGCGCACAGGACACCTGCCTCTCGGTGAGAACCAATTCTGCAACCACCTGCCGGTCACCAGGGGGTGGTAGCAGGGTGGAGGCAGCCTCCTGAATGCGAGGAGGAGAAAAAAGGCTGGTGACTGACTCCCTCTTGCCAAAACTTGTGTGTCCTCAGCAGGAGGGTGGCCGTGTCACAGGCACCGGTGAGAAACCCAAGGGACGAGGAATGTCAAGACCACACACAGATGGACCCACACAGCCACATCCACAGGCTCCAAACCCGAGCATATTTCATCCCCATCTTGCTTCTTTCTCTAACACATGGAAACTTGGCCGGATGCCTCCGGCTCTCCCTGGGCTTGCAAAGAGGAGTGCACGCTGGCCTTTCAGACCGCACACCCTGTTACTTTGCATTTCCCCAGCAAGTGTCACCTTTCCCCACTGCATGCCCTAGAGACACCAGGAAGCCCATGGGGCACTTTGGATGGAGATTTTCCCAGGCTCTCCAACACTGTCCCTTAGGTCCTGTAACCAGACAGACCTCTGCTAGAAGACCAAGTCCCCAGCCACCAGGGGGGTCGAACAGCTTGAGCAATGGCGGGCTGCAGGAGTACCAGACGCAACGTGTCAGGCTCCCTTGACAAGGGCTGGGAGCAAAGAGTTTTCACTCCAAGCTTCTTTTACTTAGTGAATTACTGTCTTGGTATTTAACGAGGGATCCGCCAGCGATGGGAACGGCTTTACGACTTGCAGGGTAATGTTGTGCAGCTGTCCATCGCGACCGTGTCACATGTTGTAGCAGCTGGAAAGCCATTTCTGCTGGAAACCTGACTTGGCAGGGAATCACTTCAAGCACCAATGGCCCCTGTGTCTCACAACAGCAGTGGGCACTGGCAAACTATAGCACACACACGTGCACATGCACATGCACAGACAAGTAATTCCCTCATCTAGGTATATTCCCTCACTGGCAAACCCTGCTTAAGAGGGTCAAGAGACCTTCAGGCCCCCCTGGGCTAATGCATGGTGTTCGACTTACTGCTCTGGCCCTGTAGCCTGTCCTATGCTGCTCCTCAACCCAGTCAGCTGCTCACTTGGAATATTTGCAATGAAATGCATCTTCAGCTATCTGCTACAGCCCTGCACAAACTCTATGTCCCACTGAAAACTAGAAAGATAGAGTTCACTTGGTGCTTGGATGCCCCGCAGGCTTGGAGCATGGATGAATGCCATCATAGCATCTGATTCTCCTGCCATTTACTTTCCAGGAGTAACCCACCCTACCACATAAGAAAGCCCACAGCTCTCAGAGCAAAGGGCTGTTCAGTGTGACTCAGGGTAGCAAAAGCAGAAAGGAATCTCACAAAGGAAGGCAGGACCGTTTTCAGCTAATGAATATAAAGACTATTATTCAGCTAATGAATATAAGGACTATTACAGTCTATTAACTATTGCATGGGTTATGGGGATTCAGTACCAATAGAGTGAAGAAAGAAATTCGTCAGATGTTTCCACTAAAGAGACATTTTTAAACAGTAAAACCACTAGTGATCCTATAAACACAGTGGGAGAGATACGTTAGGGGTAGTGAAATGCAGACAGAACGTCAGACAGAATCAGGGTTATTTATACAGGTTTGCTAGCAGGCTTTTGAGAGGAAGGAGGCACGTGTCACATAGTCCAAACAGGCACAGCAGTGACCCGACAACCCCTCTTAAAAAATGGAAGGATGCCACTTTGGACGTGTGCTTTCCGAATGCACAACAGTGGTCCGATTCTTTTAGGCACCGAATGATTTGCTGTGTTTCGCTCCTTCAACACCATGCAAACCAAACCCGGACTTTGCTTGAGGTTTTATGATCATAAAGCAGCGCCGTAAAGTGCATATTTCCATTTGTGTTGTACTGACAGACTTTAAAAATAGATGGAAAACAGATGAATGGCTCTTGCTTTTGCTTTTTTTTTTTTTGCACTGCAATGCTGGGTTGGACGTGCCGAGCGCTGAGATTCTGGCACAAGTAAAATTAGTTTGGCTGATTAATAAATTCCTGAAAATTGAGGTTTACGATGGAAACTTTGACACAGACTGAACTCCAGAAGGGCAAGCTTCCAACTCTGGGGACGCATCACATCATTTGCTAGCAGTTAGAGCCACGTGCCTAACCACACCAATGGTTTAAACATTCTCTCCTTTAAGCCTTGTTAAAAGCCGATGCCCCTAATGATTTCACCCGGCTCCCCTCTGAATGCTAGTGCTTCTGATCAGCTCCAGACCGGCCTCTTCCTGCCCGCATTTATATTATTTGCATCAACTGCCTTAATGGCTTCTTCGAGTCCTGGCTTCTCCCGCGAGAGTGTCATCAAGGAAAGCAATTAGTGCCAGTTGTCACAGTGGTTTGTGTTACTTGGAGACCTCTCTCCTTGGTCTTGCTTCAAAACTGCCCACATGCTGCCTGCCCACACCTACCGGGCCTGCCTACCTTGAAGCAAGTGTGCTGATCTCAATAATAGGAACGGCTCCCTGACTTGAGACCACTAAGCAAATGAAGTGAGCCACTCGCGTCTTCCGCCTATTCCATCATTCATAGCCTCCTGCACAGGTTTGGGATGAAGAACACGTTTCGGCTCCATGTCTACGAGAAGCAGGGATGCGAGTGCAAAGAAGTCATCTTTTGAAGCACTTGCTAAGAAGCTGCTGGAGGGGCATCGTGCCTGCAATATGAGAGCCTGGGGCTGTCCAGGTTTTGCAGTGTGACTCACACCGGGCTCAGAAAGAGAGAGAAGAGCAACAAAAGGAAACACGATGTGAAAACACAGCCGTCATATTAAGCAGCACATGAAGGCTCTTCGTTGCAAGATGGACAAACAGATGCCATGAGCTTCAGGCAACTTGGTGATATAAGAGGAGTCACAGATGAGTACACCTCCTGGGCCAAAACCCCAGGCCACAAGAAACAGAACAACCCAGAGTATAACTGGAGGGTGGAGGAATGAAAGGAAAATAGGAATCGCCTCCCAGTTGAAAATCTGTCCAAATGCTCCTGGTACAACAGTTCGGGATTCCCTGCTAGATGGCAATGTAAGTCTGGGGTGTCATTTTACTGGACTTCACAACAGAATAGCTCAGACTGCAGCTATGCCGGGCTGGAGTCTTTGCCAGAGTCATGCAGACATTGGCAGTGAGGATGCACACAGGTTCCTCTCACCACTCCCACCTGTGCCTTGGCCTCTTCTCAACTTGCAGGATTTGCAGGGCACAACAGCAGGACTCTTGGACCCTGGTGACTGTCCAGTGCTCCAGGACACTGGTGCCTGAGAGCGATGGAGAGAGATCTGCAGACCCATCTCCACCAATGCAGTGACCAAGAGCTTCACAGTGACCAGCACTTCAGAGGGCCCAGACTGGCACCCAGTGGGACACAGGGAAAGACAACCTCTTAGTTCCCATGACTTACACAATGAACAAGACATCGCGGGGCAGGCTGCACTGAAAACAACTTGTCGTCATGACTGCTTACATATGTAGACCCAGCCATGGCCATGGGACCAGCTGCCTATGACCTGTTGTCTTGGCCCTGGGTGGTTTAACAAGGGGAGCTACCAGACCACCTGGTACCTGCAGAGAAAAAGTGTGAACTCAAAACCAAATGCCATTCTAGACAACCTTTGGCTGCTCCTTGTACAGTTTATGGCCCCCATTGGGTGCCAAGGGGTAGAGTAAAGCAATGGTCAAATCTGTTCTCTGCTTTGTGGCCGACTCACTGCACTGTAGGATGTCTGCACTAAACCAGCAGGACGGGCTGGATGGGTTCAGGTTATTCATAAGGAGGAACGATTCAGTTCTGGCCTGGCTGGATACCAAGTGTCATGACTGTCTGCTGGCCATTGGGAAAAGTTGTGTGGAGGAGAGAGGAAGGGAGACAAGCTTGTGTCTGTGTTTTGCAGCCTGGTGCTGCTGCATTGTATCATTACTGTTTGCCGGTTCCCTGTTCCCTCCTCATGTGCCCGGCAAGTTTGCATGGAAATATCTAGCATGGCAGACTGCACCTTGGCTCCTTTTTTAGTTTTTTGCAGTATTCATGTGCCCCAGGCAACAGGCTTTAATCTTTAGCAGGAAAAAGACCCAGGGCACCACATGTATGTTCTCACATGCCTGGCAGCACGGGCTGCAAGACACTAGAGAGACAAGAGGGGCATGGGTTGGACTGGCATGGGCATCTCAAGCTGCCTTCAGGGAAACCACAGTGAAGAGGGTGGTTTCTGACAGGGTGAGGACACTTTAGTCTTGATCTCCCTTCTCCTCTCATCTGAAGAGTGCCCAAGGCACCCTCAAGTGTGAGTCTGCTCCCAGACAGCCCAGCACTCCCATGGTCCAGTCATCCCTACTCTCCTTGAGCAATTTCTCCAGTGTCTTTCCTCAGGTGTCAGTGACCCTGAGGGGTGGGGGATGTGAGGAGAAGAAAGAAACTCAGCCCCTGAGATCATCTTTTTGGCCCAGATTAAGGGGTCTAAGGGTTAGAGGGCTTGGCCTGGGTGAAATTCCCCTGTCCTGACTCAGATGCTTCATGTGACCCTGAGCAAGCTGCTCCATCTCTATGCCATCATCAGCAATCCCTCAGTTTGAGGCTGATTTCTACCATAGTTTAGATTATGGTTGTATGGGATGGTTTGGGTAGGGCTGATCCTGCCAAAGGCAGGGGGCTGGACTAGATGGGCTCATGTACACACCACGACTTTTGCCCTTTCATGAACTGCAACTGCGTGTCTGTTTGCACAAGTGGGATTTCCCAACACTTTAAAAGTCTTTCTTGTGCATTAAACTAAAACTTCTTGGATGTAGTTTAGTTTGGCTCTGGAGGTCCCTTCCAGCCCCACTTCTCTATGACATGGCTCACTGATGGACCTTGGGGTGACTTAAGAGTCCCATCCTTGAGCCACAGACCTGTCCGCAGAAGTTGCTGGTCTCATTCTGTGCATAGCCCAGCCCCTGAGCTCCAAAATGGAAAGATCAGCACCTCCTTACATGTCAGATGTGGAGGGTGGGGAAGGGATTTACAAAGAGAAGGGCATGACAGATGACATTGGAAGGTGTCATGTCACTTGCTGTGGGCTAGTCCCTTCCCTACCAAGACCCTGAGCAGGATGTGACACAGGGAAAGCTCACCCCTTGGGGCTTATCCAGATGCACGTCTGGGTGGCAAACGCACCCTCGGCCTTGCATTCCTCCCCTGGCCTGCGAGGGGCCCTCACAACTCAGCTCCAGCTGCATTTCAGTCGCATCTCCTTCCCCTCTCCCCAGAGAGTCATTTTAACCAAATTTTGCTGATTTTAAAGGAGGAAATTACAATTAAAACAAATGAAGCTACCCAGAAGTAAAACCATCATTTTCCTAACTCTGTCGCCACTGGAAATCTGGTTTCCATTATAACACAGGAAAAAAAAAAAAGTCTCCAGCCTCCCCCATGCGGGGAGTTCACTTCTTGACAAAGAGGCTTTGCAGGGAGAAGATAGGGAAGGCAGGGCAGGCTGGCGCGGTTACCCTCATATGTATTTGATGTAAAGCTCAAGCTGCACAATTTGGATTGAGGTCCAAATTTTCCAGGCATCCCCAGACGCTAAGAGCCAGGGTTTCAGTTTGGGGCTCAGAGTTTGTATCAGCTTCCAGAGTAACTCACTGCTCTCATGGGCTCATGACTCCATATTACTTTGATTGCCATGATTTATTTTCCAAATCCTGTGTTTTGCAACTCGAAGCTGGTGGGGCTTGGTCAACCCATCCCACCCTCTTCTCTCCCCACTTCCTCCACCCTTGCTTTACAAGGGATCCGTGCACCCCTGGAGTGCATAGGACATGGGAGAAGCAGGAGACTGGAGGAGATTGGGGAGATCATAAATAATGCAGCATTGTAAGAGGCTGAAAAAAATGTATCTCGTTAAAGACCTAGCAGCCAGCTCGTGTTGGAACGATAAAATCAGACATCCCTCAGACTCTGGAGGGCTTTGCATCTGCCGCTTTTCTCCCTGGTTGGCCCCATTTCCACGGGCCAGAGATATGCTGCTCTGTAAATCCTAGGGCAGATTTCTGCAAGACCTCATTCAGACAAAGCTCCTGCCAGCTTCCCCAGGCGTCTGGAGCCCAAGAGCCCCTCTCCGCTGAAGCCGCCTGGAAGCCTGGTGCCGTGGCCAGAAGAGTGCACAAGGACAGCGGGATGTCAGCCCTTCTGGGCGGCCAGGCTTTAAGGCAAACTCAAGCTACAAAGGCAGCTGTGGTCTGTTGCAGCCACTGAATGCCCCTCATCTCCTCCCGCCACCTTTAAACCAGCATCAGAGTCCAACCGGTTAACGCAGTACAGCAGGAGGTCATGGGGAAGCTGTCAATATTCCCCCTCTTTTCCTCCCATGCCTGCACTCAAAACACTCCACTGTTGCCCCCTTCCGTCGTACCCCTCCGCGCCTGTGCCACTCTCCAGCCACCGCAGAGGGCCCAGGGCAGACAGGCTGCACTCCCCAGACCCCGGGGGCAATTCCCCCTCAGCTTTCCTCCAGTACCAGCACAAGGTACACTCATTTCTCTCTAATCACTCAGGACAACCATGAACACCTCCTCCCTAGTGCCTAAACACATCCCCCGCAAACCTCCCCATACCCCAAAACTTCTCCCCTAGCACATCAAGCAAAAGCATCCTTAAGCTCCCTCTCCCTCGCTCCCCCACACACGGCCCTTGCCCTGGAGAAGTGCAATCAGTTCATCCCAGCAGGACGCCCCTGAACTTCTCCTCCTACGGGCTGAGATCTCCAATGCCTTTTTGGCTCTCACCATTATTCCCCAAGCCAAATTCTTTCTGTGGGTGCAAGGGACCCGACCCCAAGAGAAGTCAGCCACGCTACCCGTGTGCTGCTGTAGGAGCACGCTGCACAGCGCTCAAACACCCACCTGGAAGCAAAGCCCTGGAGGGAACAGATGTGCGTGTCGGGGGGGAGGGTGGTCCCAATAAATAAAATCCAGAGGGACACAAAGAAGGGGGCTGTGCTGGAGGTAAAGGAGCAGCAAGGAGTTTTAAAAAGAAGCCAGGAGGTATTTGGGGAAGGAAGGGAGGGCGGCTGAACTGCATTTCTGATTTCAAAGAAATATAAAAGACATGAAGCATTCGTTCCTGGGCTGGGGGGCATGGACTTACCAGCTGGGGGCTAGGCAGACGTGTGCGTCTCCCAGCACCCTCCCGTCAGCGGGATCTGTGCGCAGGGCTTGCAGGACCGTAAGAAGGAGGAGGGGGGGAAGTTTAAAAGTTAGCTGTCCTGAGCTCCTTGGTCCTTGCCCAGTTTCTTCTGTCTCCTTGGGACTGTCTGCGCGAGCCCAGCCTCCTCCTCCTCCGCCTCCCGCTCTGCAGCCTTGAGCTCACTGGCTATGATTGCTGCTGACCAACTTGTTTTCATTAGGGCTGGTTTCGTGTGGGAATGGCGGAGGGAGGGGAGTGGGGGCCGGGAGACCCCCAGTGCCTCCCCCCACCCCTTCCTGCAAGCAGCTCCCTCCAAGCTTGGGAAGTTCCTGGGCTTTCACTCCGACATCTGCAGAAGGGGAGGGTGGGAGCTGTTGTGGAGGGACCAGCAAGGAGCTTTGCTTTATTGCAGATCTGTCAAAGGCAAAAGCCCATCAAAGCGGCAGCCACAGACAAAAGCAATGGGGGGAAACTTTTTTGCCTTTAACTCCTTCCAGCAAATATATCTCTCCCTTAGTTCCCCTTCATTAACCACAACAATATCACAGGAATCAAATGCCTCTTAAAGGCACCACTTATCGAGCGGCTCTAAGAGCCCCCGGGAGTGGCGGTGGGGGCTGGGGGCTGGTTACAAAGGCTCTGCTACCTGCAGAGATGGAGTAAAGTAAAACTCAGGGCTCCACGCTCCTGGCTCTCCACGTGGCCTGGCAAAGCAGCAGCGGGAGGATGCAGAGTCTCCGAGGGAGGCTGAGCACGTTGTCTCCTGCCCCAGAGCCCAGCGCAGAGCTCCCCTCTGCCTCACCGCCGTGGGTGCCCTACGCCTATGCAGCAGGACAAAACGGGGGAGCTATCTGTGGGAGGGGAGACTCGCCCCCAAGCCTGCAGGAGTTCAAGGCCGTCGCACCCTCCGCTCCCTACAGGGCTGAGACCAGCGGCCTGGCCCAGCCAACACCTCTGGAGACCCTCCCAGAAACCTCGACCACCTGCCGACGCACCCCCCGGCACGGTAAAATGTAGGCAAAAACGCCCCTGCTCCATGGACGTGGCCCCTTCCAGCCTCAACGCTCCTTGAAGCAACCATTTCTTTGCGTCTCTCAGGCAGCTCCTTCCATCCCACCCCCCTCGCGCCCCAAGAGTTTCCCACCCTTCGCTGGCGAGAAGCCTCCACCCTCGGAGAGGCTTTGCCCCCTGGTAAGCAGGCAGACCCTACGCAGCTGTCTTCCCAGCCCAGGCAATGGCAGGGTAGATGCTGAGAGGTCCCAGCCCTCCCACGGTGCTTGGGGAAGTCCGTGGAAGTTTGCTGGCGTAGGCAGCTCAGGATCCGAGCCCTGCTCCATATGGGGTCCCTTCGGCTGCTTCAGCCGCAGAGAGCAAAGAGGAGCCAAGCATCTGGCTTGAGGACACCCGAGGCTGGCTCTGATCCGAGCTTCCAAGAGGAAAGGTCGGCATTTGCCCTGCTGAGCCCTGTGCCACGGCCGACAGCCAGCTTGCGCTGTGTACGATTTCAGCACCGTTGGGCTTGCTGGCTGCTTGCAGAACGGGTTCGCTGCGAGCCCCTGACAGGGCGCAGCACAAAGTCCCTCCAGAGTGAGCTGGAAAATGTCACGAGAGCTGCTCGGCACCGCGAGGCAGCACACAAGCCCTGGCCTTGACCCTCATTGCTCCCAAAGTGCCCCCAGCAGAGTTGGGTTGGAGGGAGACATTGCATGGCATGGGGGGGAGCCTCCCTAAGCACCCGGCTTGCAACCAGCCCCAACGATCAGCCCAAATCAGTGGGGTGTGCACTAAAAAAGCAAAGGGGCCTTGACTTCTTCCATCCCCGCTCCTAGGAAAACTCCCTCTGATCCCGGTGCAACAGGGCTCCCAACACCTTTATTCCCAGAGGATGTTTCCCAAACGCCCCCGAGGAATGCACATGACACACCGCTCCCTGCTTCAGCTAAAGGCACAGACTGGAAAGGGAGGGGTGCCGAAATGGGGACTTGTGCGGCTTATCCTCTTCCCACCCAGTCAGTGGCAGAACCGATGTGGAGCAAGACCCGTATTCTGCTCCGTTTACACAGGGGAACATACTGAGCCCACCCGTGGCATCCTCCGGGGTGAGCTCATTCAAGTTCATTGCTACCAAGGTAATTGCTGGGATTCTTGGACTAACGACCCAACAGGCCACTATGAGGGCTGCAAACTCATGCACTTGCCCCATGTGCCTGTTGGTTTGGTCCCTGGCAAAGTGATATGTTTGCAAATGAAGAAAGCCCTTTATTCACTATAAATCGGGCTTGCCTCACTTTGATACATGAGCTTATTAGGGGAAACTGCCCGTTAGGTTTTTAACAGGCTGTTTTGTCCTCAGGAGTCCTTTGGACATAAGTCACTCAGCGCAGAAACGCACGTTCAGAAAGGCCAAACTACTAATGAGCCCATGAGGATATGAAGACTGCATGGCCCATGTGTGTCGCTTAGCCCGAGTCGCCTTAAACCCAGAGTCAAAGGGACAATTACAGCATCAGGCTAAGAAGCAGGACTGCTTGCTTTGGGTTTTAACGCGGGGCAAATTTACTCCCCAACAAGTCCACGGGTCTTTGCTATAAACAAGACAGTAATATAACAGCACGCCACATATTTCTCCCTGTCCCGGGCAATAAGATCAACTCCTTGAGACATGTTCTCTCCCTCCCAGGGTGACCTCATCCACTTAGCATTTTCGTTTTGAGCTTTTTCCCAGTGCTTTTGAAACAAGCCCCTAAAACACTGTTGATAAAACACAGAAACCTTCACCAACCCTGCGTGCATAACACTGGCTTGATTCCCCCTCGTTTCCGCTCCCCCCCAAGAAACCGAGTCCCGGTGCTTTCCGAGGGCGGCCGGGCTGTGAGAATGCCTCGCGACATGACGCACATGGCACGGCGAGGGCGACCGGGGATGGAAACACGAGAACTTTCACCCTCGACCTTCCCGCCGTTCCCCGCTCGCTTGGAATTTTTGCAGCTCGGTCTCCGGATCCCAGGGGAAGTCGAAGGAAAACCATCGGGTCTCGGGTTTCACCCACGTTGCCAAACAACATCAAATTCATTGTTTTCAGCAATAATTTGTCAATCTCGGGGTCATCCCGTTAGCGTGTCCAGCAAAACAATTTGCCGTGGCTGTTGAGAACGTCCCTCTAGATGCGACATCGCTGGGCCTTAACCGTACAGGAGAAGAGAGAAGGAGGAAGAACGAAACTCGAAAGAAAGCTGGAGAGGAAGAAGGTTGCCGCGGAGGGGTTTCTGAGCGGGCTTGGCAGGACACCAAAAATCACAAGGCCTCTGCTTCCAAAAATTTATTGTTAGGAATTTGCTCCTAGAGCCCCGTGGGACACAAGGGGGGAAACGGGCTGGCTTGGCTTCCTGGTAGCAGCCAAAAAAGTACAGTGAAGATGCCAGAGCTTTGCAAGAGCGTTAGGAACATCTAGGCGGCGTTGGGACGATTTTGGTCCATCCTGCATGGGCAGCAAAACTTGCAGCTACCATTCCTGAAAGCCCCCTGATCTATCCCTTGGAGAGGTGTTTTAATTGGGGAGCCTCAGGTCTCCCAAGTCTGGTTAGCCCATAAAAACCAACCCTGTTGTTGGGGTCAATCTGACCTACGACGCGTTCCAAGATGACGGAGCTGCTCTGGGCGAGGTGGACTTGTCAAGTTTCTTAAAGAAACCCAGGACTAGGAAACCCCAGAATTTAAGTAGCCTGGACCAAGGCCATCTCCCCAGGGGGTCCGTCTCCCTGCTAAGTGCAAGGGGCTGTGCTGCCTGCCATGGCAACCCGCAGCCCAGCGCCCGGGAATGCCATCGTTGCCATGGAAAATGCCAGCTGCCATCCCAGCCCCGCCGCCCTGTGATCGGGGATGAACAGCGACTCTGCTCCGAGGTGTCTGAGCACCACGCACCCTGGCTGGAAGCAGGGAGGAAGGAAAGGAAGGGCTTTGTATAGGGCCGGACACCTGGGTCCCGTTCCTGACTGCATCACGGAGCTGTTGGGTGCGTCTTTTCCCCTCCGTTTCCCCGTTGATAAAACTGGGATAAAATTTAATTACTGTTCTCACTTAGAGGACTCAATGGACATCCCCTTAAGTGCTTAGAGAAATGCTAGGTACCATCACGGAGCCATTTGGTCTGCTGATCTCCCTCTCTCCATTCAGGTCCTTCTGTTAACCTCACGTCGTGTCTGCGGCAGGCGACTCGGCAGCACCAGGTATACGTAGATCAGCAGGACACCGTGAAAATGTGCCGAGCACCTGCCCAATCGCATACTTGAAACCGTGTCCCCCGGCACACGAGTGGATTGCTTCCTCGGCTCGTTGCTGCCAGCCTGTCTACAGGGTCAGGGGAGGCAGAGGAAATGTATGAAATGCCATAGTGTCTTCCTCCCCACTAGTCTCTGAGACTGTTTATGGCCCATGGAGGGCACAAATTTCATTGCATTCAGCAGGGGAAGCCAAATGGAGTCCTGGGAAAGGCAGAATCATAGAAAATGAGGGCTGGAAGGGACCTCAGGAGGTCACACCTAGTCCATCCCTCTGCTCAAAATAGGACCATCCCCAACTAGATCATCTCAGCCAAAGCTTTTCTTGCCGGGTTTTGAAAACCTCCATCGATGGAGACTCCACCACCTCTCTGGGTCACCTGTTCCAGTGCTTCCCCTACCCTCCTAGTGAGAAAATCCTTCCTAATATCTAACCTCAACGTCCTTTGCTGCAACTGGAGAGCGTTGCTCCTTGTTCTGTCAAGACCTCCCGCAGCATCGCAGACTGGGCAGCAACTGGACCGATGGGACCTTAATTCTGGCAAAATCTGATCACAACTTCTCATTGCAAAATGCTAACGACTCGGGGGCTTCATATTCTCTGCCTCATTCTGCTCTCCTTGCGGGTTAATTCCATGGCCACTTTCTCCCAGCATAAACCCCAGCATTACTCCAGGGTAAAATTAGGACTTTCTCCTAGCATAAACCCTAGCGTTACTCCAGGGTAAAATTAGGACTTTCTCCCAGCAATCTCTGCCCAAAAAAGGCTCAGAACAAAGGGTTGGAAAGTCGTGACATTTGTTTAACTTGCAAGGAGCAGTTGAGACAATTGCAAAACCTCTTGGGTTCCTGGGGCTTTGATCAAATTAGCCAGGCACTAAATGAAATGGCCAGCTCTGGTGTTTTGAACTACATATCTAAAGGCTGTTTAGAAAGGGCTGTCACTCGAAGCTTGTAAAGCAAGCAAGGGGGCAGGCCTCTGTAGAAGGGGACTCTGGAGCCAAGCATTAGCCAGCAA
>NW_005841833.1:2880905-2884352 GCF_000455745.1 Alligator sinensis | reverse complement strand
TCTTTCCCTTGGCACATCCATCATTTGCCTCTCTTCCCCCTTTCGTCTCCTGAATGAAAAGCCTTTGCCTTCCTGCCTACTGCTCCGAGGCTGGGAATGCAAAGCCAAGATTCAGAATTCAGAGGTGGGACGCAGGGGAGCGTACTGGCAGATCTAAGACCAAACCGTGGCACATCCAGTGATAAGATGGGAAACCGTTGCAGAGTTGGAACCAAACACATAGGCACCATGGGCTTGCAGTCATAGGCTGATCGCCTCTGCCTGGAGGAACGGAGATATTTCTGCCCCAAAAAGCGAGTTGCAGTAGCCAAATTCGAAGCTTTAATTATCCAAGCCACATGTTCTGCTGCAGGAACAACACAGCATTGCAACCGCTTCACGTCTTCATGTTGATTAACCTTAGCAGCATAATACATTCCAGTGCAAGGCATACGCTCAAGAGGAGGGCAGAGAAAGCGCTTCAAGGACGTCCTCAAGGCCAACTTGAAAAAATGCAACATTGACATCAGCTCATGGGAGACTATCACCCAGGACTGCCCCAAATTAGACGGCGGCAAGGATCTCAGTGCTTCAAAACATTACGATGGCAACAGGAGAGGGAAAAGTAGAAGTGGCAGAAGTGCCACACCACGAATCCGGAGCCGCCCACCCCACATGGAAACACGTGCTCAAGTTGCAGCAGAGTCTGTCGATCCTGGATGAGCCTCATCAGCCATCCTCAGATAAGACAATCGTGGAAGAAGAAGAAACATTCCCACAGCCAAATTTTCAAAGGCTCATGACTGAGCCATGTTCACCAGTCAACTCAATGCCTGCCTTGAGCAGGGGCTTGGAGTTGATGCGACCTGCCCTGTCCCTTCCTGCCCTGCTTTTCTATGATCCTATGAACTGATTTGTGCTCATTGGCGTAGCCAGTTAAGCTACAAGATTCACCTGTTGACCTGCACTCTTAACTGGTCTCCCTCCCACACCATGGTGCTTTCAGAGTCAAGCTACCCACATGCATGAATGCAATTTGGATCCCGTGAGGTTTGCTCAGTGTGCCACGCTTACAAAGCACGTCTCTCCCTTGCTCTCATAGGAGATGGAGCTCGTTTTTCCTTCCTCCGTGAAGGAGGAGCAGGTTTCATATGGACAGGCCTCACGGCATGAATCTTAATTTGGTTTTTCCGCTTCCTGGGTTCTGCTGTTGACGTGGAAGAAGGGGAACCGGGACCAGGCCCCAGCTCTGCCTTCTTTGTGGAGCTCCATGTTCGTCCATCTGAAGCCGCATGTGTTACAAGTTAAGCTGCAGTTCCCATAATTGGAGGGGCACATGCAGCCCTTCTGCCAAGTGTTTTTAAAAGCAGGAAAGCCTGGGTTTAATTACCTAGGGAAAACCTAAATAACTCTGGTTTCAGTGCCTACCCAGAAGGCTAGATGACTAATTTCTAACTCCTGGGTACCATAGTGGGCAATGCTTCCCAACATGCAGGCACTGAGCCCAGGGGATTGGAACAGGCAGGGGAAAGGGGCACATAAAATCAGCTTGGACAGGCCAGCAATTAATCAGCCAATACCCCCTAGGAGGAAAGACCCCACCCTGAGAGTGCCTAGGCAGTGGCCTCACCCCCTTTACCCTTCTCCTTCAGTCTGGAGGAACTTGTGAGGGAAATACATGCTAGCAAAAGCTACCACCCTTCTCTGCTGTATCCAGCTCTGCTCGTCATCCAGGCTTGATGGAGACCATTGAGGGCCATCTCTCACCACTACAGGGCATCCTGCTCCAAGGGTTTTAATCCCCGTCCCGCTTGCTGAAGTGATCACAGCTCTGGAGCTGGGTGGAGTCTCCCTCCAGCAAGGACATCTGTCTCTGCAGCTTCAGCCCAGTTTTGGCTCCCCTCCCCACCCTGAAGCCACCTCCAAACCATGACAGGAATGAAAAAAGGCCTGGACTAGTCAGTCTTTTCAGGTGGCTTAGCGACAGGTCCTGTTGGAGGGCACCATCCCTCGAGGTTCCTCCATCCATCTGGAGCTGGGATTGAGTAGGATCAATACCACCCGGTTGCAAATATCCCATTGCCTGCAGCTCTGTCGGTTGTATACAATGGGCGCATGTACACGCCACGGTTTTCACCCTTTCACGCGCTGCAACTGCACGTCTGTTTGCACAAGCAGGATTTCCTGACACTTTAAAAGTCTTCGTGTCTGGAGGCGGGGACAGCGAAACCACTGGACAGTATCAAAACTACCATGAAGCACATCATGCAGGCAATGAAGGTTAATAAGCTGTATACAATTTCAGCCACTCAGAGTCATCATCCCTGGCTTGGAGAGCACTGTGTTTTTTAATGGGTAGGCTGTAAATTAGCTATAAACTCATCTACCCAAGCAGCCAGCTGGATCATCATATCATGCATCCGGGGCAGCTGAACCTATGAGGGAGTTGCCAGTGCGCAGCAGCAAGGGCAGAGCATGCACGGCCCGTGGTACTGGACAGGTACGGGAGCCAGAGCACAACTGAGGGAGCCAAAGATCAACTGCATCTGGAATTGCAACTGCCAGCCCTCCCAGGACAATGCAAGGGTAGTCACTCACCTCTGTCGATGTAAGGGAAAGGGACACCATCGCCTGGCCTCAATCTGCTCCCATGGCTCGGTTACTCCCGTCTTCACTCTCTGCGGTGGCATTCCCATGCTAGAGCTTGGCAGCTCCAGGACAAGGCTGGCAGACCTCACGCCATGCCTCGTGCCATCATAGCAAAGGCAGCTAAGGACTAGCCCAGGTGTCCAGCGCTCATGTCACGGGCCACTAAAATACACCAGACTTGTGCTAGCTTTTCATTGCCCTTCCATAGGGACCCAGACCTTTGACAGCAAGGAGGGAGCGCAGGCAAGCGAGAGCTGTTCCAGCCCCGAAAACATGAATGGAGGAAAGCAAAATAGACCAAGGTCATTTGCTTTTGCCAGAAGAGGAGGACCTGAATTTTAACGCCCCCCACAAGCTGAGCCCCACGAACCGCAGAGGACTCGGGATCAGCCGTGGCACCTGGATGTGAATGGTGCAGATGGGACCCTTTCCTATTAGGACGTCTTGGCTCATGCTCAGAGGCGGAGGGGTTTAATGGGGCACAGAGACAACGGCAGTGCCTCGCTCCCCGAGGTGGCCCCTCCAGTACAGGAAGCAAAGGCGTGTTATGAGGCAGGGGAGAGAGAGTTTTTCGGGCCTCAGTCCATACTCAGAGGAGTCCAAGCTCCAGCCCACCTTTCCCTAGCACTAAACTCACTTAGAAAAATGTTTTTTGGCCTCCTGCTCCCAGTCAGATGAATATTTAAAAAAAAAAAAGCTTTGACTGTTCGCAGCCAGCAGCTGCAAGGCAAAGGGTGCTGAAGGGGCCATATCCCTCCTGGCAGCATTTGCAACACAACCTCCTCGCTGGCCTCGATGCCAGGCTGGCAATTTGATGCC
>NW_005841833.1:2874865-2880874 GCF_000455745.1 Alligator sinensis | reverse complement strand
GGGAAGCCCGGCAGCAACAGGAAATGTCTGGCTCTGCCTGCTACTGTCAGCAAGATGTCTAAAGGTTTCGCGGCTGCCTCCGTCCCGCTTGCACGACTCATCCGGGGCCAGACACGACTCCCCCTTGCTTCTCTCATGCGGGGTGGGGGCTGAATCACCCGGCCCTGGCTTTGCGGCGACAAAGGTTGCCTGCCCAAGCGACGCCAAATGGCAGAGGCGTCCTTGAAGCAACAGGGACAGTCTCAGGGGGCGCTTGTACACGAAGTGTACAATTTACCTCTTTTGGGTTGCTCGCAGGATGCAAACAAGGGCCGGCGGCCCCATCCCCTGCAGGTCTGCAGAGAACCAGGCAAGCCGTCACGAGCCGCTGGTTGGACCTGGGTTGCACAGACGCAGTCCAGACCAGGCATTATGATGCCGTTTTAGCTTGCGGCATGGGATGGCTCAGCTTTCTGACTCTGGGCAGGGCCTGACTGCTCTGGGGCTGCTTTGTAATTTAGCCCAGATGAAACGCAGGCGCCTCAGGTCCCTGGGCTCGGCGGGGCGCTTGCAAAGCCACACGCGGCTCCAATATGCAATTTGACAAATGGCAGCCCCGCTCCTCTTGTAATTTGCTTCTCTGGAAGCAGCTTTGCTGTGCCAGCAAATATCCAGTGAGGCCGCCTGCTGCAGAGCTGCGTGCAGCCGGTAGCAACAGTGCCTGGCTGGGCTGCTGCCCTGCGTGTGCATCTGTGTGTGCAGACGCATACAGCCTGGACACGGGGTAAATTTGCTCCCCTCCTCCACATCCCTGCTCTCCATTTCCAATCCATCCCCTCTGTTCCCTTTCACAGCTGCTTTCTTGCACTGGCCGCTCCTGAAAGGTCCCGAGTTCCCTTCCCTCTCCCACCGCACAGGATTAAACCCACATAACAGAAACCCAGGCTCGTCCTCTGGCTATGGATCAACGGCACTGTGCCAACCTGCATTGCTACGGAAATCTTAAATTTCGCACTTAGCAACAACACAACTGCATTTTACATGTCCACCTGCCCCACCCTGGAAAGAGTCGGTAGGCTCCAAGGGTATGATCCTTTTGATGCATAACACAAGGCACAAAATCCCTGCATTTGTGGAAAGACGGTGTTTCTAAGGCTGCGTGTGCAGTTTGCTACAGCTCCATCCTTGGCCTTGCTACAGAGGCTGCCGCGCCAAAAGATTCTGGTTATTAGTGCAAATCATAGCCCAGGCAGTGCTAAAACACGCAGCTTGGCCAGGCAGGAGGACCAACCAGTCCAGCAGGACTATTTCAGATTCAGATTTCAATACTACTTTCTTCTGCCATGAGCTCTGAAATGGCAGCAACCCGGGAAGAATTCAATATGGCAAAAAAAGGGTGATTCCAGGCTTTTAAACTCATTCAGAGGGTAGTGGAAAGTTTACTCCTTGGAGATGCTCAGAAAAGGGCATCTCTACTCCTGCTTCTTCCTTGGCCCTGCCTCCTCTGAAATGCAAGTCAGAGGCAACAGGCCTGGCAGGACAGTTTTCGAGGCAGGAGGCTGAAGGTGCCATCGGTTGTAAAACCCCACTTTGCAGCGCTGGAGTTTTGCACGATTCATCGCTGGAGTTTTGCACATCTCGGAGGTTGTCGCAGTGCCAGGGAAGTGACAGGAGGTTTCTGTGAGAGGGAGAAAAATCTGGGACTGTCAAGAGCAATGAAACCTACCTTGCATGATGCTTTCTCTAACAGCAGCCGAAAGAGCCACACTCTCTGGAGATCTAAAGCTTGCATTTCAGTACCAGGAACACCTGAGTTATATCACCACAGCCCCCGGACAGGTGTCACTGGGAGACCTTAACCCCAGAGTCTCAATACTCCTCCCAGTAAAATGGGCATAAGACCAAGGACTGCCCTCCGATTTGAGCAAGCCTGCTCCTTCGCTGGGGACTATCTTGCTAATAGGAATTCAGCAGAGGCAGGAAATACCTTGCAAAACAGAGGTGAGCAGAGGACTTTATTTCAGGCCCCGGGCTAATTCTCCCAGGAGAGTTGTAAGACTTAATTGGCTACAATCTGGGAAACACTCAGAGAGATCCTTGGACAAAAGAGCATGCGTGCAAAGCATTCGGGGCTGTACTGGAGCCATCCTGGAAGATGCTTACTGCTGTCATCCAGCTGCTTACAAGACAGGCTCAATCAGCATGATTTTTCCTTCCTTCCCATAGCAGACCCTGGCTTGGCGACTTCTCTGCTACACCTTCTTTGCTGTAGTCTTGTAGGAATGGAAATGCCTCTGCCGGAGGTAACGGTGGAGCAAAGACAGCTTTCCAACCCTTTCTTCTTTCTAGGAGCATTTCTTGGACTCTTCTACACTACAAACCATGTGTTAACACCCTATGGCTGGGAAAGGAAAACTTTGACTTAACTCATGCTGGATAAGCAATGAGAAAAAATGGCACACAGCAAAACCCCAGAAAACCAAGCGACTCCCAGCTGAACAAGGTCCCAGAGGCCGGGAGACGGACACTGAAGCAGCGGGCGGGAGATTTGCACAGGAAGCTGACTGGGAGTGCAGCCCCGAATCCCAGAGGGCTGGAAAGGCCCGTTCGGACTGATAGCAGCTCGGGGGCCCTCCGTTCCTCCCCTACACCTCCTGCATATGGGGACAAAGCAGTGGGCTGCCTCCCACCTGAAAAACTCAGGCTGCCTTGACCCGCATAACGGGCATCGATCCAATGCCTACAAGGGCCAAACCGGAGCCTGTCGGTCACCAGCAGCTCTCACGGTGGAGCATGCGTAGGAGGGAACGTGCAGCGTGCAGAAAGCCCACGCACGGAGAGACCCTCTTTTTTCTCCCCTGGGGCTGTCACTCCTTTGGGACTCGTGGGTACATCTGCCATTTCGGTGGCACTTCAGCACTATTTTGGCACAGGGTCTGGTTAAGTATCCGGGCTGACACAGAACTGCCAGGTTTGCAGTGCTGGGCACTGGCCATCTGCATGCTGAGAGGCAACCTTTGAGCCCCAGAGCTTACGAGCTGCTCTACGTGCACCGACACGGTCATAATCCCCGATCCCATCTTCTGCCATGGACCCTCCATAGTTCATGGCCAAGCCCCTGCCCAGGTCTGCATATGGCCTAGCCCTTGGGTGGTAGCTTGCCAAGCCATCCCGTTGGCTGCCAAAGGGGACTGTAGTTGCTCCCACACTCGGTCCAAGTGGAAGGGGGCCAGCTCGCCCACTAGATCCAGCGAGAGGGTGGGATTGCTCATCCCCCAGCATAACCCATACACAGAGGGATTCCCGACCCCGAGAGAGTCAGTGCTGGTCTGCCGCAGTCTCCCTGCCATGATACCCCGCAAGGGTGGACACGGCTCTTTCGCCAGCGCAGGGGATGAACTGGCCGGCTGTAGCAAACATCTACGGTCAACTCACGGAGACGAGGCATGCTGAGAAATGCTGCTCCCAAATAAGAGGCTGGTCTTGACATGGGTGTACTTGGTAGCCGTGTTGGTCTGAGACATGAAGACACACGAAAAACTAGAACTCTTGGCTCCAAAATGATACCTTTTATTAGAAAGCGCAAGAAAATTGTCCTTTTCTGCAAGCTTTCGGGGCCAAAGTCCCTTCGTCAGGCTCTGGGAAAAGTACAGATGGTACAAGATGGTAAAAAGTCCCCATGGGTCAGAAATAAACTTCATTTTTGCACAGAGGGGATTGTTCTACGTGGGCATTTCACTCCACCCCCAGAAAACTGAAGGGGAGAATGGAAGTAGGGAGGGATATTTGATTTCCTGCCACTAGCCATGAGGCTGAGGGGCCTTTAATCTTGTTGATCAGCCTTCTCCTCTCCCTGCCACGTGGAAACAATCCCAGTTTATTTGGACACACGTGCAATGCTCATTCCCACCAGAAAAACCAGCCCGAGCTCCCACGTGCCACTCTGCAATGGATCCCACCGCCAGAGCCGAGACTCCAGCTTTCGGAGCACCTGAACGCTGTCAGAGGCTCCAGCCTGGGCTCTCTCCCCACGTCTGCTCCGAGGATGAAGGCCAGGATGACGGCTCCTCATGATTAATTCACAACGGCAACAGACAGATGAACCAAGCTCTTGGCTTCGGCGACAAGGTGGGAAGGAGCGGGGTCTGGAGAGGCTCCGAAGGTGACAGGATGAACGTTTAACAGCCATCCAACAAGCATCACCATATATAAGAGCAGGATGGCAAGGCGAGGAGCAGCTCTTCATGCGGTAGGGGTGGAGGAAGGCGACTCCGAGCAGGAGGCAGCGGGTGGCTCTTAAGGGGGAGTGGGAAGAGTGGGAGAAAAAAGATGAAGAGTCTGTGCAGAAAACAGAGACGCTGAAAGTACCAAGGCAAAAATACTGGTAAAGTAGCACCACTGGGACCCCACGGGCATAAACCAGTCCAGCCCCTCCAAAGTGCATGGAGCTATGCCAGATTACACCAGCAGACATCTGGCCCCATGATTTTTAAGGACGTTTCTTCTAGATGCAGCAGTCAGAAGCAGCAGCCGGGCAGGGAAGGCTTCGATTGCTCTGGCTGAGGTCACGGAAAGCCAGACAGGCCATCGGCAAGCAGGACTAGTGCCTCCAGACTACCCAGGCGTGGTTTTCCCCTAGGTTTCCGCACATGCTCGCAACCCCAAAGGGAAAGTCATGGCCAAACCAAGGCAAACTCCTGGCCATATTGGGCTCTTGTATCTATCTCCCCACCAACGAGAGGCTGCCAAGGTCACAGCAATCACAAAAAAGCATCCAGAAATCCCATTTGTGCAAACAGTCACGCTGTTGCAGAGCAGGAAAGGGCAAAAAACGTTGCGTGTACAAGCACCCTAAAGCACCACGGATCCACCAAGGAGCTGGCCCGATCCCTGCCCTAACGTACCTCTCCTGCCACTCCTGTTGCCACTCGTGCCTCAGATATTCAGGCAGCTGGCACGGGTGGTGGAGAAGACCTTGCTGGCATAGAGCTATTTGGACAGGAAGCCTCGTCTCCAGGCCCATCTGCAAGGCTCTCCCACGCACACGGGTCTCTGAAGTGCTCGGGTCTCGCCAGCTCCACTCCACTTGCTCCTGCTCCTGCAGGTAATAAAAACTCAGTCCCTGCGCAAGGGGGAAAGAAACCTTCAGACTGAAATACATACACCTTCCTCAGTCATTTTCCCAAAGCCTTAAATTGGCACTCACGTCTGGTTTATCCGTACGGGCCGACGATGCGATTCCAGCCAAAGCCAGGCCCACGCTCAGCAATTGCTTGAGAGCCAGCAAGAAGGGGAGTTTTGGGCAAAACCGTTGTCATTTCTACCTATCGCCGTTCTGGCTTTTATGAGTCTTACATTGGTAGATGCTGCTGATCCTGGACAGCTGATGCTGGGGAGTTGGTGAAGGCATGAAGACCTCTCACCAGGTCGATGTAGCTCAATAGAAAAGGGTCGTGGTTTTCCCCTCCTTCAGCTCTAGGACTAGGAAGGTCTCCATTAACAGACAGCTCTCAGCCAGGTAATCTCTGCTCATAAAAGCATGAACCCCCCACCCCAAGACTGCAGGGCCCCTTTGCCTCTAGGTCCTGGATTCAAATCCAGCCCAAGTTGCCAGCGACCATCCCTAGCCCATAGCTGCTGTTCAGGGGCTCGAGCGAGATGAGCTCAGGCACACAGTGCGTTGGCAAGGCATCCACAGGCAGATCAGCCCACACGGTCGCATTCATACCAAACAGGTAATAATTTAAAAAGAAAAGGAGGCTGGAAGTAGGGAGCAGGTTGGGTTTGATGCCACAGACAGAAGTGCTCTCTGTGGTTTGCGCTGTGCTGGGTTTCAGGGGAGGCGGCACGGGCACATCCCATTGCCACTCCCTAAGCACCAGCTTGGGCTTCCCTGCCCCACTCCGGGGGCTCGGGCAGCTCCCTTGAGCCCAAGCCTGCACCAGATGCGGGATCAGACACTTTAAAACAAATCCCCCTCTGCTCACCGCATAAGGGATCCATCTGCCAGAGCACGCCCGCCAGGAAGCA
>NW_005841833.1:2868337-2874834 GCF_000455745.1 Alligator sinensis | reverse complement strand
AAATCAAGGAGACGGGGCCCAGCTGGGAAAGCCAGCTGCATTTAGGATGGGTCCTGCGGCGGGGCTTAGCATCCAGAAGGAATTAGGCCTGAATAAGCAGCTCAGGATTTGGCCCTTTGCTTTTAGATGCTGTGAAACCAGCCCTGAAGCATTAACGTGGCTGAACTCAGGCCGAGAGGGCAGCAACGGGCTTTCAAGAGTGACCCGTAAGGGAGAGGGTGCTTGCAGCTGAGCAATGCCTGGCTGGCTCCTGTTGGGACAGGGACTATCCCGACCTTCAGAGGCAGATCAGAGGTGCCCGTAAGAAGTGGGGAAAGTCCCCGGCCTGGAGCAGGAGGATGTGAACAGGCCAGGGAGGCAGCAAGTGAAACAGAGCCCAGTGTTTCTGGACTGGTGCTCCAGCCGCATTTTGCAAGAGGTGCTTATAATCTTGTGGGAAGTCTAGGGATGTGATGGAGACACGTAGCCCAGCCCTGAAGACAAGGCATGGGGCAGGGACATGTCCCTGCAGAGGGAAAGTCCAAGAGACGGGCTCCAGCCTGAGCTTCGGCCCATCCACCCAATGGACTGGAACCCACCTAAGGTTTTGACAAGGGCAGGGGGAGATGGAGTGAAACCCTCCTAGTCCCCCACAAACTTTTGGTGGAGAGAAAAGATGTAAAAGTTATACTGAAGTTCACATGCTGTCCACCCTCGACCTGTAGATCTGAGAGCCCTCAGCTGCCGCGAGGTCCTGGGAGCTCCCTTGCATCACCTGCCTACATCTGTACCACCCATGCAGCTGGCTCAATAAAAGACAGCAGCCTCTCACCTTTCCCCGGGATCCCCGCAACATCACCTCGACCCTGCCCTTTCATTGTGTCATTTAAGGGGCTGTTCAGACGGTGCTCACATTTGTCAAGGCAAATATAATCGTGCCTTGAAATTCTCAACCGGTGTATTGTGAATTCAAAGCATCCCCGGAGAGGGATGCACTGCACTGGATACAGGAAACCCCAAATCCCGGTAGCCATAGAAATCAACAGCAGCACATAAATGCCCCCAAGACGAAGGTTGGATCCGGCCAAGAGCTGAGTGAAGCCCCAGGCTGGGGAAAGCGCAGGCTGGGTCAGGGCCGTTCTCAATGGAAGGGGCGGTCTATACAAAGGGATACAACATGCCAACGAGAGGCAATCGGGATCTCGCAGCAGAAGAGCTCATAACATACAAGTGGCCCGATGACAGCAAATGATGTGGCCGGGCAGGACTAGGCTGGGGGACAGTCAAGCATGGCAAAAAGTCACTTGGAAGAACGTTTCCCATCACACTCCAGCAACCTCTGAACACAGAGCACTGGGCCACCCGACACGCAGCCCAACGGCCTCCCAATTAGCCTCCAACGCGCCACTCAGCAGAAGTGAGGACGTGGCAGGCGAGCGAACGAAAGAGTCCGTCTGGCCTGAACTGACAGAGGCTATTTAAAAATCCCTTTTACACCAGAGGCTGGAGCCGTGTTGGTCTAAGGACACGGGCAGACATGGTTCTTTGTATTTTCATGTGGTGTCATTTCCATTTCAAATGCCTGCCTAGATGTCCTTAGGCCATCACGGCTACAACCTATAGTCCGGAAACATGAAAGATATCGAGTTTTGCCATTTGAAATGGAAATCGCACAACATGAAAATACCCAAGGAACCTTTTACAAAAAAGCAAATCTTCTTTGGCAACATCCCCCTCCCCCATGCATCATCGGGGACTTAAACACAAACCTTCAGACACTTCAGCTTCAATAAAAGCCTAGGCACACATTTCTCAGCTATCTTTGGAAACAGGGCTCTCGTTGACATGTGTTATGTTTCAGGACTTCAGGGCTTAGCAAATTATAGTACATGCCATTTAAACTGATTCTAAAACAAGAAACCCAAAGAGACATCCCTGGATCTCCAGCAACTGGCCTCCCTCTGATGTGCGTCTCCACTGAAAACACTTTAATTATGGAAACGGGGACAAACCACCCTCCAGAAGTGCGTGCACCAAGGTGGATGCCTGTCATACAAACTACCGCCAGCTCCCAGGGCTTTCATTACACAGCCACGAGTGTTTCATGTGGACAGAACAGGCCACATTTAAAAGTATTGTGCAGACGGGGGAGAGGGGTTTTAAAAGAGCCAAGAAATTCTGCAAAGGTGGAGGCGAGCTCACTTGTGACTGAGGTGGTGATGGGACATGGAGGAGTTTTTTAGGAGATAGCTGAGCTGAGATGAAGGCCCGTATCGAGAAGAAAAGATCCAGATTCAGCACCCATGGAACCGTTCTTGTGAAAGCTCTGGCCCATGTGGTAGAAACTGCATGAAACAGCCTAAGCTTTCAGCCCAAATGGCTTTTAAGAGGCAGTGGCTGACTTTGGAGTGGCCCAACAATGGTAACGCAAAGCTGTAGCACTCTTGGTTCGGAGATGATACCTTTTATTAGACCAACTAAGAAATCACAAATAAAATGATCTTTTTCTGCGAGCTTTCAAGGAATCCATGTCTCCACCCGAGACGGGGACACCAGAGCTGGCATCTATAGCACAGGCTGGCACAGGACTGCAACTCCCAAATCACAAACCTCTGCCAGTTGAGCTGCAAGCAGAGAAAAGGTCTCGACTCTACATGGCAGTAGCAGAGTTTCTAGCCACTGACCAAAAATGCCACCTGAGACAGGATAGACACCTAAAAAAGGTCTTTCCTATTGCCTTGAATAGTGGCAAAGATATACAGCCTCCCACCCTAGCTACCAAGAAAGCTGGCTCTACCACAACAGGCAGAGGTGGAAGAGCTCCAAAGGGCATCCAAAGAAGCTTGTCCCAGCAATAAACACCGAAGGATTCGCAGCGAACCAGGAGAGGAAGTCCCCGAGACCAGCACCTGGCCCTGCTCTGGTTTTATTCCAGTTTGCAAAGTCCGAGCGTGGTGCAGGGACCGGTTCTTGCAACGGGGGGAAAAAAATCTCCGTCTGCAGATTCCTCCTGACCCGGGGCTTCGACTAACGAGAGAAACGTTCCCATTTCCTCTGGCCACAGGCTAACCAGCTGCTGACTCATTTGTAAACATTTACATTCAACCAGGATAAAGCAAGGGGAGAGCGAGGCTTATTAGCCTAGATGGAAAATATTTGAAGCGCAGCATGAATGTAAACACCCAGATCCTCAAATGCGATGTTCGAATCACGCGGCTGCCTTGCCAGCAACCTTTTCTAATGCCTCTGTCCTCTGCTCTGAAACCATCAGAAGTGGCCCTGCTAGATCCTAATGGACAGGCCACAGGCACTGGGTACTGCAAATACCTGTCTTAAAAAAAAGATACTGATTTTTCCTCTTCTCTTTTGTTCGATGGGCTGGGCCCTTGATGGGAGCCCGGCCCTCACCACAATTAAAGGACTCGCAGCCCCGAAAGCAGAGAGCCCTGCCTTAAAGTTACCCACAGCCCAAACTCTCCAGAGACGGCTGTGGTCTCCGATAGCTCACGCTGCTCTCAAGAGCCCGCTGCGGTCTCGACGAGCGCCACCCTCTGCTGTCTGCCTCCGCGGTGGCTCAGCTCCGGGCATCCCAGCAAAGCCAAACGCAGCCGGGTTTCCAGCAGTGGGACGGGGTCTCAGGTGCTCTGATCTGCAAAGCAACTGTAGAAAACTAGAGACCTGAAGAAGAACGCCTTGCATTCGACAGTTTGTCTAACTCTATCCCAGCTCTGCAGTTGGTCCAGTAAAAGATGTCACCCAAGGAAACCCTTGCTTCATACACCAAATGAAGAATTTCCTCTCCAACGGACCCACTAGCAACAGGCAGTCACAACAACCGAGTTTTGCTAGATGGGTCACTAGCTAAAAACCACCAAGCCTCCACCTCCCACCTCTGCACTGGTAAGCCAAGGACCACTGAGGTCTGGAGTCCAAGGGCCTTTGTACACACCGCGTTTTTTGCCTTTTCTTGTCCTACAATTGCATGACTGTTTGCACGAGCGGGATTTCCGGACACTTTAGAAGTCTTTCTGGTGCATTAAACATAAGCACAAAGCCTCATGCTTGGTTTTGCATTATACTTATTTAATGTATGGTACTATTGTAAGATCTCTCTCAGAACAGAGCAGCACTAGGAGAAAAACTCCCATCACTTCTATAAGCTATACAAACAGTAGCCTTCGGGTCTGCGGTGTGTCCCTCTGGGAAATAAAACCATCACATACTACTTTGCTTGCCCAACTGCTGTTCGGTCCCTGTTTTTAATGTATATGGGCTTTCCAGATGACGTGGATTTAAATAAAACTGCAGCGAACTTGCTAATGGATCTCTCTCCCTCATGTATTTGATGGTTTCCTATGAGGCCACAGGCCTCAGAGATGGAGCTTGTAAAGCAGACAGATTTATCTTCCTGGCAGCCAGCATCCTAAAGGCAAAGCATGACATATAAAATTTCACTGCATTTTAAAAAAATTACGTGGTGAAGTTAACGGGGCTTTGGCTCCAGCTAAACAGGCTGCAGCTGGTTCGGTTTGTGCCTTGGAATAAATCAACAAAAATGCAGCGGGATTTAAGCTCCCAAACTCAGTCTAAATGGACACACATACGCGTTCAGGTCCGGGGTCTCTCTTCCCTCAACTCCAACGTGCACCCCTCCTTGCAGACACGACGATCCCCCTGCCAGGCCCAGAGCCGAGAGGAGAACCGTGTTGCCGCATGTTCAAAGGTGCGACGCACTTCATAGTCCTGGCACCTCTTGTAACACCAGCGAGCATCCTTGCAGACTGCTTCACCATTGAATGTCTCTGGCATGCAGGGTCTTCATCCTTCACACCACGCAGTTGCCCCAAGGGTTAAGTTCTTTGGACCACACCTGGAGCAAGGAAAGAGAAAGATGCTGTCCGGAGAAAAAGTGCCCAAGATTAAGCGGGAGAACATGGACCCACTCATAACGGACCAGAAATCTTTCCCGTGAAGAAAAGGCTTTTACTGCCCACTGGTGTGAGGACACCTGTAAGGGTGCTGACAACCGCTGCGTTGTTACCAGGTGAGGCTGAGGCACCGCCACGGATTCAAGCCCTGAATACCCCCCGTATTTCACAGACGGCTCCATCCTTCACCCAGCAAACAGCCCCCGGCACGGCTCCTGTATTGACACCAAGGTGTGATTAGGACCCGAGTTTCCATCCTCTCCCTGCGTGGACCCACATCCTTTGGCAGATCTCTCCCCTAATGGAAACCCACAATTTATTATGCCTTAAGGCCCAGCCGGGCTTTCCTTGCACAGGCAAAACTCCCAGCGACTTCCATGGATGCTCAGGCCACAAAAGTCATCATCTCCAGCACAAGGTTGGCCCGCGTGTGTGAAAGGAGCCATGACGACACACGGACAAGTGCCAGGGACTTTCAGAGGGGTTTGACCTTGGGAACTTCTGCACCAAAATAACGCTGGCTCCCAGACAGAGCCGTTCCTTCGGAGATCCCACAGCACTCTGCAAAAGAGCAAGCCTTATTGCTGTCGAATCGTAGGAAAATAAGGGCTTGTCCAACCCCCTGCTCAGTGTAGGAGCGTCTCCACCTCAACCATCCCAGGCATTTGTCCAGCTTGCACTTCAACACCTCCCCCCATTTTACAGAAGGGAAAATGGAGGCAGCAGAGACAGAAATGCCCCCCAGGGCTCCCAGTTCAATGCTGGAACGTGCAGTTTCCCAAAAGCAAAAGCTCCCGGTACTTGAGCAGCAGGAGTAAGGCCCACGTCCTCAAAGGTATGTCAGTGCCTCCCACCGGCTCTACCTCCGTGCGTTCCCAGGGGCTGCAGGACCGTAGGCACTGACTGCCATACCGGTAAAAGGATAAGACCACACTCGGCTAGCCTTGCTGCATGTCTTCTCCTTCTCCATCCCCTCCCCCTGGAGGGACTGCCTTGGCGTCTTGCCGACAGCAGACCTGAACAACCAGAAACATGTACGCTCAGCCGTCCCATCCATCACCCAAGAGCCCCCCACGTAGCACTTCCAGCCCTCCAGCTGGAAGTCCAGGACTCCAGGGCCAGGTTTTCTCAAGATCCCTCTTTTTTTTCCTACATACCAGGGTTACTCATCAGGACGCTGAGAGCATGCATGTGCTGTGCACTGGGACGCAGACACCTATAGCTATTTGGGTAGTGGGTGCAAAACAGAGCCAGGAAGAAGGATATACCCAGTTTGGGGTTCCCGGCTGGAAGCCAAAAATATTCCTAAATCTCTTTCCTATTTTTGCTCAGGGCTGCAGCTGTTCCACAGACAGACATCTCCCGTTCGTATCGCGGGCGCAGACATCTCCCCCCCACACGGCAATTTCAGCTATGCGCATGAAATCCAAATGTCTCCCCTCGTCATTCTTGACTAACCCTCGAGCGGTCTCTCTGCCGGGCCCTCGGAGCTGGGTGGCCCGAGACTCAGAGGCAAGTATCATCACAAACACTCACCCTGGGGACAGGGGCTTCTTCCCTAGCGAGCCCTTTGGACCAAAAGCTTCCATA
>NW_005841833.1:2793735-2868300 GCF_000455745.1 Alligator sinensis | reverse complement strand
AAACGATGCACAAGCCCTGCTTAGTTAATGATAAAAAGGAGACATGTTGCTTAAATCTCAGGAATGAAAATAACTCAAGGAGCGTAAGACTGTACACGAGGTGCATCTTGAGATGAAGACCTTATCTGCAGGAGTGGAATGACTTACGTCACAGCGCAGCTAACAATTATCCGCCGATTGGGCCCCATCTCCAGGATCCGAGTTTATCTAGCTGAATTTTCCTCCCAGCAAAAGATGCCAGAGGTTGAAGGTCCTGGTGAATGATGATAAAACAAGGAAGGCTGCTTTCAGACAGAATATGGAACCAGGAGACCCGGACTCTGTCCCTGGATCAGCCAGAGGCTTTTGAAAACAAGTCAGGATCTGCCCTCCTCGTCCCAAAGAAGAGCTGGGAGGAGATGGAAGGTGGAAGCTGATGAAGATGTGCCAAGGTTTTCTTTGAACAGCCTCAGTACAGAGCCAGCGCTGGCAATGCAGACACTGTCCCACCACCATTCGTTTCTGGCCCAGGTTGCACTGCAGGCCCCACTGGCTAAAGGTGGACGGAAAAGTCAGTCTCCGCGTCCTTTCCATGCTATGGCTATGCTGCTCAGAGCTCCCGCCAGGTGAGAGCTCATGCTGATTGGGGTGGCTTTGGACACACATGCCATTAGGAAATGAGAAAACATCTCTCCCTAACTTTTCGTCTCACACTGGCCTCCACAACCCTGAGGTGGCACTGGCTTGCTGTTTTAAACCAGTCTACCAATTTAAACTGGAGACTATTCATTTAACACACTGAAAAGATTTTTAAGGCAGTGGGAAATCCCGAGCGTGCAAACACAGATGCAGTTGCGGCAGTGTAAACAGGAAATCTCGTGGCGTGTACAAACGCCCTAGGTTAGGAGAAGCTCCAAACTGCATCCCGTCACCAACCCTCCCCAAAAAGTCACCTCTGCCGTCTTTGACCAGAGGACTCAGAAGCAGCAAAGACATTTATAAAAAAAGAGAGCATCTGTGAAGGAACCTGGTGGCGTGGTGTTTGTTTTATTAGCAGAGGGGCAAGTCACGGGGGAGCTTCCATGCCTCGTTTTTGCACTTGTTACTTTTCATTGTCTACGTGGACTCCAAGTCCATCTTAAGCATGAAGGATCTACTGCAGGAGACAACCACGATTATAGACACAAACAGGTTCCACACGGCTTGAGTTCCCACTTGGTCTCTCTTGTTCACCCTGCGCCACCCCCTGGAGCTCTGTACAAAAGGAGGAGTCGTGCCTGAATAACATACTGCAAATAAGTAATATTGTTCAACCTACCAACATAGGCAAGCTCCCTCTCCCTGCATAAAACTGACCCACAGTAAACTTGGTATTTGTCCAAGGCAGCCAGTGACCCAGCTAGTCTGGGAAATGCAACCAAGATGTGGCTTCTTCCATATCCAAGCATAAACTCTGCCTGAATAATAGCTGACCAAGGAAATGCTGCAAACAGACTTGTGTGTGACTGATATTGTTGGCATTCATGTATCAGGCATCCAGAGCTCTCTGCTCTCCTCATTAGCCTTACTGGGGAATATTTTTTTAACACCCCAGCCACTGCCTGGAGTTTCTCAACCATCAGGAAGCTGGAGATGTGGCACTGCTGGGACTGTGGGAAAGGCAACGTGGGGTTTTTTCCCCCCTCCAGGCTGGCTAAAGCATAGTTTCTCAGCCTGTGGTAGGCATACCCCTGGGGGTACGCGAGACAGGCAGGGGGCACGCAGGTACCCCAACACTCTCCCTCTCTCACCCTCTTTTCCTCTCAAAACTATGGCAAAAAATTTGGTGCGCTGCGCATTGCGCGGCACGTTAAATTCCCCAGTAATAATTTGGCGTGCCACACTTTGCATGGCACTGAGTTCAGCTCTCCTAGCTTTGGCCAACATCACCTCTAGCCCAGGTACACACTTGAATTGTGCACCCCTGGTGTAAAAGGTGGCACCCCTGCCCACCTCAGGTCAGACATCTGTCATATCACGGCCTTGTAGACACAGCCCTTCTTCCACCATACGGCACACATTAGTCTGTAAATAGAAAATCCCCTGGAAAATTGAGTGTTGGGGTACTTATTACATTTTTCAGAAGTTAGGGGTACTTGCTACTTAAAAGGTTGAGAAACACTGGGCTAAGGGAAAGGAAACCACGTCTCTGAGCCTCTCAGTCCCTCCCATCGCTGCTCACAAGCAATGGTCTCCAAGGGAGTGGATATGGAAGAATCCCTCCTGGACCGTATTTAGGACCGTTCCTGTCTCCTGTGTCTTTCCCAAAAGACCTTTGTCCCCGAGCACGGGGAGCCCAGCTAAGCAGCCGGGAAGACAGGTGGGAGGAGAGTGCCGTTGTTGATGTGAAGGCCGGCGGGGCAAAACCAGGTTGACTTGAAACGAGGAGGTATTTTTTGGATGGGAGTACCCACCTGCAGTCCAGGGAACACTGTAATCCTTGCCACACAGCTGGAGGGAGTTTCAAAGCTCTTTAAAAACGCATAGGTAGAAAACGTAGCTATTAATAATGCTGCCGCTCCCATATGGGCAGTATAACCTAGGGAGATTGTTCATGCAAAGCTATTCTGTTCTGGAAATCAGCAGCCTGTCCTTCAGTCTCACCGGCAGCTCAGCCCAGGAGTCAGTGCAAAACCATACTAGACGATCTATTTTAAAAAGCAGACGGTGCAAGAGCACACCTACTCATATCCGCTAGTCGCTCCCCTGTTCAGCAAAACACTCGCGCGTGTTCTCGAGATGCTTTGCGGCATGTGGATGTGTCAGTGACTCGGGGGCAGGCCACAATGCACACTATCGGCCTCATGTGATATATGTCAGTGCTTTAAGAAATCATTCGACCATGCACAAATTAATTTTTTCATGAAGTCAATAGGGTCCCTTGTTTCAACATCTTCCTGCTGGTTTCTCTGGCACCGCAGAAGACTCTCTCTATACATATAAGGGGTCTTCTGCTGGCTTGGCCTGGTGGCAGGAGGTTGATGCGAGTACAGGGGTAGCAGCTGGATGAGGATATGGAGAGAGACCGGCATGATCCACTGATTACTTGGAGAGAAACAAGATTGTGACCGACGGGGAGGTGACAAAGGCTTGGAGTCCTCCATCCCGTCGCTTTCTACCTTTCGGATCCGTTTGCTGCCCTGGAAGGCCGTAACGAGGAACGGCCTGGTGCACTTCACGGGGATCTCACCCACCCGGCCCATTTGTCACGGAGTCTGGTCAAGAGATGCGAAGCCTATTAAACAAATCCTCTCCTACGAGCGGCTGGCTCGCCGCCGTGCCAAGTCACTCGAAGAAGCAGCCGGAAGGCAGCCACGGTTAAACATTTTGCAGCGGGCGTTCTCCACATCCCCTGCACATCTGGACTGGCTTATAACCTCGTCTAGCTACACGTGCTTTCCGTTCCCTGAGAAAGCCGGGGGTTGCGCCCGCCAGCGGTTATATTTTCTGCAAGCTCAGGGATGCCCAGGGAAGTGCCGCTCGTTAGCGGGTGTGCGGACACCCAGACCGGTCGGCAGAAGGTTGCTGATGTCGGGGGAACCTCTCGCCGCGGGCACCTGGCTCCTGGCGGGGGCTAGACTGCGCCGCGCGAGCCTCCGGCTCTGAGGAAGGGGCCCTGTGGCAGGAAGGCCGTGCCCACACGCGTTCCCGGAGGGCATGCAGCCGTGCCGCGAGGAGGAAGAAGGTCTGGCGCAAGGCTGTGGGCTGCATGAGTCACGGCTGATCCCAGCCCAGGCTCAGGGTTGTCTGTCTCAACAAGGAACGATCGCCTGCCTGCTCCAGGGACGCAGCGCCATCCCCCGAGAACCGCCCCGTCTCTGCGTGCCAGCATCCCCCGTGCCTGCATCCCTCTGCGGGGGGTGCTGCCCTGGGTCCCAGCCTGCCCGGCTCCCCGGGATAGCAGGACGCAGCCACAGAGGAGGGACAATTTGCGGGGCCCGTGCACTGTTGGTGCATGCCCCCTTGCGGCCACAGCAGGGTCTGGGCCACAAGCTCTCCGGGCCGGCTCCATCCTGGCATGGGCCTACGCCAGCAATGAGTGAAGTGGGAATAAAAGCTTGGGACTAGAGGGTGGGGGACTCCTAGATTTGCCTTTTGAAGGGTCCTTGGGGCATCATTACCTGGCAGCTGGTAACCCAGCACTGTCATCTCCCACTTCTACCAGGAGGAGACAAGGGGGGAAATTAAGTGACTTGGCCAAAGTCTCGGAGAGAATCAGTGGCAGAGCCGGTGCTGCGGAGCCACGGGTCAATGCCTTCGTCACCAGCCTGTCCTCCTGCCTCCTGAGAAGAGCAAGGTGCTTCAGAGATGACAGAACTGGCCCCCTCCCCGCAACCCGGGGACCCCTTGGCCGCAACAGGAGCAGGCCCTTTGCAGACAAAGCTGGCGATTGCGTGGTTAGGTGCAACAGGCCACTACGGATGGGCGAACCGCAGAGAAGGCCGCACGAGGCCCAGATACAGCGGCTGACAGTTCAGCGGGGGCCAGGCAAGCAGGATCAGGCCCAAGCCAGCTACAAAGCCTGTGCACAGAAGAGCCGTTTCCTTTGCTGTTACTGCACCGGGCGCAGTGAGTCAGCGCCCCAGCGAGCTGGGAGGCTCTTGAAATGACTGACGCCAACGGCTGCCGAGTCTGCACGAGGAGAACGGGGAGTGGGTGGAAGAAACGCCGCGGGTTTGAGTGCAAAGCCCTTATCTCGGAGGAAGCATCATGCTGCAGGCTGCAGAGCAAGGGCTCATCACGATGGAGGGTGCCGCGTGGAGTGGCGGCCCCCGGGCCCGTCAGTGCTAGCCGAGCTGGGAGCCCAGCCGAGCCAAAAGCCTAGGGCAGGGACACGTCCCACAAATGGGAACCAGAAGCTCTGTGATGGGAAGTGGGGGCCGGAGAAACAGCACTTTCAGGAGGCAAGATGCCAGGGAAGGGTCCAGGCCCCGGCCTGCCAGTCATTGCCCTGGGTGCCCGGCTGCAAGGCGGCACCGGGATTGCAGAGCCCGGTGCAATAATTGCCGGTGCAGTTATCTGCACGAGGCCGCCAGGAGGAAGCCAAGCCTGGCATGTCTGCCAGATGAGGGAAGAGAGCCGGGGGGCGCTGAGGACCATCTCCCGCGGGCTGGGACAGAGGTCCCCGGGGCCCAGCTTGCCCAGTCTTCAAAGAGACCTGGTGTCAGCCCGCCAGCATCCCTGCGGAGGGGCAAACAGCCTCAACCCCCCCAGGACACCCAGGGCATGTGCAGGCTCCCAGCCCCATCCTGCGGAGCTGCTCCGCTTTCGTTTCTGCTGCTGCATCCCAAGGCTTCCTTGCAGCCCGGGCTCTCTTCCGCTCCCGCTCTGTGGCAAGAGCAGGATGGAGAACTGAAATTTCAAAATGAAGATGTGAGCCGGCTCAGTGCAGCTCCCTCCCCACCCCCTCCGCCAGCCCCAGCCGGACTTCGCCCGGATGTGCGATTACCCAGACCGGCCCGGGAAGGACCGGCCTCGTGGAAGAGATGTGGCTGCGTACACACACACGGGCTTTGAGAAAGTGGAGTTTAATGGCATTCATTGCAGGAAAGGAGCATGAAACTCAGATGCCTTCCGGGCAAAAACAGTCCCCTCTCCTCTGTCCACTAGTATAAATTAAAGCAGTGCCCAGAGTCTGAGCCAGATCGCCAGCTGGCGGAAACGAGTGCAACGAGCTGCGCTAATTGAAACCAGCGGAGGGTCTGCTCTTTGCATGGACGAGCCATGGAGGCAAAGATGCACCTGCAGGGCAAGAGGCTCCGAATCCCCCCACCCCGGCTTTAGGCGAAGGCCAGAGGGAGATCCGCTGTCCTCAAACTCCTTTGGTCTCTAGCACACGCTTATTGCTGAAGGCTTCGATCTTGCAGGGTGCCAAGCAGAACACGCTCAGTTCTTCGCCAAACTGGGTCCTATCCTGGCTAGAGATGGTGCCCTCCATACTCACAGGCGGATGGGGCGACCTTAAGACATTTAGGTTGGTGAGTAGGTGGCCAGCCAGCACACTGCTCCAAAGAAAGCATTGCCAGGGACTCCAGGCAAGTCCTGGCGGCGAGCGTCCGGGACCCCTTGAGCCGGCGGCTGAGTCCCTAATGGTCCGGCAAGAAGCTGCTCAGTGTCAGGTTGTCTCCTTCCGTCTCCGAGCAGTTGTCTTGGAGCCTCTTCATCCTCCGTGCGGGGATGGGTCTCCCTCCGTTGGCCCCCTGCTCGCTGTCGGGCAGCAGGGACGAGATGCACACCATCTCGGTGTTGCTGCGCCGGAGCCTCCAGTAGGCGCGCTTCTGGCGTAACAGCATGGTGGCCAGGACGGCAGTGCAGATGATGAAGGCGGCGGCGACGAGGGCCAGGATGAGGATGCCCAACAGGCATTTCCCCATCAGATCCTCCGTAGGATTGTGCGACTTCTCCAAGGCGGTTTGCGTAGTGCCAAACCCCCCTGCCCTGAAGGTGGGGTGGAAAGAGCTAGGCTTGCCCTCTGTCGTGAGGTCCGGTGGTTCGGTAGTGTCTGCGTCGTCCACGGGAGCCTCCGTGGAGACGTCTGCCGGAGAGTCAGGCGGTGAAGTAGAGGTCTCCTTGCTCTTCTTGTCCGCCAGCACGGCAGCAGAGCCGTTCGCCTCGCTCTCCGTGCTGGCAGAAAGCGTGGTCTCTGCTTCGTGTCCCCCCGCCTTGCCGGCGGGAAGAGCAGAACCAGGTTGTTCTGTCGTGAGGTCCGGGGGCTCAGTAGCGTCCGCCTCATCCATAGGAGCCTCCGTGGAGGTGGTCGAGGTGCTTGTCTGAGGGCCAGGTGGCAAAGTAGATGGCGTTTGCTTCTGCCCCTTCCTTTCCACCAGCGTGGTAGCAGAGCCGTTCGCCTCGCTCTCCGTGCCGGCAGAAAGCGTGATCTCTGCTTCCTCGGGGCCGTGGGGGGAGGTCTGGAGCGCGGGGGCTGCCGTCGAGGTAATGACGGGGCTGGTGGGTACCACGCTGGTACTTCCTACGGAGACGTTTTGGGGTCCAGTAACAGAGGGCGCCTTGGTGGCGTTGTCACAGTCGGGAGAATCGAGACACGTTAGTAGTTCAGGAGCCGTGATGTCTGCTTCAGTAGAGGAGCTCTCCACCGTAGTAGGAGCAGCAATTTTGGGGGGCACGGTGGAGGCCGTGGCCTTGGCGGTTGGACTGGACGGCTTCGCGCTGGCTTCTCTTTTCCTGCGGAGCAACAACGGGAGGTGGCCGCCCCGCTCCCCGGCCGCTTTCCAAACCCATTGGCCCTGGCTGGCCGGCAGGGAGCCCCCCTCTGCTTGGAGCTTCCCCGTGGCGGGAAACTGGTCCTCGCGGTCGTCGCTCAGATGATCCGCCAGCTGATAATTACCTGCCCGGAGCAGGCTGGAAAACCCCAGCAGGACAGAGACGCCCATTAGAGCCACGTACCCTAGAAGGAGAAAAGAGAGAGACCAGATTGACATCCCCTGTACCCTAGGAGGAAAAGCAGAGCAGATTCGCGTCCCCTGTTTGGTCAGGACTGTCGACAACAAAAGCGGCAGCGATGCCAGAGATGCTGGTCGAGGCACCCAGCACAGGCCATGCAGCCGGCACCCTGACACCCGTGGGGACCAGACCTGAACGATGCTCTGCCTGGATCCCACAGGCTTGGGTCGGGGACGGGAGCCCGGCGGTCAAGGCGGCGCAATGCTCAGCCTGAAAGCATTCGGGCACCAAAGTCGGTGGGGGTGACAGTGGTGGAAATGGGCCTGGAGAGCTGCTTAGCCCTCATGCCCCGCCTGCACTACTCTGGACCGTGCGCACCCCGCATGCATGAAGACCTTGTACGCGCAGGGCAGAGCCAATCTTCCAGCAAACCCTGCCCCGAGCACTCTGCCGGCTCTCTCATCCCACGCCGCCGCGGGTGGGGAGGGAAGGCATGCGTCACTGCGTGCCGGGTTGTCAGAGCCGCCGGGTGCCTTTGCTAGAAGGCTTGAGCAAGACCTGGAGCTCCACCCCGAGCGTGTGCAGGATGGAGCACCCAAGGCTGAGGTGGTGCATAGATAAGCAGGTGCTGAGCAGTCACCGGGGTGGGTGGGGAGGAGGAAATCAGCCGCTCCGACCTGGAGCACAGAGGAAACATTGATTTTGCCCCTTTCCTCAAGGATGCACGTGGCACCCCAGCTTAGAAACACCCCGCACAAAGGCCACCCCGGGTCTGAAGGCTCCACGTGGGTGCTGGCGCTAAAGAACCGATCGAATCAACCCCGCGATGGAGACCCAGGAGGACTTCGCCTACACCCGAGCTCCTTGTCGTAGCTCACCCGGATCAGCCCCAAAGGGCGGGGGTGCCTCACGGCTGCACCCCCCCGTCATTACAACTGGAGACCCTGGGGCTATGTCCTCCTCTCTCTCAGGGATCCGGCTTGCAATTAAAGAAATTTTTTTTTTTTGCAAAAACCTTGTTGGTCTGACACAAGATCTCATCTCTACTACGAGTCCCGATTGCCTTCTCCGCTCTCTCAAGCATTCAGGTTAAGCCAAGCACGCCGCGGGCTCCTTGTTGGGAGAGACCGCTGAATGCAGGGAGAGGAGGGATGTGCACCTGGATGGCGAAGAATTAGCTTAGAAGGAAACGAAGTATCATTTTAAAATATTTTGCTTTTTAAAACTAACTTATTTAAAATTAAATTTGAAATGATGGCAACCAGTGGTAAGGCCCATAATAATTCGGTTTTTTTAAATAATATTCAAAGCAGCGCACGTTGGCTACTGAAGTTTGCAAGAAAGTCTGAACGCTGAAGTAGCAGCGGTCACCGGCTCATCTGGAACCAGAGTTTGTCGAAGTGCTTAACTTGCATTTTTGAGAGGCCCAGCCTACTCTGCAGGTGCAGAAAGAATATGTTTTTTCAACTAGTTCAGTCCAATGAACGGGCGGCCCGTTCAGCAGAGAAACCAACGGGAGGTCAAAAAGCAAGCAAGCTCGTTTTCTTTTTCCAAGTTGTAAATAAAAGTGAAGCGTGAACGGATGATCTCTACTAGTTTGAAAATCTTGAAGGACACGATGACCCAAAACATTACGTTCCAGTCTCTCCCTACTGATAACACTTCCTTCCTGGAATAAATTACTTGGTTTTAAATGCGGTACATGTTTTGCAAAATTATTTTTTTCCCCACTGTATGTATGCAACAATTAAAATGGGCTCGCTTACCTAACAAAAGCAAGTTAAAGCATTTGTTCTTGTGTTTTTTAAGTCGATTTCTAGGCTCCATCTGAATACACCTGGGTACAATCAAAAGAGGAAAAAAAAATAAAGGAAATTATCCCATAAATGAGACACCACTTTTAAAACAGAAAACTAAGCACACCTTAATCCTTAAATAACTGTGTGTTAAACAATGCAATTGTGCAAACAAGCATATAGATATTGCGCATCCCCTTCATTACCACAAAGGACCACCAAAATGATGCGGTCCCATCTTTCTTTAGGAAAATAACAAAGAATCACAAATGCAAAACACAGATTACAATTGCATCAAGATGTCCAGCTGGGTGGTTTATATACCATGATGAAACCTAGTTGTTTAAATAGCTTTGATTTCAATCGCTCACTCTCGTTCCCCAAAATTATTTTTGGAGAACACGATAAGCGACTCGGGACGTTTGCCCAGGGATCTCTTCCTGCCCAAGATGACAGAACCGCGGCAGTTACAAAAAGATATATTTGTTGAGACAGGAAGGGGAAGGCGGGGGGGGACTGTCACACCCAACAGAGCAGGGACTAGTGGGTCCTCTGTATCCCCACGAGTGTCCTCGCTCCTGGGATGTGCGCACAAAACCTTGAAAGCTGCTGCAATGGCTCGTCCATCCCTGCCATTAGGGCTGGCCCCCCCCTGCCATTGGGTTTCTGCAGCAGACATTGCACCAGACCGAATCATGAATCCCGATGGGGGCCCGCGGGGTCTGCTGGCAGTGTGTCCCATGATCTCGCAGCATCCTTCCAGCGCTCGCTGCAATCGGGGCGTGCTACACCCACTCCCGGCCAGGCAGAGACCAAGCCCACCTCCTCTCCTTTCCAAATCAGGCTACAAAAAGTAGCTCTGCTCTCCGAGGGGACACCAAGGCAAAGGGGCCTGCATCCCCAGGGGCATCTCACGCCCGCTTCTCATCGGGGAAGCACTGCTGGGCGGGCTGAGCTACAGGAGGCTGATGGCCCAGCCTTAGCTGCCTCTGTTTGGGGGAGAGACACCACCAAAGAGAGGATCTGGCTGCAGGAAGCAGGGAACAAAAGACCGGGGTGGAGGGGGAGACACGTGACGAGGCAAAGAAACCAAATGGCTTCACCCACGAGGATCCTATCAGTCACGAGGACGCCGTGCATGTCCTTGGCCGGTGGTGACGAATCCTTCCAGCCTCGTAGCACGGCCCGAGGGGCTCCTCGGTTGCGTCTAGAGCGAGATTTAGAAAGCTCCCGTGCTGTGGAGGAGCCCAAGCCGGGGGCACGACCCTTGGGGATCGTGTCCCACCATCAGCATCTGCTGCTCTCTCTGTGGGGACGGACACCCACCCCAAAGCGCTCCACGTGCATGGGGCTCCCCGGCCAGCAAAGCCGGCTTCTCCCGTGGCTAGGGCACACGGGGTCCACAGAGACTGGGGGTATAGTCCGGTTCTGCCAGCCATCTGCTTTGGGACCTTCTCCGGTTTATGCATAAAGATACCGGACCCTGGTGAGGCATTTCCCCATCTCCAAACCTGGGACAACAGCATGTGCCCACCTCTGATACAGCCCCCGAGAGCTACACATAAGAGCAATGGCTAGGGCTAAATGCCTCGCCGTCGGGGGTCAGACAAGGATCCAGAGCCCCGATGATCCACCATGCGCAGAGATCGTCCCAGCACGTCCAGAATCAGCCCAAGTTTTGACCCCATGGGGTTGGACCCCAAGCGCATGCTTGCACTTCCCTTCAGCAATCACTGGCTGCACGGCCCCCCAGGAGACGTGGCCCTCAATGGACACGAACGTGTGGACTCGGGAAGCATCTCCCGGGCTGGCTTGACCCCATGCCCTCCCCGAGACCTGCCTCCCCGTCTCCTGAATGGCTTACCCTGGGCTTGGGAGGTCTCCCGAGGCTCTCTGCACAGCTGAGGCCGGTTTTCGCTCACAGACGTCCAGTTCTGTTGGCTTCGAAGGGGAGGAAAATAATCCTTAGCACCTCATCAGCTCGGGCTGGAACGAGAAGTGCCCCGTGCGGCCCTGGCTGGCTCTGTGCTACCTGCAATACAGACAGGAAACCTCCTGTCGCTGCAAGAGGCAGAGGCGGAAGAGAAGTTGTGGTTTGGAGGGTCCACGTGATGTTGCTCCCTTGGAGAGCGCGTCACCACCAGGCGAGCGCTGTGGGGGCACGGCGCAGAGCAACGGGGAATGTCACACTCCAGAAGCACGGCCCAAAGCAACAGGAGGGTGAGGAAACAGGAGTCCCCCCAGCAGCAGAGCGAAGGGGAGACCCCAGAGATTGCTCCTGAATGGGCTTGGAGAACAAGGAGCTGGCGGCCAGGCAGGTCCAGTGCCCACAACAGCTGAAAGCAGCCCCTCACTCCCCCTTAGCGTGCTCGTGGCATTCACAGCACCATCCCTTAGTGCTATGTCAAGTGCACACAGTGAACGCCCTCCGTTCCTTGCCACTGACTGGTATTTTCAGCATCTCCCGGACTGGGCGGAGGGTCATTGAAGACTGGGACTGGTTCGGTGGTTGCACACAGCAGTGAAATGCCGCGGAGATCTGAAGCAAGCCCAGGGCCCCCAGCTTTGCAAAGCCGAAGGGGAGAGAGGCCGTGAATCCAATGATACATTTGCAAACTCCCTGCCTTTCTCAAGGGTGGCTTTAAGTGAGGCACGAGGGCCACCGAACACCCCCCGGTGAGGGTCTCAACACCGCAGCCGGCTCGAGGCTCGCCAGCTGGAGCGAACCTCAGCCGGCCCCAAACACGCTCCTTAGCACGGGGGCCTGCATTTCATACTGGCCCTGCCGAGCCCAAGCAAGCAGCGAGATGGAGGAGAAGGGATTGTACCTCTCCAAGGCCAGGACAGACCTGAGGGAGACCCGAAGGCTGGGAGCTTGAGCCAACGCACACCTTGGGGCAACACAGCAGCCAGCCTTTCCAAGAAGGGGCAAGCCATGAGCCACAGCTCCTGGGCCACCCTGCATGCAAGATCTGGGGGTCCAGGTCCCCCTTACTGCAGTTGTCCGCTGGAGGAAGGAGGAGGAGAAAATCAGCACATGCCACGAGGGGGGAGATGACTTTTCTAGGGTACGTCTACACGGCGCTGCATGCTCTGGCTGTCCCCGAGGTCGTGTGGGTACCAGGAGCAGCCTGGCCACAGCTACTGGGATGCAAGCGGGTTAGTCGAGAGCTAACGGGGGTCCGCCTGCCCCGTGACTGCAGGAGACGCATACCCTCCATCTCACCATAGCCGAATCTCCGCAGCGATCTGAAAAAGCAGGGGCTATTTAGGGCCAAGGCGGTGTCCCCATCCATCCCTCCTCCCTGGTTTCATGCATCTCAACCCGGAAATCTGCAAAGTCACCATCAAGATAAGCAAGGGACAGCTGCAGGCGCGCCTCGCCCCAGCCTCAGGCCACGCCAGGGCCTTCGCACACGTGGCCTGCCCTATTACTGCCTAGGGCCAGGCCCCGGGAGGTGACTGGCTGAGGCATCGGACTGACTTGAGAGCGCAGGGGCTCTGCTAGGGGCAGTGGAGCCCAGTCCAGCCCCGCCGCTGCAGACAAGTCGGACTAATTAGCCCTGCAGAGCAATGGGGCCAATTAGCCTGCCCATGCAGAAGAGGCTACACCGCTTCCGGAGCAAGGTGGCAGCCTGCCTGGGCAATACGACACGGCAGACAAAGCTTCTGCCATACACACACGGCCCGTGCTATCTCCCTGCCATATTACCTCCCAAACCAGGGGTGCAGCATGCTTCATTCCCAGCATCTCTGCTTCCTGCAAGTCGCTCAGTACTCCTGGATGGGACCCAGCCCCATAGGCTTGTGCCAGCCGAGACCCTTGCCTGTCACTCACTCGCCCCCCTTGCAGCTGGAAATTACACAAAACACGGGAGCTGGGAAATCCTGATCAAGCCAGCAACGAAGACGATCCCCGGCTCTGGAGCATTTTCCAGGGCAGCAGTACGCATGACGTGACTCCCCGCCCTGCTGATTTAGTGCCCGTCCTCCACCCACGGAGCCTGAGACCAGCTCTTTGGAAGGTGTCACGTCCTTGGATCCTTAATATTTCCCCCTAAAAAAGGAGATCCAGCCTCGGGCAGAGTCAGAGGCAAAACCGGAGTGTGGCTATTGCAGCTTGTCTCTAGCTATCTGGGAGGATCGGGTGCTGCTGCGTGTTGTCAGCATGGCATCAGCGGAGGGCGTGATGGAGAGATAAGCAGCAGCTCACGATTATCTGATGAAACCAGCTAGACAGCCGCAGCAAATGCAGAAGCAAGCAGCAAGATGGTGAGAAAAAGCCCAGAGAGGGTCACTGCCGCTTGCTCGGCCTTACCCGAGCGCCCCACCCGGGCAGTGCAAACAGCCCCGGCTTGTCATTATTTCCGGCACGACACTAAAGCAGCCAGGGAGAAGTTACCCGCGTTGACTTTAGCAAGTCCTCCAGGGCACAGGCTTGTGCATGCACCCATTCCCAACCTAGATGTGGACTTTTTTATACTCGGTCGCCCTGTGCTTCGAGTCATCGGACCTGCACGCAGCCTGAAGGGGCCACGGAGTCCAGACCCCACCATCGAGGCAACCGCGTAATGGGGGTTACATGGCCTCGGGCTCATCCCTGCGTGCCACGAGCCGCAAAACAGCCCCCCAACACCTCAAGCAAATGGGAGAAACCTCAGCACAAAAGATCCATCGCCGCAAACATGAGAAGAAAAGATGCTGCTGCGGGGATGAATCACGCCTCCAGGCTCTTGCCCCGGCAGGAAATTTGTGCGGAGAAACGTCCCCCAATGATCTTAGAAAGGAGACCACAGAGGAAGACAAATATGACCAAGCAGCCTTGCCAATCTGACGAATGCATCCCCCAGCCTGGCAGTGGGTTTAGCCTGGAGCGTGCCAGCAAGGCGCGCCGACCCGGCACCCGAGAGCTTTCTCAGTACCATCCACTTTACCCTCGTCCCCCAGCTAGGCCAGCCCCAGGCAAAAGCTTTCCCCTCTGAACACCTCCCGTCTGAAGACAGGGACCACCAGCACGCAGATATACTATCTAGTAGTCCCAGTCTCTAAAAGAGACCCCAGGAGTCCCGGCTCCCGGGTCCTGGGGGGGCAGCTGCCCCAGCGGAAGAGGAGGTGTGTCTCCTGCAACATCTGGGCTCTGCAGCAGCGGAGAACAAACCTCTGGTGCAACCGAGCATCCGACTTGCGCCCTCTTTCTGCCACCCAGGGGTGCATGCATAGGCCTTGCCCGGGACACGAGAGTCAGCAGGCGCCCACATTGCCACACCCAGTTGGTTCACTGCGGGGAGGAAGTGCCAGGCAAGACCGTTGTGAAACGGCTTGATGCAACTACAGTAAAAAAAGTCCTTGGAGGAGGCAGCAAATGCCAGGGGAGTTATCAGAGGCTGGCTTCGATTGTGACTGTGCTACACAACCAGTACACATAGAGGGGACACACAGAGCTGCCCACGTGCTGGAAAGCCCACGTGGCAAGCCAGAGCTGGGCTGGTGAGAGGAAAGCGGACTAGGGGATTTGTTGACACATGATTTTGCTTCCTGGTCCTGCCTTTGGTACAGCAAAGAGGTTTCTCTTCTCATTACGGGACACAGAGAACGGATTTCGATTGGGAAACAGGTCGTTTGCAGCACAGAGCATCCTGGCTCAGAGCAAACCTGCGTGGGCCGGCCGTTCTCCTTTCGCTGGGTCTTGCTAGCTCCTTGCCAAAGCCGCAGCAGCACTGTGCAGGCAGCAGGTTGCCCTATGCTGGGAAGGGGCAGAAGTCCATTAGGACTTCCATTTAAGAGGTGCTGCCAGTGCCAGCGAGCTGCCTCCCCTGGGTGCAGGTGTGCAAGAAGTCGGTGCATCATTTGGGTGCTGAAGCCGCACACCCAGCGCCTTGTGAGGCTGCTTTTCACCATAGACCGTGCATACAGCGCACAACACAGCAAACGCTGCAGACGGCCTGACCCCGTCGTCCAACTTGAGCACTGAGCTTTGCTGTTGCGAGCCAGCTGCCCCCATCCTGGCAGGGGAACAAAGGGAGGCCTTGTAAACCCAGCTCTCTACTGCTAGTGCTTCGGGTCCTAAGCCCAAGCTAGGACCTGTTCGAGGCAGCCCGTGTATCGCACCCAGCTGAATATCACCCACCTGGAAACACAGACAGCAAGGGAAGACCCAGATCCAGGGGAAGTCGTGCCATGTCAGCCACCCTCCATCTTTCTTCTTGCAAAGAGCAAGATGCTTGCTGGAACGTGGCTGTGGAAGAGGTTAGAAAACGATCCTCTTCCTCCAGCCAAGGTAGCGGGGCTTGTTTCAGAGTAAAGTGCCCAAGAGGGGTCTGCTATTGCGTCTGCCCCCTGATCGGGAGAGCCACCACCTCTGGGGCATCTGTAGGGCCCAGGCTGTTTTTGCTGGGCGCACAGCTGGTTTTTGCTAGTGACCGGAGAGGCAGACCCAGTTCACTCCCCAGCAGCCGTTGGAAAGGCTGCTTGCTCAGATGCCACCCATCTGGATTCGGACAAATGTGCTGGAGATAAGCCAGCTCAGGCTCTGTTACTTCCCCCTACGCCCTCCAACCTCAGAGCCATCAAGATCCAGCCACCCCCACGAGGGAAGTACTCGTTTCCACGGCGGAGGCAATTATGCTAAGCTGGATCAGCGAATGCATTCAAGATGTTACCACTTGCACCTTCTTGGAATAAGGGGAACCCTCTCACCCCAAATTTGTGAGGCCTCAGCTCGTTTCTGGCAGTGACAAACTGGAGAGGGGATGTGATGCTCTTGGATCAAGTCTGTGGGTAGTTCTCTAACATGTCTGAGCACACGCAGACTAAAGAAACCAAATTTCTAAAGCAGGTAGGTGCTTGTAGATGCAGATAGGTGCTTTGGGAAAGCCCACTAAGCACCTGGGTCTCACAGCTCCTAAATACCTTGAAAAATTTGGCACCTGCTGGCAGTTGCCACGGATGGGACTTTTGACGATGTCACTGTTTCCCTTGTGCATCTTGGATATGGTCTCCCCTGGCTTTCCTCGACGCTTGCTAACAGCCCACTTCCAGCAAACTGGAAGAAGGCAGCTGTGGTCCGTCTTGCTCATCTTGCCAGCCCTCGCCCCAGGATAGGCCCGGAGCTATAAGCCAAGGAAAAGGAAAAAAGAACGACCAACGCCGGACATTTTGTAATCAATGATTTTTTTTTATCTTTGAAAATGGAAGCAAATATTTGGACAGAATACTCTGCTTGCTCTATAAGAGCACATCTCTCAATACTTCGCTGGTTCTCTTCTGGGATATCACGGTTTAAAAAAAAAAAAAAAAAAAAAAAAAAAAAAAAAAAAAAAAAGCTTCAGGCACTGACTCTGGCTGAGCCTGGCTAGGCATCATCAGTTCATTTAAATAAAATACAAGCTAGTAACTAAAAAAATCAAGGAGGACCTTTCCCCGCCCCCTTCTCCTTAAAACCGCCAACCTTGCACCAACGCTGTTTGGGCAGTAAAACCTGGCATTTCAGAAACTTCATTCCCATTGATTAAAAGAACAACACGTCCCTAGCGCACAACCCTGAAGTCAGACGTACAGATTGACATGGAGATTGCTACCCGGGGGAAGAGTCGTGCTCAGCTGTCTCACAAACGCCCCCCCCCAATCTGCTGCAGTGAAAAACCACCCAAATGTTCAGAGCGTGCTGAATGCCCGGACTGCAAATCCAACCTCTAGTCAAACTCCAGCAAGTTTTCTTCAATGCGCAAGGCGAAGGGTGTTTGCCTTGCTGCTCTGCTCACTGCTTTCTTAAAGAAAAAAGATATACCCATCACTACCTTAATGAAGCTTTCCATCCTGTGGAACTGTACACGTTCTCTGTCCTTTCACATCAAATGGCTTGTGCTTCACCAGCTAACAACATCACTTGACTGTCCCAAAATGGTACGACTTCACATTGTCACAAACACTCACAGCCTTCCAGAACAGAGAATCCTTAATCGTTAAGTTTTGAACATGCAAATACAAGAAAACGGAGAACTTGAGAAAGTCTAGCTAACCTAGTGGAGAAGATGGCCAGAGCGCGCTCTGGGAAGGAATACAGACCCACCGCATTCAAAGGCTGTCTTGTGGAGGAGACTCCCGAAGGGTCAGCTGGGCATGTTGGCGTGTGTGTGTGCGTGCGCGCGCACACATGCATGTGTGGTGTGCACGCCCTGCAAGCGTATGCAAATGTGCATAGATATTAAAGCTGCAGCGAGGCAACCCAAGGGTCAAACCTGAAGGCATTTGAGACTCATCAGCTGACTCTCTGCTACAGGCTTTCCTCCGTCACACAGGCCGGCTTCACGTTTGCCAAGAGGAATCAAATGTGTGTCGTTCCACCTCCCGCCCTCCCAAGCGCTGCTGGCACGGCCCGTCACGATAACGGGTAGGCTCCATGGAGTTCACCACCCGTCGCAGCAACCCATGCTGGACCACCAGACATCTGACGTGCTTCGGCCCAGCAGGTGTTGAACCCGGTTGGAATACGAAGCAGGGGTCCCACTGGGAGATGACGTTCGTCACCCGGTGTCAAACACCCCTCTGTGTCGTACAGCGGAGCCTCTTGCACAGTCCCGTATTGGGGAGGCTGACTTGTACATAACCTTTCACTGGAGGATCTCAAAGGCTAGGGCAAGGAATGAGTTGGGGGACAAAAGTAAACTTGGATTGCAACAGGGCTCGCGATAAAGGCCACTTACATCATGGGAAACCTTCAGTTCCCTGGGATAAGATTTTACTGTAGCTGGTGGGGTTGCAAGGCAGGAGTGAGAGGGAGAAAAAGGGGCTGGAGAGGTGGAGGGTGGGAAGGATTGAGATCTGTCGCACTACAATCACCCAAGCTGTTTTTAATGCTGCTTTGGAAGCAACCCCAGGACTGAAAGCTCTCACACCAGCATCAAAACAGGGGCAGAAGTACTGTCAGCTCACAGATTTAAACACTTCTTAGCCAAGGAGTTACCAAGGAGCCTTTGCTGCTCTAGTACAGATGAACAATATTCACTGGAACGGCCGGCATGGACACCTTGGCTACAAGCTACCATCCCATCAGCTTGCAAGGTGACCCTTCAGGGCATTCGGCTTAAGATATTTCATTGCACATCCTAAACCTAATGTTCAGGTGATAAATAACACAAACGTCTTTTGTGTAAATGCATTTAGGCCTTTAAAAAAAAAAAAAAAAAAAAAGGAAAGAAAAGAAAAGAAACACGCAGCCAACAACACAACATGCTCTTGTCACAAGGTCAAAATAATCCAAAGCATGGGGTAACTGCGGAACAGCAACATGACTCCAGGACATGAGATCATCCCATTAGCACGCAGAAATAGGGAACGAGCTTTGTAGTGACTTGAAGCTACTTCACTCTGAACCAAGCAGGCGGCGGTGGTTGGGGACACGTTAAAAAAATAAAAATAAAGGCAGTCAAGTCAGCTCATACGGGTTTATGCAGGGTCTTTACAACAGCTTCGTCCACACTGCGAACGAAACGGATCTGATTGTTCAAAAGGAAAAAAAAAAGAACGCTCGTACAAAATAGCTTCGATTTTGTTCTCTGAAACAGTATAAACACACACAGTCTCACACACACGCACACACTGCTGCCCCTTCCAATTAAAGAAAAAATAAAACCAACCCACAAATACTGCAAAAATGGCATATAGGACAAATGTAAAAAGTTATTTTGAGGGGGTTTGTTTGGGGGGGGGGGGGGGGTTTGGCAACTTAAAAAAAACTCATTAAGAACAATATGGCATTGGTCCCTAATTCTATTTAAAAAAAAGCTATTTGGGCACTCGGTGGAAAGTTGGAACCGTTTGTCCTCAAGAATTCATAAACACCTGGAGCAAGATTGTAAAAGTAGCACTTGATCTTTTAAGTCTGACCAAAAAAAAAAAGAGTCACATAAAATCATTAAAACATCAGGAGGGGGGGGAAAAAAAAAAAAAAAAAAAAAAGAAACCTCTCGCTAAAAAGCTTGGCTTTTAATCGTCGGCTTTCGTTGACCTGAATTTCGGAGGATGATAAAGTTCGTATCGCAATGGCGGCCGGTGCCGCTCGACGAACCTCTGAAATGGAATGTCTTCTTGAATGGCAGTGCCTCCCCAGCCCTCCCGCAGCCCTGCACCCAGCTAACAGCTTGAGTTCTGCTCCCTTTCCTCTCTCCCGCGGCGGCGCTCAGTTTGCAATCTTCGCCATCTGCTGTTCTAGCTTGGAAATGCGCTCGTCTTGATTGGAGATTGTGTCTTTTATAGATTTGAGCTCTTTCAAAATCTCATCCAATTTGGCTTCATTTTGCTGGAACAAAGAAAAGCGCTGGTTAACGCCGCGGGGAGGAGCTCGGCGCGCACGCGAAGGGGCTTGCCGACGCAGGCGTTAAGGAGCGTGGTGCTCGCGGGCTAAAAGGCAGGGTTCAAACATGAGGCAGTGTGCTAATGGCGTGGGGCTCGATGAAGACAGACCCGTATTGGTGGAATTAGTGCCCTCTTGAGAAAGGACGGGAAGGGTTGAGGTTTGCGCTTTTTGATAGAGCCCTGCTCGTTAATAAGCCCCGTTTTGGTCTCCTGACAAATGCTCTCAATGGACTCTCACAACCAGCTACTGTTCTGGTGTGTCAGGCCCAGCTCCCAGACCATGGGGCACTCTCCTCAGGGGACCTGCTTTGGCAGGGCTTATTTTGCCTGATTTTCTACGTCTGGCTTTAGACAAAGGATCATCAGCAAAGATCCACAGCTCTTCACTTGATCAAGTGGCTCATGAAACAAGCTTTGTCAGGGGCCACCACCCCTGAGGAGGAACACACAGAGCAAGAGCAAGATCTTCAAGGCCTTGCCAAGTCCAGGAGACCCAACCTACCAACCAATACAAAATCCCTCTACCAAAGCTGCTTTGAGGGAATGTAAATTCCTCAAAACAGAGGATGGAACAGATGCCAGGCCTGGCCCTCCTGTGTCAAAGGTGCGCAGGGACCCCCTCCAGCTACAACTGATCTTGGACGTAGCTCTCATGCAGAAGACCAACATCTCCAGCAGCCCCCTGACAAGTCTCCCACACCCCGTGCCCATCCCTGCAGTAGGCAATGCTGTTTCTACAGCTGTTTCTACAGCTCAGGGGCTCCAGCTGCATCTCAGACCCCAAAAACAGGTGGCCCATGGCTTTTACTCACAATGTTTGAGGTGTCTACTGCTTTCTTTGGGGCGGTGATGAGGTCGCTCTTCTTGTTGGCGGCAGGTTTGTTGTCCAGTATGTTCTTCTTGACCACCTTGAGGTCCCTGTTTTTGCCGGGAATGTACCCATGTTTCAAGGAAATGAGGATCGGATCGGCGTTCTTCCCCTCAAACCACTCCTCCGCTTCCAGAGCCGCTTCTGGGCCTGCCGTGTCGGGATACAGGTCATCTTGGAAGAGGTCCGACTGAAAGCCAGAAGAGGACACAAATGGTCAGATGCTTTTGGCTGGAAGGCAGGAGGCGGCTTCCCTTGCCCGGCTGCCGGCGGGACTCACCTTTCGAGGGACCGTCATGATGATGGGCTCGCACTTCCGCTCGTGGAGCTTGAAGAACCTTTGGAAGAAGGAAGAAGAGTTAGTTGCAGCCAAGCTAGCGTGGAGCACCACGGCTGGGCTCCATCTTTCACGTCGCCTTCAGGGCCGGGTCACACCCATGCCGGCACCAGCGTGACACGGGGGCCCTGATGTACGTCTACCTTCCCCCTCTGTCTTTACTAGAGACCATCATCCATTAAGCCACTAAGGTACGTCTCTCCTCGTCATGGTTTGTTCACTTCTTTGTAAGCTGTGTCAGCATTTCCTAGCTCACCCAGTGCTGCTGTATTATTCAGGACCCAGAACCCATTTCTCTCCTAAGCTCATACAGCTGCCTTGTGTGCACGAGAAGGAGGTTTTTATTAGACAGCTGAAGAAACCACTTTCACATGGAAGTTTGTAGAGATAACTGAGGTTTAGACTTGACCTGAAACTGACCCTGGGCTTTTAATCGAGGTGGACTGTAGCCAGTTTGCTCTGTCAGATGCTGCTCATCAATTTGTTACGGTCCTAATTTGAACGCTGACCCACTTCCAGTTCAGTTCAGACTGTGTTACCCCAGGGCGGGTATCCATGGTATCACGTGTCACTAGGAGCGAAGACTACTGACAAAGCAGTGGCAGGACGTGAAGCTGTCTCCTGCCTCCCTAACACGGGCTCTCGAAATCCATCGCTCGCTATCTAGGCTGAAAGCATCTTTTAGTGCTGCTCTGGGTGCCATGTGGGCCTTTAGCTTGAGAGAGGTTACTTCACAGCACTGCACAAGCCTGGCCAGCAGTGTCTCACACCAGAGCCGAGCGCAGGATTGTTAAGCAGCAGAGACGTCACAGGCTGCCTTGCTGCTGCCTGCTCCTTCCACGGGTGCCTCTTACCTGGCAATCTCACACTTGTTCACATCAAGGCCCCTCTTTGGCATGAACCCCATCCCTCGCTGCGGCTCCTTGCTGCTGAAGGTGTTGAGGTAGTGGACGTACGGGGATTCATCTGTAATCTCGAAGTAGCGAATGCTGCTGTCACCCTGCAAGAAATCAGAGAAGGAAAATTAGGAGGAATAGCCACTATTGCACGGTCCTGGCCTCTGCTCCCCGCTAAGCAACAGGGGGCTGAGAACACACGAGTAGCTCCTTTCCCCTACAGCGCACCATAAAGCTAGGCTGGGGTCTCCTTTGGTTGATCCCTAGCTCTGAAGAGGAAATGTCCAGGCAAATCATCAATTCCCTGGCTGCTCCTATACTTCCTGAGGCAATGCAGAGCAGGCTGCAAAACATCAGGAGTCCAAAGCTGCCACGAGTGAGGCAATACTGGAGAAGCATGCAGACTGGGAAGGCAGCGCTGAAGGGGTTCAAATGCAACGGCCAGGGGGGCTTGTATTGCAAGGGAATATTCTCTCAGAGCCTGATAACCTGGCCTTCGAGCAGCCCTGCGTGAAAGGAGAGACGCACCAGGAACAACTGTCCCATGAATAATGCATGTTTTATAGCTAATTTCCTCCAGCTGAAGCGTCTATCAATCATCAAGCTAACGGGCCTCGTCCCGGCCTGCTCAGAACTGTCACCATCAGGCAAAGACCCATTACCCCATTATCGTAAAGCAGACCTCCCGTGTAATGGTTATCTGAACAGCATCTCACTGGCCCGTGGCACTGAACAGTGATATCAGCACCCCCTGGGAGACCAGGGACCTCCGCGGCTTGTTTCCAGCTTCAACCCCTGCTGTAGCTGGGGTAGATGAGATAACTCCCTGCCTCAGTGTCCTCACAAGCAAACTGGGGCGGAGGGAAATGCTGCCACTTTTCCTAGAAAGGCATGGGAAGGTTCAACTGTTTGCACGGCACTTTGAAAAGGGAAGTGCTGGGTGTTATCTGACAGCACAATATGGAGGTTTTCTTGTTGCAACAAGGATTTCACTGACAAACAAAAGCCTAATCAGCTGATGGCCGGCACGTGCTGTTGACAAGGACAGGCAAACGTCCGAGTCTGGGCGGAAGGAAAGGCTAATACGATGCGATGCCCGGGGGTATCAGACAGGAGGCTGGAAACCATTATTCCTTGTTGGTGCCAGAGGGATCTAGGACTCCAGAGTCACCAATGCAGCCGGACTGGGAAAAGAGTGTCCTTAGATAGTAACAAAAATACTCCCTCTACTAGCATGGATCCTAATCTTTAATCTTGCTCATCTTTGGCTACTTAGAAACCAGAGAAAATGAGGGTTGGAAGGGACCTCAGGAGGTCACATCTAGTCCAGTGCTTTTCAACTGGTGTGCCGCAAAATGTTTGGAATAACAAGAAGAAAGTTCTCCAGCCGCCTAGCGCTGGTGAATAAACTGTGCCAATGAGATATTCAGAAAGACTCGCGCACGTGTCGGCTGTGGAGGAGAGAGAACCAGCCGATCAGAAGGGAATTCATCTACTGCATGTGTTGGTTGTGGGGGACGCTCAGTTTGCGAGCCTCTGAAGAGCTGTGCCGTGGATTTTTGCTGTGGCAATGAGCTACAAGGAGCTCATAAGTATGGGGATGGCAAATGGAAAATTTGTATTAATGTAAGGGTGCCTTGGGCTGGAAAAGGTTGGGACACACATGCAGTCCAACTGCCTGCTCAAAGCAGGACCATCCCCAACTAGATCATCCCCACCAGGGCTTTGTCCAGCCGGGTCTTAACAACCTCCGAGGATGGAGAGTCCACCACCTCTGGCTAACCTGTTCCAGTGTTGTACTAATCTCCCTGTGATAAAGTTTTCCATAGTATTTAACCTCAACTTCCCTTGCTGCACCTTGAGCCCATGCTCCTTGTTCTGTCATCTGCCCTCCCTAAGAACAGTCCAGCTCCGTCCTCTTTGGATCCACCCTTCAGTTGAAGGCCATTCAGTTTTCACTTCTTCAGACTAAATAAGCCCAGTTCCCTCCACCTCTTCACAAGCCATGTGCCCCAGGTCCTGAACCATTTTTGCAGCCCTCCGCTGGACTTTCTCCAATTTGTCCACGTCCTTTCTGTAGTGAGGGCACCAAAACTGGACACAGGACTCCAGATGTGGCCTCACACCAGTGCAGAATACAGGGAAATAACCACTTCCCTTGATCTGCTGGCAACACTCCTACCAATGCAGCCCAGGATGCTGTTAGCCATCTTTGCAACAAGGGCACACTGCCAGCTCATAGGAAGCCTGCAGCACCTACAGCTCTGAAGGAGCCAGCTTGAAAGAAGACAAGTCTCATGTCCCAGTGACTGGCTCACAGGCATTGAAACTGGCCTTGCCACATGTTCAGTCGTTCGCAAAGTGCATGAGGGCACCCTCTACGTGCATCTTTGTTTAACATTAAGAGAGGGGTCATTACAGACCAACATCAAGAAGAGAGGCAGGCCTGGGCAAAAGGAAAAAAGTCTGACTCATGTTCTTTAGGCACAGCTCTGCTCGCCTAAATAAACCTTTCCCCAGATCAAGGTCAGATCAGAGGCTTTCCTGTAGTGTGGCTTGGTTGGGATCTTGATAAATGCTTAATAGAATGAGGACACTCGCTTCCAAACCAGACACAAGGCCCCAAAGGCCTGCAAACTCTCCTGCAGTCTTGAAAAATTCATGAGGTGTTAGCCTTTGTTTCTCGAGGAGTGGAGAGATGAAACAGATTACAGCACTTTAAAGGGTGTGAGAGAGAAACCATGGTAACACTTTCATCTCTCAGCTCCTACCCCATGGCAAGATACAGGTAAACTGAGGCAGCTAACCTCTGAAATGAAACATGGTGAAGCTACCACGATTTAGCTTCAAATCCTGTGGGTTAGGAATGGATGGACAAAGCAACTGCAACGGCTCAGCAGATGCATGCTTAAAAGTAACAGTCTCTGTTAAAGGACTGCAACTGTTCATCTGCCCACACGCATAGTTTTTCCATCTTTGGTTTTGAAGGAAATGTTGTAGACAAGTTTCCTACGGAACAAGTGATGCTGCGTGAACGAGCCGCACTAAATACTGCTTTCCTGGCCCCATGCAAGCACTAGGGCTGCAGCTGGCTGCAGTGCTACAACCTCAATGCCTTTGGACGCTGCTCTTTACCTTGCCGCACAAGTAAATGATATTGGTGTCTGGGTCGTAGAAGGGCAGCAGCACCCCGTTGCTGGTGTCCATTTCGTGAAGGGCGATGGGCTCTTCCATATTTTTCTGCAAATGAGAATTTGAACCGTACGATTAGAAAACAAAAACACCCCATTGTCGACGCACTGGCTACATTCTTTGCGGTTACAGTCATAGAGGGATGATGCTTCTTCAAAGGGCCACGTGTTACAGCAGCTTGCGCTAAGCAATTACAGGCCGGTTGATTTTCAGATGTTAGAGCCCCAAAAGAGATCTGAGCCGCAGTCACACTCTTAAGTCAGCCGCACAGATAAGGACCCACTGGTCAACTGTCAGCGGGGCACCATCCCAGGCTGGTACACGAAGTCTTTGGGGACAAAGTGGCCTTCTCCAAAGACCATTGCTCTTTTACGAATCACCTGATCTGTTCAGTGATAAATGCCACTTCCAGTATTGAGCTACTGCCGTGCCTCCAATGTTCTTGGAAGGACACCAGCGTCCTCCCCCAGGCACAGGAGAGGTCATCTTAGTTACAGACAAAATGTTACACCCAACCATCCCAGTGATCTCCATTGGTGTAACGAGGAGATGCTGGATTAGACACCTGGAGGAAGGGGGGCTACAACCCCGCTATCCAAACTGAAATGTTGCAAGCGCTGGGAGGCCTGTTGTGGCCAGGAGCTCAACCCGACACGGGGCTACGATTCACCAAAGGGAAGAGCAGTCGAGCAGGACACGTACTGGATTCCACAGGGCAAGCTGCCGCTCGCTCATGCGGCTGAAGCCGGTGGTGAAGATGTTGCCGTCGGAGAGGAAAATGGCTCTCATGGGTCGTGCTCCCTCGTGGGCCTTATCTTTCTCCTGCAATGCAAGCGTGGGGAGAAAAAGCACTTTCAGCATCAAACAGCAATCCCAACATGTCAGAGATGAACTCAAATTTGATTTTGAGTTGCCTGGAATCCCACGGCCCAAAGAGATCAAACACGTATCCCAAGGTAGTCAGTGTTACACCAGCACAAAATAAGTAGCGAACAGATGAGGCAAAAAAAAAAAATCAAACTTCCCCTTGAATCTGGGGTAAAAGCTAGCGGTGTAAATTTATATTGCTTTGAGTTGCATCTGTCCAGGTCATAGGTGGGTGTCTGCTCACTTGGCACCTAGTGCTGGGATGCAGTACTGGCTACCCCAGGACAGCTGCATGCGTGCCCACTCTTGATGCACACCACTCCTCTACGCAGCCAGAGAAAAGTGACCCGTGCACCAGATCTCAGTGCTCAAGGGGAGGCATTCATTACTAACGTACCAGAGAAGCGGCAGCTGCTCAGCTCCACTTTCCCTAGCGGGCAGCATCATGCGCTGGTAAAAGCAGGATCGAAACAAAATTGATTTTTGAGCCATGCCATAGCCCATGCCAATAAAACAGGCAGGCCACTAACTTAGCATTGGCAGCCTCAACTCTGCTACTACAACTGTGCATGAAATTAGGTGTGAAATTATACTGGTGCCATTTTAAAAACTGGACCTCAAATATAGGCAACTCCAGCATGAACCTTAATCAAGGGAGACAAAATCCTACAGGACCTCTCCCCTTCCTGTAATTTTCCCGGGTTTGAGCAAAAATCTCAGCCACCCCCCCATCTCTTCTCTAGATGCTGTTGCAAAGCACCCGCGGCTGGGAAACTGCATTGATTTTACACCACTGCAAATACTCACAGCAACGATTTCTTGTTTCCGGGGGTCGATGACCCGGACTTTTTTGTCCTTGGAAGCCGTGCAGATCAGGCTGCCGTTGCGATTCCAGCTTACGTTGTAAATCATGTCCGAGTGCATGTCGTCCAGGTTGATGAGGGGTTCGCCCGTCCCCACGTTCCAGATGATGACTACGTTATCGCAACCTGGAGGAGGAAAGCAGCCATATATGAAGCGCCCGAATATTGGCATGCGCAGCATACAGGCCTGTCTTTAATGCAGTTTAAAAGCCATTTCTAGCTGTCTCCCTTCTCTGGAGGAAGCAGCAACTCCATCTCCAGCCTGCTTTGCTGCAAAGGCTCCCCAGAACAAAGAGACTCATCACTTCACATGGTTTTAAGATGTGCAGCCAGTGTTTCCCTAGCACAGCCCTGTCATGACCAGAAGAGAAGGACTACTCTCCTTTTAAGAAAGCATCTAGCTGAAAACATCCAAACCAGAACTGTTGCCGCCTGCACGCGCATGTGAGATGATGGCATGTGTCTGACGGAAACATCGCTGCACGCGGTCAATGCCACACGAGACCGGGAAGAGACGGCCCCACCGTGCAGCGTGGCGCCTTCAGGCAGCCTCACGCCGTCTCTTCCCAGCTCCCGCAATTCAAGAATAAGAGGGGACGGATTGAACCGTGTAAGCAGCTCCGGGAGAATTCACGCAAAACCTTTAATGAGGATTATCAGCGGATTAGGGGGATAAAAAATTGATATAAATTAGTAAGCAGGACATGAAGACTATCTGAATAGCTGAGTGGCAGGCTGCAGAAACGCCAGTGCCGGCTGTTGCAGAACATTTCTATTTGCTTCAGTGACGATGGTGCAGCCCAGCTGGGGGAGCAGCCTATGGAAATTGCTTTGGTCCGTGTTGTGCTCAGCTCAATGGGGCTTTTATGGATCTAGCCTGGCCAAGAATACCCTTGACAACCAGGGCCAGAAGCCTTCCTCTTCACTGCAGAAGGCAAAGTACTGCTTCTGGGCCTTTCAGCTACCTGCTATGTCACTGAGCTTGCATTATCCCCAAATCACATGCTGCACCTGATCTTCGGCCGGGGTCTGTCCAGAACACAGCCACCCCAAAGGCTTCCCTCATGCCCTCCCACACCTCTGCCAAGAGCTCTACAGCTTGACAGCCCTCGATTGCTATCCCTACCCCACTTCCAGCTTCCATTTGGCCCCTGGCTGTGAGAACAGAGGCTTTCGCTGAGCAAACGGCCTTTTCCATGCTGGCGAGCATGCTCTGTGCACGTGCAGTGTGCATCGCCTTCAAAGCACCCTGGACACACGGGTATCGGGTCCCTCACCATGGGAAGGAAGTGATGGCCAGGTTTTGTCCTTCACCCAGTTGCACCCAGTCTCAGCCCCTTGTCTGCCTGCTCCCTCCTGCCTCTTCCCCTCAGCATCCATCTTCTGCCATAAATACGGACTCGTGAGCTGCTGAGTCCCGGCTGGGTCCTGCAAGTCAGTGTGGCAATGCACCGGGACCGCACCCCCCGCATGGCAAGGGGAGGCACCAAAGCTCATTTAGGAAGGAGGAACCTCGTTCTCCTCCCTGAACCCCCACGGGTCCCCGCAGTGCCATGCTCCCAGCTGGAAATGCTCAGCCTGAAACCCTCGATGCCTGGCCTGGGATGCAGCATATGAATGACTCTGGGTCCTCAGATGTTGAAAGGCTTCTGGAGAAAAGCCTCAGGGCCCCTGCCTCTTTGAAAATCGCTTTTGTGCCAAAAGTGCTGGCAATTCCTGGTCTGATCACATGCTGAACTGGGATGGGAGAAACAAAGGGGACCCTTTGACTGGAACAAGAGCTGCTGCAGATCGCCTGGGGGAGAGGAGGGAGCCTGGGGAGGTCTGGGCTCCAGGGCCCCCTGCTCCTCCCAGCGTACCCCCTTGGCCCTACAGCCTGCCTTGAGTTTTAGTCTCTGCTGAGAAGCCTGAGTAAGCAGGGGCTGAGCCCCAGGCAAGCAAACAGAGTAGTGTGCGGAGCAAATGCCAGGACTGGTACCCACCGCATCTGCTGGCTGCCAGGACCAGTTGCAGGCCGACTGAGGGCAGGGGAAGCGGAGCGCTCCGCCAGCGAGGGCGATCGGCTGGGAGAAAAGGGCAGGACGCATGCAGTCCTTTCTGTGCGAGCTGCAGCACAGAACAGCTGTCCCGCCTGAGCACATCGCTGCACAGGCCAGGACCCACAGGGCACCATGCACGGATATGAAAGTCATGTGCAATGAACCGAGGACTTCCTCGACTGGCTCTGGCAGCAGGCACATGGCCACATGCTAACAGAGATCTGGGATCTGCTCCCTACAGCCTCTGGGGTCTTAGGCCCTCGCTCATGGCTGTATGGGTGACACCAGCCTCACCTGGGAGGCCACGAGGAGTATCTAGTGCTCGTTCAATCCCCATGCTAAATGCCAAGCAAGTGATGAGAATCAGATCAGCAAAAGCTTCAAAACCCCCAGTCTGTCCGGACAGACTCAAGGCTGAGCCCAGACACTTGATGGCAGAGGTGTCCATCACTTCAGCCAGCACAGGTTCGGTACGGCACTGCTTTCCAGCGTACGACCGACTCGGTCAGCCCTCCGGGAACAGAGCGGTGGAAATTCTGCGGTAAAAATGGGCTGATTTGACACGTTTCTTCTACAGACACTTGGGTTTGGGCGTTTTAGACCTTCTGTAGCATTTTAGATTTGTTTTCAGTGCCGGACACCCTGAGAAGTGATGAAGCAGGAAGAGGAAGAGGAGGAGATGACCACAAAGATGACTGACAAGATAAGGGGACTTGGGCAACCAGCGCCCACCTGCTCGCACCACAGCCGTGGAGTGAGATTTTGCAAAGCGTGGGAGCATTTCTACTTTGATCAAGTATGACGCCTGCAAGGCGTTTGCGGCTGACAGGTCAACGGTGGCCCAGGGCATAGTGTTGGGACCACCGTGCTGTAGCAACACCTGAGGTGCATGCACAGAGGAGCTGGAGAAGAGAGGCCCAGGCAGGCAAACCAACACCCAGCTGTGTGCTGGCCCACAGCCATGGAGGGGAAGTGGGCTAATGGAGCAGGCACTGGTTTCACAGGCCAGCCAGCAGGATAAGGAAGTGAAGAAGAGGAAGGAGGTTGTGGAAGGGCAAGGCCCATGGAGAAGGGTGAGGACACAGCTGCACAGGAGCACCGGGGAGAAGCGCATGGGGTGGTCGTGGAGATGCATGCAAGGACTGTCAAAGAGCATGAGAAGGCCACGTAAGAGGAGGAGAGGTCTTGGGCACAAGTGAGGCACGAGGTGAAAACCTGGGAGGTTCAAGGGTGCTGAGGAAGGTGCACGAGCGCAAAGTGCCCTGTCCTCAGCTGCATTTCACCCAATGCACCAAGACTGGGGACGCACCCGATATGCAAGGCATTTCAAGGAGCAGGTGTACTTTGAAGTGCCACAAAAATGTAATAGTTTCATAGTTTCTAGGGTCAGAAGGGACCTGAACAGATCATCAAGTCCGACTCCCTGCCTGGGCAGGAACGGGTGCCGGGATCATATCACCCCAGCCAGACATCTATCCAACCTCCTCTTGAAGACCCCCAAGGTAGGAGACAGCACCACCTCCCTTGGGAGCCCATTGCAGAGCCTGGCAGCCCTAACCGTAAAGTAATGTCTCCTGATATCAAGCCTGAACCCGCTCTCAATCAATTTGTGGCCGTTATTCCTTGTTATCCCAGGTGGTGCCCAGGGGAACAAAGCCTCACCTATTTTCTGCTGGTCCCCCCTGTGAGTGTATAGACAGCCACCAGATCCCCTCTCAGCCTTCTCTTGTGGAGGCCGAACAGGTTCAGGCCCTTTAGCCTCTCTACGTAGGGCCTGCCCTGCTGCCCCCTGACCGTGCGAGTGGCCCTCCTCTGGGCCCTCTCCATGCTGGCCACATCCCTCCTGAAGTGCAGCGCCCAGAACTGGATGCAGTACTCCAGCTGCAGCGTGACCAGTGTTGCAGAGAGGGGGAGGATCACCTCCCTGGACCTGCTCATGATGCATCTGTAGATGCACGACAAGGTACCGTTAGCCTTACTGACCGCGTCCTTGCATTGGCGGCTCATGTCCATCCTGGAGTCAACAATGACTCCAAGATCCCTTTCTGCCGCCGTGTTGACCAGAAGGGTGTTCCCAGCCTATAGATGCATTGCTGGTCCCTTCTCCCTAGATGCAGCAACTTGCACTTGTCTGTGTTGAACTCCATCCTACTCTCACCCGCCCACCCCCGCAACCTGTCTAGATCTAGCTGGATTCGGTCCCTCCCCTCCAACGTGCCCACCTCGCCCCACAACTCGCTGTTGTCAGCGAATGTTTCAGCTATGGACAGACCTACAACCCCCATGCCCTTCAGGGCTGTTTTTGCAGTGCTTCTGCCATTTCTAGAGCGCCCCAAATGGGGAGACAGACAGACAGACAGATGCACATGCCCTCTGGACTGTTTCAAATGTTACACCTGTTCCCGTCCTGAAGAAATATTCCAAATGTGTTCTGGCCAGTGCGGCTTTTGACCCGTAAAACCATGGCTCTCAATCTCTCTCCCCGATCCCCTCCAGTCTACCCGGACCTTTCCAAAGCTAAAAGCAAGGCGACCTTTTGTACTACAAGGATGCTGTGGACTATGGAGCTCCATCAGACACAAGCGGCCTCAGCGAGACCCCAAGATGCAAGCGATTGTATGGGTCAAACCCAGCCAGCCCCGGCCCCCAAAGGCCTACCAATACTCTCAATCAAAACTCTGTTTAGGTCTGCCTCTGCAGAGATAGCACACAGGGGACCTAGGGAAAATTCAGTCAAAACTGTTCATTTCCATTACAGACGTCCAGACCTAAGTCTAGCCAAAGCTTTGTACAGACTCAGGTCATGTTAAGAAATCATTGCCACGGGCCATCCAGGGACAACCTGGACAGCAAAACACACCTTCCCCCCACCGTATTCTCCCATCCAGAAACACCTGCAACTGAACCTTGCCATATAGACAGAGATAATAAAGGGGATGTTTTAGTAAATGCTAAACACCAACGTTTGGGGAAAGCCTATCCAGGAGCTATGGAGACAGATCCACAAGACTCTTCATGGAGACTCTCAACACGATTGCTATAAAGTTGCACCCAATTCAGTAAGACCGTTTCAAATCAAAACAGGAAAAGCCTTCCCAAGGGGCTACACAGATTCAATTAAATTGGCATCGTTCTCTCCTGGAGGCAGGACCTCAAGCACTGACCACCTGGGAGTGAAACCAGGTCAGCGGCACCTTCAGAGCCAGAGGCTGATGCGAGACCACCACTGGAAACAGATGTGCCCACCAGCGTGCAGCAGCTGCTCTCCCGAACACCTGCGCTAGACAAGCTCTTGCCGCAGACCCACCTTGCTACAGGGTTTCCAGCACCCCCGTTCACACGGTGACCCCACGACAAACTGAAATTGCTTTTAGAAACTTTCTAGTGCTCGTTACTAACGAGGAGGCTGGCAACGAGGGGACTGGGGGGAGGGAGGGGGCCTCTGAGGCACGTGCTTATGACCTCTCTCTGCAGCACCAATGACAGAGCGCTGCCCTACTCTGTAATCACTAGTTACCGTGACACGTCTTTCCATAGGAATCTGAAAGGGGAAGGAGAAATGCATTAAGCTGTTGTTAAAAGCAAGCGTGTGTGCATGGTGGGGAAACTTGAGCAGCTGAACCTGGAACGACCTTTGTACTGGTCGATTAATAAAATCTGCAGTGGTTTAAGCTTCCTTCAGATAACTGCCCAAGGGTGCAAAGCGCTCACCGCAGAAAGCGGCTGGTTGGCAACACCCCAATGCACAGAAGAAATGCAGCATCGCTCCAAGTCCGGGCTGTGCCTCCGAGCCAAAGCTCCTTGCACGGGCACTGCTCTGACTCGCCCTGTGCCAGGGAGCAGGTGCCAGGGGCTCAACAATGCTGCTCAGAGCGACCCGGCGTGGAAGGACATGCGGGAGAACCTCTCATTCACCACCCTGACGCCTCCTACCTGCACTGAGCAGCACGTTGCGCGCGGTCGGATGCCAGGCCACGATGCCAACTCTTTTCGAATGGCCTTCTAACACCACCACGGGCTCCGTCAAGGAGAGAGTGAGGCCGTTCTCTGCAATCTGCCACACCTGCCAAAGAGGGAGGGGAAAAGAGTTACAGGACAGCCATCACCTCTAGGACACATACTGCTCCTCTCTTTGAGGTATCGGTAATATCTGGCCCCTGTGAACTGAGCCAGAAAGGAGAGATGGGGGAAACCATTCACTAGCCCCTGGTACATCTCTCTGCAGATGGGGATGCTACGAGTTCACATCTCCATCCTTCTCCTGCCTAAAGAGTCAACCACGTCCCTTTAAATAAAGGCACTGTCCTGGATCATGGGATTCAAAGAAATTGTCTTGCATCTCAGAAGTGCCTCTGAGCAGCTGGTGCATTTCTGAACTGCAGTTGTCCTCTCTGGGAAGGATCAAGCAGCCATTTCAGAGTTTGGGTTTCCAGTTTTAACAACAGCAGCTGTGCGTGGATTAAACAGCTTTGCCCGCTGGTTTCAGCGTCAAATTAGAAGTCCGGTTCCTGTTGTGGATTCATGCAGGGAGCAAGGGCTGGTGACAGCGAAGCTTAGAAAGGTGCGTCGGCATCGTCCATGCAAACAGCACCGCTGGCTTTCTTCCCTTCCAGCCCCTTGTGGGATCCGTGTGGGGCAAGAGGTCTCTTCCCACGGCGAGAAGGTCCCGTTCGAAGGGAGGAAAGCCCAACCACCAAAGATCAGGCTCCTTCGAGTCCTTCACGTCAAATCAGGACAGTGACTCACTACTGGCCATTCATTCCTGAATCCAGCCTGACCTATATATAGTAAAGACACAAAACGCCAAGCGATGGTAACTACACATCGATAGATGGCAGCAGAACGGCAAATTGTTTCCATCTTCTATTGTTTGGGGTTTTGTTTTATTTTTTTCCCCCCAGAAGGAATCAGATCCTCAGATCCTTCCCACAATACTCGACAGTACAGCGTCAGAGCCAGGTCCTCCGTCAGCTGGTACGAGATGTAATTCAAGTGGATTTTGGAAAATGAAGTGGGCACACGCAGACACGCCGCGAGGGCAGCACGGATTTCAGTGCTAATCTCCATCTCTCCCCTCACAGAGCAAGGGGGCTGTACGCCACCCCCTCCGAGGATGCATCTGAGATGCAAAGATGCTCAAAGCAAATCCGCTCACCTCGACATAACCCGACATGGATTTTCACTGATCACTGACGCTGCTTCCTCAAGGCCACATCTGCCTGGGAAAGATCGCTGCGCATCCTTGCAGAGGCCCTCGGGAGCCAGCGCTGAGGTTTGGGCTGTCGCCACGTTGAATGCCCGAGCCTTAACTGTAGCTTGCATTAGGGCTGGGTATTTGACCGGTCAAATAAAGATTGGTCAATTGACTGGTCAAAAAAAATTGCTAATGCACGTAATACATAGAAAAAGCACAAATTTTCCATTAAGAAATGTGTCAAAAAACAATTTTAAACAAATCATATTTCTGTCAAGAAAACTACCCGAAGAAAGAAGTTGTATGTAAAGTTGCTGTAATCTTTGACCGGTCAAAAATATGCAGTCAATTGACAATATCTGACCGGTCAATCAACCCGCTTCTCAACCCTAGCTTGTACAGTCTCTCTCATTTCTTCCTTGAATTTGTCCGCCTTCCCATTAGGAAAAAAGGCTAGCACCAGGGGGGATACCGAGACATCGTGGCTAGCCATTTTTGACCAGGATGCCAGGCCTCCTGATTGCTTTACCCCTGACTGCAAAGGCAGCGAGAGGCAAAGCACTGTGCAGCAAGACAGAGGAGCGCCCCGACTGCACTGCCCGTCGCCCTCGCCTGCCCAGCGCACCCGGCCATGCTACAGTCGAGGGACAGCTCTGCACCGTCAGCTTTGGGAACCAGAAGAAAGCCCCGTGGGTGGCGACAGGTTTAACAGGGGTGCTGCTTCTAGCATCTCACCCTAAGTGCTGGTTTTTTTATAGAAAAATCAATATATCTGCACAGACTATAGTCATGTTGTGCGAGGCCTTTCCTACCAACAGTCCCCAAATGCTTCATGCACTGCCCGGGAACAGAGGGCAGGCCAGTCTCACAGTCCAACGCGGCTCTGGTCATTCTGGGGATGCTGCCAAGAGAGCCAGCTGCCTATCCGTCAGGCAGATATCCGTCATCAAGGTCAAACTTACTCCATTCAGGAGCGGTGGAAGAGCTATCAGCTAGAAACAATTTCCCCTTTGTATTAACATAGGCCAGACTCAAACCCGAAAGACAAGAGACGCTCTCTAGCCACGACCATGTCTCTCTACTGGAGCTCCGGCACCATCTGATACCCCTGCTCTACACCCCCTCCAGTTGCTTTCTGGGGGGAAAAAACCTGCGAAGCAGAGCTTCCAGCAAAGAAATAATTCGCTACCACTGAGGAGCTCAAGAAGGAGCTATGCACTGGGGTCCTGCACTCATAAATACCGGGGAAATAAATAATAAAAACCTATAGGCAGGCAAATGCTGAGACAAGGGGAACTTGGGAAGGGGAAAAGCCACTTGCATTTCACAGCAGCTGCAGATCAGTGTAATCCTCTGCAGATTACAGACACGATTGGCCTCGTAATCCTGCTTGGTATTGCAAAACCAGGGAGAGTAAAAGGTCAGGGTTCCTCTTCAGGGTGCAGCATCTCATCGGTACGGGAAGAAATCAGAGACAGGGGAAGCCAGGGAGCTTCCACGCTGGATGCAGGGCCCAGTTAGCTGATCACCCAGAATAACAGACTCAAAGGGGACCTTGCAAGATCCATTTCTTTGACCTCAGGAACAATTTCTACCACCTCCATTTTCTGTCAGAGCCTCTGGAACCACCTGCAGCAAAAGGAAGTGAAACCGTGATGAGCTGGCACTCTGCAGCCCAGCGCCTAGGGGAAGGATGCTTCTGCCATTTTGCAGCGCCACTTCCTTTGCACCCTTCCCGAACGTTGATAGCCGGCTCTGCTCGTACTCTCCGCACAGCACAGAGAGGAGCTTGGCGAGTCAGGACTAGAGGTGATATGTTCATAGTCACGTACAGTTTTAGCTGACAGCCTAGGACGAGGCTTTATACGTAGCGGCTGAAGCCAAGAACTGTGTCTGAAGACCTGAGGTTCTAGGTGCCAGCTCCACCCACGACTGCATCGCCTTGGCGAGATGACTTTGCCTTTCGGTACCTCCGTTTGCGCATCTGGAGGAGGAGGAGAATCTCTCATGCTCTCGCACGAGGCCCTTTGTTGTGCCACGTGCCTCCTTGGGCATCCGAACAAATCTTTTCCTGGGCATCTCAGGTGTCCAGATACGGCAGTAAGGGCCGTAAAAGCATTAACAGAACCAAACCCATTGACAGTCCACTGACAGGCAGTCCGATGCTTCCAGTCATTACAAGGGCTCTAGGTCAGTGTTTGAAATATTCAGTAGATGAAGAGTTTATTAAATTCTTTGCCCAATCAAGCCCTCTTCCATGGGCTGGTTTTCATGCTGACAAACCAGCCGCTCACCTTTATGTAAAAGCATTGCCCACTTGTGCTGACATGAATTCCTCTGTTTTCAAAGCCATTCAATGCTATCTATAGGCCCTTGAATAATCAAACATTTTCCAGCTGAATTAAAAAAAAAAATACAACCCCCCGCCGTAGTGAACTGCAGTCGTTCAGAAGGGGCTTCAACATGAACATTTAACTAGTTCCTTATTTATTGGCACAAGAAAATCATTCTTCAGAGAGAATATCCAAAAGAGGCTGCGCAATGAATCTGCATCCTAAAAGGGGCCTTGCCGAAAGCAATGGAGATGGCGCAAGGATTGCTCAGTGCAGATGGGGCAGGGATTGCTCATCCCATTTTTCAGTGAAAGAGCAGAGAAATTAGGTAGGAAAGGATAGTCCTTTATATTCCTGCTATTAAGGCCTAGAGCCTCAGTCAGACTGCAATCCCGTTAGACTGAGCACATGCACTCAGTCGGAGCCCGTGACCCATGCACCGAGGGGCCTGCAGCGAAGTTTTGGAAGAGTCACACAACTACATGCGATTAAACGATGCCAGTCCAACCCGGACGAGTTCTTCACTGGCTGCGTGGCTGGTTCAGAAGGCATCTAGTAGCTCAGCTTTCCAATGTCAGGGAAGCAAACTGGGCTGTGCCAATGCCACTGGTTTTTCCACGCAAAGACAAAAGAAGCAGGTTACTCCCATCTCCTAAAGAGCCTGCTTCTGCAGAACAGAGAAGGCTGTGAGATTTTGTTGCTGCTTTTCTCCTTCTTTCGACCCAAAGCAAAGCTGCAGGTTGTGTGTTCGCTCAGGCTGGTACAGCTGCTGTCATGAAGGCAGCGTTGCAGGTATCAAGTTGGACTCGAGACATTTAAAAACATGAACATGCTCGTGCTTATACCTGAGATTGCACTTCACGCATTTCACTTGGATTTCACCCTCCGATCCCTTTTCCAATGCAGATCAACAAGGGCTTGGCAAACGCCTAAAGCATTATAAAGCAAATCACCCGCTAAATGAACACAGGATCCGGGGCACCAGGACTCCCCGTGGCCTGCACTAAACTACAGAGCTGCTATCAGACTTGAGCGAGGTTCATCCAGCGCCCACAGGGCACTTGCCGAGTCAACAGCATCCGAGCTTTCATTTGAACAAGCTTCTAGCTCTCCCCGTTGCAAAGTTTATCTACCCTATAAAACACGTGTGCAACCGACCTCATAGAAAACCTGAAACATGGCTCAAGGAGGCACCCTCAGTCCCGTTAATCTCAACAGGCTGTTAACAAAGGTCTAAAAACACTTCACAGGCCATTAACTACCTAATTAAGACTATTTTTATCACTGGGACCCCGGGAAGTGTAATACTTGGTCGTTACTGCTGGGGAAAAATGGGAGAACAGAGACAGAAAACAGCAAAAGTGATGACAAAAAGAGCAGGAACAGGAGTGTCCATCCGGGCAAGAACATTTTGAAGCTCAATGATAATGAAACGTACTTTGCTTTTACCCCCTCTGCCCCCTTTGAATGTCCTGAAAACATCCTCTGACATCAGTGGGAGATCCACTGGGGACTTGGGGTACTTTACTGGACTACCATTTTTAGCCCCGATTCATGGGCCATAATTAAAAATGACATTTTTCAGAAGCAAAGTGGATACCCTTGAGCCGAATCTGCGATTCTCCTGATCATAGCAGGTACGATTTTCTTGATTCATCTCAGCTACTCACAAAGAGTGCAGAGGTGATGAACAACTACACTTTTTTTTTTTTTTAAATAATACCTGCACGCTCATTTAGAGAGGGCTCAGGAAGCTGGCGGTTTGCAACCTTTAATGAAGACAAATGGAGAAAGCATGATGCTAAGTTGCTAAGGCCCAGACAAGACAGCGGTCAGCGACAGACCGATCCATTAGGGCAGCGCATCCTCCTACCCAGAGCAAGCTTGTTCCCTTCATTGTAGCTCTACCTTGCCCAGCTGAAAATGTCTGAAGAGGTTTGGGGTCTCCGTCACTTCTCTTTGAGACAACTCCACACCTGATACAATTCACCCTGACATCTCCCTACACACGTCAGTATTAGAAGTAAATTGCTTTTGAAACCGTGTGAACCAACACCCATTTACCATTTGCAATGACGGTACTTAGTCTACGGTAGATACACCTGTCCATTCAGGTGTCAGTCTTGAAGGCCCTGTGTAAAGTACCCTACTTCCTTACTTGCTGAAGGCCAACCATCTCCTGTTAGCAGGTCTCAGGTGGGCAAGCTGCCACCGCATGCAGCTGATCTTCCTGGATCCCTCTGGATCCTTCCAATCTGGTTCCTGCGGCACCTTGAATTAGAGACTTCTTTCTGGTCCTGTAAAACAGCAATAGCTTTGGCTCTGCTCATTCTGCTGATGTCTATGTTCCCAAGCACGTTTGCTCCACTCCACGTGCCCTCTCTATTGCAGCTTCCCGCAGAACGCTGGAACTGGGATCCTTTGACCCCAGGTGACTTCCTGCCCCCGGGGCAGGGGGCTGGACTCGATGATCTTCCGAGGTCCCTTCCAGCCCAAATGTCTATGAAATCTATAACGCCGGTCCACTTCCGTGGGGAACATCGCAAATGCAAGTTTGTTTGCTCTTTTTTAAATGAGAACACGGTACATTTTGCAAACGGCCTCTGGCTTCCAAGACAGCTCGCAGGCAGTACAGTCCCCGAACAAAGACCGCGGGGAAGAAAGCCCCCGTCACTGTCAGTGCTTGTAGGATGAAAAGAAGGGAAGCTCTAGGATTCACTTGACTTTCCCCATAACAAGGTTTCAACATGAAGTTTCTAAGCGAAGCTGAAGACTCTTCAAAGCGACACCAGCGCAGGGGGACATGCTTAAAATTGTTCCGCAGCGTTAGCATGCCCCGAATTGGACGCCTGTCACTGCTGAGGGCCACGTATTGTTCAGTGCGCTCTCACCAACATCAGGAGCAACTCGGGATCAAGGCTGGCAGCTGCAAAATTTGGATTCTCTCTAGGTTTTGACATGTGCACACGTCCTGTTGATGTAGGAAACAAAAGTCTATCGCCCCTAAAACCAGGGCTGCCGCAGTAATAAAACCAAGTGGCCTTGTCCTTCCTTATTCCACTGGTCCCACACCTCCGCTGTTGAAGCTGTAGGGTAGGAGCCCTTAATCTGGCTCTCTTCCTTCTCCTCACCCCTCAGAGGCAGCAACCAACTCCCAAGGTCAGGAGGGGAGAGAAGCCTTCCAGAAATGCAACGCAACAGATTCCCCCGTGGTTATAAAGGGTGAGGAAAGACCAGGTAATTACACCAAATCAGACCCCCCAGCAGGACACTACGAAGAGATACGGTCCTTGTAAAGGGTTAAGCTTTTTGAGCAGTGCAAGAAATAAAAACGGATGTGCGTGAGACTGCAAAATCCCATTGTCCCACTGTGTTTCCAGGCAGGACTTAAGACTTTATACAGGTTTCTTCCTAGCTAACAACTTGGTGAACTTCATGCATAAATATCACGCAGTACTGCAACGCCCAGTCTAGGCTATCTGACCTGGTGCTTCTGCGCCAGACTTCTCCTTTTAGCCTAGCAAAGCATCCGTACCCACACCCAGAGAGGAAATTTTCTCGTGGAGGCTTCACCCTCACCATCACGCAGCTGTGATGGGCTGTCAAACACCTTTCTTTCCTCCAGGATTTTGACATCGCCAAACATTTTTCTCATTGCTTAATCACGGACCAGACTTTTATCTGCTGTATTCATATATACCGGATGCCCACAGCTGTCAAAAGTCCTGGGAGCCAAAGCCTGCACCTGATGGCTGGGTAGGACCTTCCAGCAGGTCGTAAAAGTAGAACATTTTCACAGGAAGCATATACCTGTTTTTCAAAGCAGAAAGTCACCTGTACACTCAACCTTTTACGCTGAAATAAGCCTCAGTAATGGAGCTGTTCCGGATGACAATGAAACATCAGGACCATAAAAGCTTGCTCACCCTCTCTCCAAAAGCCTTCGTTTGAAGAGTACAGAAACAAGGGAAGTTTCCAAAACCGCCCAGATCTTGGGCTTTGTAATACAATGGCCTGAACTTACCATGACCGTGCAGTCCTCGGAGCCGCTGGCAATGACTTGATCGTTGTGAGGACACCAGTCTATGTCCAGCACCGGTCCCGTGTGACCGCACACCGTCGGGTAAGACTTGTCAATTCTACCTGTCTAAAAGGGAAAAAAGAGAGAGAGCTGTGATGTGCACACCAATCCCAGACAATGCACCTGGCACGGCATTTCACAGCATCAGGGAGACCATGTCCTCAGCTCTCCATCATCTCCTCCCAAACCCCGCAGTACATTAAGGCCTTGCTTTTACGTAGCTCACGTGTGAACAATGGAAACTTATCTGGCACGAGCCCAGGCCTGCTTAAATGCTGAGAACCTCCGAATTTGAGACGTGCGTGCACACGCATGCAGGAAACAACGGGGATTTGTGCTCTTACCAGTATATAGCCACCCAGCTCCCACGGGTCTTACTGGGAGATGCTCCGGACAAACAAGGCCACACTCATGCTTGGGAATGCCAAGCAGCAACATTTCCTTAGCAACATCCCCAGCAAAGCAAGGGGGTAGCACAGCTCCTATCTTGCCACCCTAAGGTTTTGGTGGAGGCCAGCCATGACTCCAGGCAAAATGGATGAGTGTTCGGGTCACTGACTCCCCCAGGCTGGATGGGTGTTTTTATTTTAAGGGAACTGAGCTTGTTCGTGGAAAAGGCTGGATAGGCAACTAGGCAGAGCAAGGCCTTCTTTTCCCAGAAGAGAAGCAGCAGACCACAAACATGCAGACTTCCAGCCCCACCAGCCCGCCATGATACACCTGCCCCTCTACTGGAAGAAGTATGATTGCAAATCCCGTTAACCCTCTCCCTAATGCCTAGCCACCATCCTCTGTAGTGGGCCGACTTGCTGATGACGATGCTGCTCTACCGGGTACCAGGGTAAGACCAAGACAGTGGTAAGATCCACTATACAGACAGCTTCCATGCCTACCTACAACACATGCAAACCATGTTTGCCACGGATGTAGCAAACCTCTAGAGCATTTGCCTAAATCAAGCCCGTCATAATTATAAATCTTCAAAGAAAACTAACTCCTGCAGAGGTTTGTTTCCGAATTCGAGGAGACTGAATTTGAGTAATTTACAGTTCGTTCAATTATTCAAATTGCTTCCTGGTTCGACAGTAAAGTGACTGTCAGCTGTAACCACCGCTCTGGCGACCGATTGCTTTCACATACTAATGGCACAAGGAACGCCGGAGCTTGCTGCAAGCGAAAAATTAAGAAAAGGAAAGAAAAAAAAATGGATTTCCTTGATTGCAAGTCATCCCACCGGTGTCTCTTTTCATGTCTATCCCACGGAAACAAGGGATATAAATATTTGAGTGCTGGCAAAATGCATGGGAGGTTTGTGAAGGTAAAGTGCCCAAAACCGCCTTCAACTCTCTTTTTAAAACTTGCTGGATTTCAAACCGACCCCATTCTTCTTCCTTTTCTTTTTTTAAAGCAAAAATGTCTGCGAGAAGAATGGTAAGGAAATCTCATGGCCAGATTTGAATTGAATTGATCTGATGACACGGATGCAGCAGCCCGAGTGTCAATTGTGCTGTTTGGTGGTGACGTTCCTTGACCTTCAGGTCTGCTCCTAATTACCGTGAAGCCAACTGCTGCAACTCAGAGCTTCCTACATAGAACGGGGCTGGATACTAGCTCCTGAGGACTATCAACCTTACAACCTAGCTGCCAAGTAAAAAAACAAACCCCCCCTGAGATGTCTGTTGTAAAGGAGCAAGAGCTGATGTAGTTACGAAACCAAGCAGCAACCACTTCCTAAACGGCTAAATTTAGGCTTCACAGACAATGCTGCGTTGCTTCAACGTCCCCCTCCGGTTGCCTCTGAAACTCTTTAAAATTAAAAACCTGACACAAACCAGACGCCCTGAAGTCGCTCAGAGTTAAAGCCTACTTAAGTCGTTTTGCATGCTCTAATGTTAAAGGTAGCAACAGGTTAAAACATTGAACTGATCAACTTAAAAAATGAATTACTCACAGTCTAGTATCTCTCAACACTGGGCTGCATTTTCCCAGTTGCATGACAAATCAAATCCAAATAAAGAGCTAAATCAAAAGGAACGGGTAGTTAGGAATGAGACTGAAACAGGTAAACGAATAAGTATAACCATTCTTAAGGAAGGCATAAAGTTATTTTCTGAGCCTAAGAGGATATGACAAGGATTAGCTGCAGATTATGTTGGTGCCTGTTTGACCAAGCAGTTCTGGGTCTTTTAACAGTCTTCTCTTAGTGGGGCCGGGTAACCCAGTTTGAACTAAGGCATTAAATTACAAACTTTTCCCACCTGCCTAATCAAGACACCAGACTACCGTGACTTCAACCAGCTGAGTGACTGTGACAGCAAACTCATCCTAGGGTAATAAGCAGGGATCCTGGTTTTCTCCGATTTAAAAAAAATCCCGTTTTTGGTTAAAAAAGTAATCCCAAATCCACGTTTCCATGATTAAAATGAAACATCACTATATATACACATAGATATCTATATAGATATCTAGACAGAGATATCTATGTAGATATCTAGACATAGATAGATATCTATCTCATATATATGAGATATATATGTATATACGACATATATATACTGATGTTTCATTTTAATCATGAAATTTGGATTTTGGGGTTACTTTTTTTTTTTTTTTTTTTAACTGAAAATTGGGGATTTTTTAAAGCAGAGAAAACCAGGATCCCTGGTAAAAAGAGACTGCCTGGGAAGTTTCTGAGGGCCTAAGTTGGAGCTGGGTTTTTATAACCATCTTGAAGCATCATTAGTGCAGTCAGGTGCTGTGGTCTGAAAGCAGCCCTGTGCATAGTGACTTCGGATCCAAACACACTCATTTTACACAAGTCCTCCTGGTCAGCCAAGCAAACCCGAGCACAGCGACTCCTGACACCTTCTTTCCTTCTTGGCTACCATTCGGCAAAACAGCTTGGGAGCCCAAAATAAGGCAGACACTCCTGGTTCCCAACTCTACCATCGCCAAAATGACCACTTCGGCAACAATTTGCAAACCGTCTTCAATGAACTTGTAAACGTGGAAATGACTGAGGGTGGAAAACTGGGACTCGGGTTAATAATCCATCTTGCGCAGTATCATCTATGGTACCTTTGCAGGGGGCAGAAGGAAAAACCAGAGCACAAATCCTTCTTCTCCTGTAAATGGAGTAGCTATTGCCCTGGAGATACAGGGGAATGGTTTGGGGCAAGACTTTTCCAGAGCACTGATGCACTTTGTGGTTTCTTTCTCTCAAGTCGAACACTTCAGACGTAAATGCAAAGTCCGTCAAAAAGTCAGCAGAAGTACACCGGAGCGTGGTCCAGGTGAACAGTATAGGAGCACGAGTTATCATGCAGATTGGTCACATGGAAGATGTCAGGATGGCAAACATGGAAACAAAGCCCTTTTAACAGGAGAACAGAGACAACATTGGGCTTGGATATGGATGTGTTAAATCAGGGTGCGCTGGCCCCAAACCGAGAAAGAGAGAGGGCTCGGATACATCATTTTATGAAGGTGAAGGGACAGGGAGCGATAAAGGGTGAGCGGGATGTTTGCACACGTGCGGGTGTCCAGTGTTTGCACGGCACTGGCCAGCGACCATGCTCTCAGGACACACCTGCATAGCGGCACCGGCACACAATTTAATTTCTTATTATTAAGGATTCTGGCTAAAAGCCATGCTCTCGAAAGCACGACTGCACGCATCAGCCAGCGCAAGGGCACATCCGCTCCCGTGGCTGACCACGCAGCCATCCAATTTTTACATTGAAAGCAGTGGTCCCTGGCGCCCCGAAGAGTAGCAGAGCTATCGTTTGTCCAAAAGACTAATCTTGCAGGGTCCTGACAAAACAGGAGCGGTAAAAATAACCAGGCAAGCCCATGTAGAGGCGCGTGAGGGCTGATGGTAGGAACGGCCGCGCCGCTCTCCAAAAGCGCGGTCTACAGCTAAAAGAGGCCTGATCATTTTGGTGAAGCTGGTGAGCTGCGGTCAAACAAAAAACACTCTGTTTTCACAGTACATCGGAAATCACGGGGTTTTTCCTAAGCCCTCGGCAAAGAGGAAGAGCTGTGCAGAGCACTGTTTCCACACTCGCATTCGACCGAGCGGTTCCCTTTTCAAAAACATTTCTGTTCCCTTTTCAAAAACATTTTTGATCCGACCGTATTGCTCTCCCAACAGAGCCAGCCGCGCTGCTGCAGGACAATGAAACCCATTACCCGCTCCCAAGTCAAGCCCAGGACATCCCCTCTCCAGCCACGGCGCTCTGCACGGAGGTGGCCTGGGCAGGAGCATCACGAAGCCTTGCGGCCAGATAGGAACGTCCTCAAAGAAAAGTTGTGGATTGCCATATTCGCGTCTGCAGCGTGCTTCCCAGCAGTTTGGGGTCAAGTATGGTTCCAGGTGGGGAAAGGCCCACGCTTTCTTGGGCTTCACCCCTGCCAAAGCACTCTGCACACAGGGGCCTGGCTCAGTTTTAACTCCACTTAACGACTTCACACACCCGCTCTGCTCTCTGCTGGCTGTGTGAGTCCTGGCTGTCTCTATACCACTTCTATAATGAAACCATAATAGTAGACTATAATGGTCGACTCTTAGCACTCTTCCCAGAGATGCTCCTAAAAGCAGCAGTGAGATCTGCCCTTGTACACAGCCTAATGCCTGCTGGGGCAGAGGTGAGTTGAAGTGGAGCTTGGGGCTTTTTCTCCACCGGTTTATCAAAGAAGGCATCATCGTTATAAGAGATGCCCTTTTGTGGACGTGCTGGTCTGGATCTACTTCCCACCCAAGGAGAAGTGGGAAGACCACACGGGACAGCATCAAGCAGAACGAACACAGGCGGGAACAAGGAGCCCTTGCGCTCTAATCCCAGCCCTACAGTGGACTCACCATTTGGAGAAAACCAAGTAGTCTTCCCAGTGACACCGTAGGGAAACTACCATTAGTTGGGGGGGGGAAATCAGCATGCATGAAAAGCACTAAGTGCTTGAACACATCAATTAAATACAGACTGTGTCATTATTGCAGAGATGAAGACGCTAGAAACAGTCATTTTGGAGCGTGGCATGAGAACAGCCACTGAAAAGACCACATTCAAAGTTTCTAAAACTCTTAAAAATAAAGTCTGGCAGCAACGTTCGAGTCCAGCCTGCTGCAAAGTTTGCATCTCGGATGCCAAATCAGCGGGTTTGCAGCCTGCCATAATCCCAGCAGTTTGGGGTTTTTTGCTGGGTTTTTTTTTTTTAAATGTAATCTTTTAATTAGTTAAGGATTTGCAGTAAGTCTCAAGTGTTGATATGCCAGTTAAAATTAGTTACAAGAAACCAAATCCTTTTCCTAATCCATTACCAGTTAGGGCCAGCAATATGGTTCGTGGTAACAATCTGTGGTATTTCGCTGGATTGTCTTCCATGGCGAGCGTATAAGGAAAGTTAACCCAAAAAGGTAAGTCAAAAGGTGGAGGTTTTTAGCAGGCTGCGGTGGCTTAGGTTAGCAGCGATCCGACAGCAGGTAGCAAGTTGACTTTACCAAATAAGGGCATTTTGCTGCTTCACACATCCTAAAGCAAAAGCTATTGGCTGACGGGAGGGAAACGCCTGTCCTTAAGTCTCGCGGGGTAGATAAATAACGGAGAAAAATAGTTCCCGAAACGGAGACCGTTAGGAGATCAATTCAATGTCTTTCATCATTGTGCCTCCGCCACTTGTCATAGGATGGATTTCGGTTAAAAAAAGTGTGGGGACAACAGCTGCTTCCTCCAACTTTGCGCTGCAATCAGTAAAATCATGGCTGAATATAGAGAAGTGGCATCAGAGTGCACAAGCCAAAGCAGTTCTGCGATGCGCACCCTGAGGAAGGGGCTCGGGGAAGGAAGCTAGAGCACAAAGACAGGGGTTTGACATGCAAACCGCCCCGTCCGATTTCTCCTTTAGCCGTGCGCTGCTGCTTCTTGTCTTCCGCCCCCCGAGAGAGGCGGTTGGACTTGATTCCCACTCTCCCTGCAATGAACCCAGTCCCGCAGACTCCGGGCCGTGACGAGGAAGCCCGCGGTGGCCGCAGAACGCCCACTTCTGGCTACACCAGATGGTCACACACGAGGCTGCGAGGATAAAAAATATGGGGAGGATGCAATGAACTTGCGCTGCTCATTCATGACCATGACAAATGGCTATTAGTCACCCAGTGAGCCAACCAAGGCATCCATAGCTAATCCTCCAGTTTACGAGGGCTGTTACTCCCCAAATGTCTATTGTCATGTACTGCAGTGAGAACAAAAAGAGACTTATATCTAAATGCTCGAGTCATATTTCCGCCGTATCAATATCCCTAGCGTCCCCTAGAAATCCACAGGCACTACCATGTGCCAGCTGGATGCATCGTGCACTATTTCTACTGCCTATCGGTGCGCAGGGCGCTTTAGGGCAGTGAGAGAAAGAAGTGGGAATCGTGCACAAAACCAACGTGTGATTTGCAAGAGAGGCAGCGTTTCGCTGCCGTGTTGGTGCTGCCCTGGAAGTCAGCATTACCCCTCGGGATGCTTCGGAGCATTTCAGGAGTCCTCAGCCTGGCATAGCTCGTAGAAGAGGTTTATCCCATGCCCGCCGGGAGATGAGAAATGCAGCAGCTGGATGACTTCATTGTTGGTGCCATGTGCTCACAGCTGACCCGAGAAGGGGGAGAGAGAAGGGCTGGCGACAATGGACTCTAACACCGCAGTAGTTTCCAGGGATGTTTTGCACTGGAAAATGTATGTTAATCCCCAGAATCCTCCACAAAATCAGCTGTAACAATCAGCTACTTTCACACAGCGGCTATTTAGACAAACAAATTGCTAACTCCCATTCCAGTGAATTGGGCGCTCAGCTCCCGGCAGACAATCCGACTGCTGCTCCGACGTTCTGGAGAAAACCCCTGCACCCCTTGCTAAAATTGAAAACGGCAGTCTCAGCTGGTTTTTCGGCTGGACCCTCGTCTCTCCCACCAAAAATGGTCTCAATGGAGCTTGGGAAGAAATGAGAAATGAGTGTTTTGTGCAGGGCTCACAGCCGGGGGCTCGGGATGTGGGCTCTCCGACTCCACACGTCCCTGACAACATCCCCGCCGCCTTAGCGTCTAATCCAAGGACATCGGTATAGCACCCACGTCCCGAGGGTGAACATGTGTGAAGTTTGAGGCCTCTGGATGAAGCTGCTATTGATCATCATTATAAAGTTATCACTGCTGGAGAATTAAGGGAGGGGGGACAAGGTAGGTGGGAAGTGAGAACTGTTCTGCAGCTGGACCTAGACCACTGAGCTCAGGCTACACGGTATTGTCATACACGGGGAAGTGAGCCGGGGAAGGACTCCAGCACCGTCAAAGCAAATCCCTCCCCAGGTGACCTTCAAGCCAAGTTCACAGGCTTCAAAAGGAGTCATGTGCAATTCTACTTGTTGCTTCAAGTCAGGTCGAACCAGTTTGGGGCTGTTAAAAATGCAGGAAGGGAAGAGGATGGATGAAAGAGCAAGAGTAAATCTGGGCAGATCACGGAAGCGGGCTGAATTCAAGCTGCTTCTGTAAAACACAATTTCGCATCTGGGTTTTACAGCTTGGAGGTAAATGTTACGTGCCCGAGGTTTTAGACTAGGATCCCAGCTTCAACTGCAGCAGCGTGGCCATAAATACATGCATACGTCTCTGGAGGCAGGGAAGGCAGAGAGCAATCCAGTCCGCTGGCAATAACTCCCCGAGCTAGCCAGGCCAGTGTCCCCTCGTGCCAATTTGTCCCCAAACCACAAGGAGCCAGGTTTTCCACTTATTTGCCAGGCTTTATTCCACTGATTTGCCCTAGTCACCACTTCTATACAAAGCATCGAGATGCAAAATAAGGGAGAGTGTTTTCAAGTCTCCTAAGCTTCTTCAAAATGTGAATGAAAAGCACTGCCTTAATTATGGTCTCTTCCCACTAAAATGCAAAGGACACGCATGCAGCTGGACAAGAGCTTTGCAAAAAAAACCCCCAACAACCTGGGGAAGAACTTCTCTTCTGGGCTTCAACCTCACGTGCCAAGTCTCAACCTCAAAGAGATGTTTTCACAGGCAGGGTTTAGCGCAGAAGTACCGAGAGCCCCTCGAATAGCAACCCAACTTCAGTAAATCATAAATCATTTTCCTTCCAACCTCTCCATCAGCACCCTGTTTAAATGGCGGGGAGACGGAAGGACTCAACGGATCCGTCACAGCAGCGAGCGCTGATTTTATTTCACACGTGCGTCGTTCCGATCGACAGGCCCTTCTCCATCTTCCCTGGAGGGATTAGGCTCTGGGACAGCTGATTAAGAAGGGCCGAGATTGCAAATGACTTACAGATGTCACGGGTGAACGGCGAGACGGAGCAACACGCCACTGGCAGGATGACATATTGTTCAGGAAGAGGAGCTGTTTTCGCTTGGACGTGCGTTCACCTACCACACGTTCGCTGCCTCCGGCAGCCCTCGCCTGCTCGGGGTTTCCAGGGAAATGCCACACGTTTAAAGCCAGCGCAAGCAGCCAAGCACGTAAAGGACAATGCTAATAAAAGCGAGCCCTCGGTCACAGGCACAAGGAACCGCCGGCAGACGCCTCTCTCAAAGACTTTATTTAAGGTGACTGCAGCCTCCCTTCTTAGGAGAGAGCAGCTCAAGTGAAGGGAAGAGACCCTTTTGCGACAGCTCCCCTTTGTAAAGGTTTGGGAGAGCTGGGAAGAAGAGATGTCTGTCCGATTCCTTTGTTAGACGCATGGACTGAAAACATCCCAAGACGGCGTGCCAAGCCCAGATCTGTGCACATCACGGCCCCCACTACAGCAGGAAACACAGGAGGTTTCCACCCCTCTGTAGAGCAGGGACCATCTGTCAAGATCAGATGGCCATTTCCCAGATCATCCTTTTCCTCCCCAGTGACAGAGGCAGGCAAATCTCGCTCCTGCTTCGCTTCCGCTGCATCCGTTCGGGAGCCAGGCGAGGAACTTGGGCTGGAGACACCAAAAGGGTCCCGAGTCCAAGGTCCAGCCGATCACCCGGGGCAGTGGGCGGTCAGCACACAACTGCTTAGAAGAACCCGTCGGCCTGTTCCAGCTGCGCAGGACCCGCGAAAGGCTGCAAGGAAGCAGGGCGGCGGGCGCAGCCAGTGGCATTGGGCCCACGGCAAGGGAGAGCGCTCTGAATGATGCTCTCTGTGTAGGTGTCATGCAATAAAGATTAGGGAAGTTCAGATGGATGGGAGGGTCCTCTCCTACACACCCACGGTGATGCCCAGGGTAAGAGAATCAAATCAAAGTATTGCACAGCGAGGAGAGGTTTCACATTTGAAGGGTGATCGCCTCTGGCTGAGCTTTGCTCTTGGGACGAGGACAGCGGGGACGGCCAGCAGCAGCATCCCTTGCACTGGCATGCTCTAGGGAAAGCAGCACCTAAGGAGGATGCAGGGAGAGGAAAAGGAGCCTAGCTCCGTGACTTCCCTGCTATAAGCCATACAAACCAGGGCCTCAGTCTCATCTGCAGGGAGCTGCGGGCGGTTCAGGGCAGAGGGAGCGCTCCCCTCTGAAGCCCGAGCAAGGGGCCACGCAGAAGGCTTCCCCACGCTCTCTGCAGAGCCGGGACTGGCGAAACCCGGCTAAAGGCATCCGCGCGTGCGCGGGAGAACAGGAAACCCAGACAAAGCATTTCGAGGGCCAGCCGGCACGGGAAGCATCGCCGGCACGGCTCCCGCTCCCAGCCCCGCGCCGGGATCTGCTTTGCTGGGAGGATGGCGTGAGCGCGGCCAGACTGCGAGGCCTCCGGTTTCCACGCACCTCCACCCACTCGGCAGCCGGAGGGGGCCCTCAGGACGGTCTCCACCCTCCCCCGGAGTTGGCAGGAAGCAGGGAGAGCGGCGCAAGCCCGCTAGCTGGTCTAAATAAAGACGGAAACCGGGGGTTTTGCTCAGCTGTCACTCACGGGAACCCTGTCGCCCCTTCCCTCCGAGCCCTGGGGACGGGGCGACACCGGCAGCCCAGCCCAGCCCCTACCCTGGGCACGCCTGGGGTTTTAAGCCAGCTGGGTGTAATTCAAGTGCAAAGGAAGGGAGCACGGGGAGGCTGTAATCCCGAGCAGCTTGCTCTCTCTGCAATCCCAGGCATCCAACACTGCGGAGACAGGGACCAAGCAGGGAGGCTGGAAGAGCACCGGTTTCCCGGTCTCCCTCCCTCACCCCTTCCCCACAATCGGGGTCTCAGACGGCCTGGGGATAAACCCAGCCACCCAGCCAGGCTGCCAGCAACCCGGGGAGCACCCCGGCAGCTAAGAGTTAACTCAGGGGGGCTTCTCCCCGCCTGCACCCTGCAGCCCCTCTCCCACCACTCTCCCGGGCCCAGCCCAGCGCGGCCAATCAAAGGCGAGGGTGGAAACGATTCGGGACATCTGACAGCCCAAAGAGCTGGAATGACCATATAAGGTAAAAACCACTGTCGGAGCCCTGCCGTGCCAGCTGCCGTTAGACATATCAGTGCAAGGCGGGGAGATGGGCGCTGCACAAAGCACACGGCTCGGCAGCTCCGGGGTGCGATGGGGGCAGGGACCCAGCCCGGGCATCCGTCTGCTGAGGCAGAGCCCCAGCCACATGGCATCCTTGCAAACCAGCCCCCCCACCCGGGCAAGCTGCGGGGGTCTCCCAGCACTGGCTCCATACCCCTAGCGACTCATTTTATTTGGGAATATGGGTAAAGCCATACGCCGGTGCTTCTGTGGCACGGAGGCTGCCCCGCCGCCAGGCTGTCATTGCAAGGAAGCTGTCATTCGCTCTCCGTGCACACCCACCGTCCACGTTACACCTGTGCAAAGGACGGGGCTCATACCCCCGAGTGCGGGGAGGGGATGCAAAGGACCTGCACTGCAGTCCCAAAGCACGCGGCTTCCTACCCGGCCACACAGACGCTAGCAAGGAAGCCGCGGCTGGCACACAAGGGCCAGGGCAAAGCCCGTGCCTGCCCCATCTCTCGCGGAGAGCACCCGAGCCCCTTTCCGACCGAACCGAGCATGCCGGAGCAGTTCAAATCCACGTTCAGCCCAAAAAGCCAGCAGGCGGAGCGGACACCACAAGGATTTGACCTAAGGCACCTGGAGCAGGTGAATCATTATCGTCCCACTCTGAACCTTTTCAGGTGAGGTCCCAACTGCTGCAGACGGAGGCACACGTGCCAGAGACGTGGGTCCAACCTCACGAGGACGCGAGAGCCCATCCTGCAGCCGTCTGCCAGCAGGGGCAGCTAAAGGAACAGAGAACTAGTTTCTAAGGGCAAAATCCTTGCGTCTAGTCATAAGCAGAAAAGCTACAGGTGCTGCTGCTTGGATCTTCCATCCTTCCCACCCCCTACAGCCAAGACCAAATCAGCGTCTGCTCTTCCACCAGGGACGACTCATGCTCCCACTCATCCCCCAGCGCATGAGACTGGCTCTTCGGCTGAGGTACCGGCATCTAGGTTTGGCCCTGAATAAGCTCTACCCAAACCCAAATGGCTGGGAGAGAGGCGTTTTGCAGGCTCCTCTGCTCCCCGCCCCCAGAAGACTCAACAAATTTGAAATGGGCTTGCAAAGGTGCTTTTGTCAGAAGTCAGAGAGAGAAACACGTCCACGGGACCGAATTGGGAGAATATTCCACCCAGGTAGCTTGGCACAACCCTTAGAAAGGCAAAGAATAGCAGAAACATCTCTAAACACCTTGCTCAAACATAGCTGCACGCGTCTGGCTGCGAGTGTGTGGGTGAAGCTCTTCCGCAGGGGTTACGATGCCCATCTTCAGCCACATCCCTCCCCAGCCCAGCCTAGCCTCTCCCCTAGCGACACTCTTCCTCCACTTGCTCAGGTGTGCTGGCTGGCGTGCTTGTGCAGAGACCTCAGTCCTCGGCCCCTGCCTGGAAAAGCAAGGATCAAAGCCAGGCAGCAAGAGCCCTGTGCTGGTGGCAGCCAGCACAATCCAGATCCTGGAGAAGCTAGTGTAAACCGAAGCGATGCATGCAGGGGCAGCACTTCCAGGTGCTTTCCACGTGGTGCTGCCAGAGTGGAGCCCTCCCAGCCTGGCCGGGGTGAGTCAGCTTGGCATCAGCTTCCCGAGCTACCCTCTGCACACGGGGAGGTGTGGAGGCAGCTTTGCTCCAAACTAGTCAGAGCCCCAGAGGGAGAGGAGGGGCCGGAAACCTGCTCACTTCTGACTCAGAGAAAAACAGCGCCCGCTTGCAGCAGCTCGGCTCTTTCATGCAGCCTGTCAGGCGAGAGCAACCTACAGAAATGCTGGCGGCCGGGGGAGGAGACCCAAACCCCTTCCTTTCCTCTATGCCACTGCTAGAAAGATGCCTTGATAAAGCAAGGTCCTGCCCTCCCAGCTAACCACCCAGGCCTCAGCTCCAAACATGCTTTCGTCCTCCGCCCTGACCATTGTGCTAACGTCCACATTCGACTGTGGGGAACCACTCGAGTACAGCCAAATACTGACCCCACCACAGGGGGGAAAAAATCCTCCCTGACTAAACTCAGGAAATGCAAAGGGAAACTCAAATGTAGGGAACTCAGCTGTTTCCTTTCCAAATTATACAACCTAACCCTGCCCAAGAGTCAAGCAACATGAAAAGAACTGTGCAGCGGCCCGCATGCTCAGTGCTGAATTTGAACTGTTACAGTGCGATGACATTGAGAAAGGGGTGCTCTCGGCTGTCCCCGGCTGCTCCCTGGAATTGCACCAAGGGCTGCTTCCCGGTCCGATTCGTTAGAGCAGCGACATTTAAATTCATCCCGCTTGGAAGCGAACAGGACAGCTAGGATACGACTGCAAGGCTGCTGTGAACAGCTCCATGAAGCCCCCTGCTCAGCAGGCCACGGCACTCAGAAAAATGAGGCGTTAGGATGCGGAAAGAAGAAAAGAGAGGATAGCAGAACCAGCAAAGGGATGGAGCTGGCTAAAAGGGCAAATAGGGCTGCATACGTAGCCATCTGACATGCCAGGCTGCAGGAAGGTCGCTGGGGAGAGCTTCAACCATCCATCTCCAGGAGGGAATGACGGAGACCGAAGACACACCTGGGTGCATTAGTGGACAAGCAACGAGTGGACAAAGCTACTAACGCCAGGGAAAAGGATGCACCAGGGAGGTGTTTCTAGCAGACAGGCGAGCACGGATGCAAACACCCAAGGCGCCAGTGAGAGCTCCCCTGGAGCACCAGGCACAGGAAAAGCAAATTCAAGCTGGGACAGGAGCGGAGAAAGGGCTACAAGGACGACCTGGAGAGCGGAGTGCCAACTTCCGGAGAGGAGACAGCTTGTTTAGAGTAGCAGGACAAAGGCTGGAGGGGATAGGATTGCTCTCGAAGTGCATTAGGAGACGGGCTATCTGAGGCAAAGGGCGGCCCTGGCACATGAACAAACGTTTGGGCAGAAACTGGCCAGGAATAAATTTAGCTTGGAGACTCGAAGAGGGCTTCTTCCCAGGAGGGGAGAAGTTCTGGGACGTCCTGCCAGTCACAGCAGAGACAAGAAACCCAGCAAGGTTCAAGACACAGCTTGGGTTTTTTTTCATGAGAGGGATTCTACCATGTGCTGCCTGGGATAACGGGGAACGGGATTGCACGACCCAAGACATCAGTTCCAGCCCTGGGTACCAACGATGGACCCTCCACCTGGACACCCTGTGTGACTCCGGTGACCCTCTCCCCAGAGATGTGCCAAAGAGGTGGAGTCCCAGAAACAGGCAAAGAAAACTATGAGAAGCCAGGACTGACCCGAGAGAAGAGGCTGAAGACGGTGGAGCCATTAGATTAGAGGGAAGCAAATGGAGGGTCACAATAGAGACATAAATGCAAAACCCCCAAAAACCCAATGAAGATTGCAGCAGAGGTACAGAAGCACCCAGGTGTTACGGCATTCATAGTACAGAAACTGCAGAACGGCCCGTGAAACTGGACTAGAAGAGACCTCCTGAGACCCCTTCAAACCCTAATTATTTGTTTTTATAAAACTGGAAAGGCAAATGTGGCAAGTCCTACATGACACACAGCTCGCAGATGGAAGTCTCCACTTCCAGGCATTGCCGACCGTGCAGCACGGGATTGCCCAGGACTGTATGCACACACATGCACACCCTACACCGTTTTAATTGTTTTTGTTTTGTTTTTAGAAAGACTAAAAAACTCTCTTGCTTTGTGGTATAAGCCAACCACTAACTGCTGACATGGCCAGTCCCTCTGCAAGCACAGAAATACTTGCATCAGCCATTAGGTTCTGACAAGCGGCAGTAGCCAGACGGACCGCAGGACTTGAATCGGCTGCAGCCACCTCTATTGCTCTTTCAAATATCTGCCTGGAGCTAGAGTTACAATTTTAGAGAGATAACCCCCTGCTAACCTCTCCGCTCTCCCTCCCAGACGCGCTCGTGGAGACCAGGATATTCTCATTCTGTTCCAGGCCCTCAGATTCTCAGTCATCCAGGAACAACATATTCTCCTGTGAGATTATCATCTTAGCCTTCCTCCAAAATAGCAGAGTCTCTTTCTAAGAGAAACGAGCCACTGGAGCCAAACTATGTATTCAGGGCTTTTTTTCCCAACCCCCCCTCCTTTCTCTTTAAACAGATATCACATTATGGGATCGAGTTGTCTAAACTCCTTTCAAAGAGCTGTAATTGGTATTGTGAGACTTATCAACTGGCTGTGATAAAAAGTCAAGACATCAAAAGGGAAGATCTGAACGCTTTTTTTCCCCCACCTCTCAGGCAGGAGGAAAAAAAAAACCCAGAGATATTTTGTGAGCCTTTAAAGAGATGCCTGGGGAACAAACTTCAATTTGCTGCCTCTGAGACAAGCGTCATATGTTTCCATGCCATAATTGCAAAGATTGTTATGATGCCTCCCAGCTACAATCTCCCTTTGCGTTCCTGTGTCTGCCTTTCCTCTGGATGCAGACTAAGCCTTTCTATAGAAAGGGGCTGTATGACTTTATGGGGTTATATAAATAAGACGAATGCAAGGCCTAAGACAGGAACAAGTGGACTGTCTATGCAGGCAGTTATTACGATACCGCTGCCTCGTGCCTGGCTGAGGATTTCAAAGCATGCCTCCCCATCAGAGATGGGTAGGACAGCCTCACCTACCGCATGCCAGGCATGGAGAACAGACAGGCCCTGGTTGAGGAGCAGCAAGAGAGCCTGCACAGGCACTCTCACACGCTCCAAGGGAAAAGCAGGAGAGTTGCAAAAGGGTTGCAGGACATGCCTGCTCACACACGTTATTTTGGTGCTGTACCTGCACCGGTGAGACGGGGCCCACAGACCAACCCACTGCTCAGGGTAGGAGCATCCCTGACTAAACCATCTCACCTCAAGGGCCAGACTGGAGGCTGAAACTCTCCTGCCGGCAGTAGTAATGGGGCCTCCGGCAATCCTACGGCCTCCGCTCCCTCGGTATCAATTCTCATCCTTGCCACCCCACCGGAGCTAGTCAGATGCAGGCAGCCTGAACGGGACAAAGCACTCGGGGCCGGCAGGGTACCAGGGAATGGCTTAGAAAGCTAAAGCCTCCTAATGCAAAAAGACGGACCGCTGCTGTTGCAAACAGGGAGCAGTTCATTCTAATTAGGAGTTTTTTCCATGCAGAGCTGGTCCAAATTAGCGAAACGAGCCCTTCTCCTACTGCGTTCTATTTAAAGGCAGCATTGGAGCGACTCCAGAGGCATGCTCGACTCCACCTAGCATTTGCCACTCAAACCCAGCTGTGAAGCAGCAGGGGTTTCTCTAGCCCTGTCCCGTCCATAAACGAGGTTGAGATGACCCCAGCCGGGCCCTTCCCACCACACTTACCTTGTGCAGGGGCAGCACCAGGAAGGCTCCACCGCCGCTGGCTTCAACGATGATCGCCACGAACTTGGGGTTGACCGCACAGAAAGAGCTATCCCAGGTGACGCGGGAAACCCGGATGTCGTCGTAACACTGGTCATTTTTCACGGCTTGGCCAAACACGTGCCGAAATTTGCTTTGCCGTACCACTCGCCTCATGGTGTCTGAGGGGGAAAGAGCAAGAAGGTCAGAAGGACTAGGCCTGCGGGGTGCACGTGGACTGGTCTTTTCTTTCTACAAGCCATCCCTCTGGCTATCCTTGCTTCCACCCACGAACACCAGTCAAGCTCCACGCGCTGCAGGAGATGCAGCGGCTCTCGCTTATCCCTCCTCTCCTTACATATGTTCATGCTCTACCCGCTTATACTTCAAACCAGGCTAACTGCAGATGGCTTTAAAGCTCTATATAAGGCTTCAAATCCACACAGTCTTGTGTCCAGCACTACCGGATGCTTTCAAGCCATACCACGGTCCACACCAAAAGCCGCAAGACTTCTTTTCCGCAGACAACCTTCTCCCCCCTCCACCCATTGCCATCATGTCCATCTTAGTACCGCAAGGGCAGCACCCAGCTCAGCATGCCCTTCCAAGGAAAAAATGCCCACGTTTGAAAACAGCTTGCAGAGGGTAAAGAAATGGGGGAAACTGCCTGGTTTTTAGATTGAACTTATTCGGCTTTTAAGTCAGACAGGGTCCAGGAGCTGTTGCTCAACTGCGAGCTCTGAGAAAGCGGTGTTCCTGTGAAGTGGTTCTGCATGCTAGCTAGCTTCCCGTTCTCTAGTCGGCCTCCAAAATCTCATTAAAAATAATAAAATTAGCTTCCTAAGCAGGGAGGAGCAATGGAAACAAGCTACTGGCTCAAACTGTCTCTGAGTGCATCTGCATTGCTCCTCCTCTTGAGAAAATACTTTTTCAGCGGGACCTGGGTCCCGTGTCAGTCGACTTCAGAGGGACACGGAAAAATCCAGCTCCCCACCCCTCACTGGGAAGGCAAAGTTTCCAAGAACAGTTGGCTCTCAAGGGAAAAGGGCAACTGTCTTATTTCTCCGCATCTGCAGCTTCTGGACCCTTCACTGAAAACAGCAAAGGATTTCCCCCATTGTACATTTTCTCTATCACAGTTTGTGCTGTCATAGGGAAGGCAGGGCCTCCACGTAGTGTCTGAAGTGCCCCGTCTCTGCAACAACAGAAATTAAGGGTCCGGCCATAAGTTTGCCAGCCCATATGTTCCTAACTCAACAAAAAGGACAGGGAAATTCACCTTTCGAAAGGGAAGTGAAGGTCTGAAACGCTTTGCACACCCCACACAGGTTTAGTGTGTGCCAACATACGTGTGCACACAACCTCTCTGCAAGCAGAAAAGATGCAAGACTCGCTATCGTGCACCTGCGTGCAAACACACCTCCAGGTAGGTTTAAAAACGACCTACTTTGTCACGTCTGTGCACTAAATAGTTAAAGAGTCACGCGTCTGGAAGAAAGCTCCCATCAGAACTGGCCAAGCAGTCATGCAGTAGATATACCATTGGAAAAAAGGAAGGAAAAAAAAAGTCTGCTAAGTGTCTTGCAGCTTTACCAGTCAGTCAATTATATAATGAGACGCCTCCAATTTCCATGGAAAACAGGAAATATTCTCTACAGTGCATTTCTTTCCTGCACAATTCCAACACCCTTAGTGTTTCTGTTGAATGCCAAAGCACTAAAGACTATGAGCATAGCAGACCTGAGGCCAGCTTGCCCCTGGTTTTAAAATCTGCAGAGGATACGGACCATAACGTGGTGTTCAAAGGAGCCCGTAATGTTGGTATAAAAGCTGCAGGACAGAGCCCTGGACAGCAATGCTCGAAGTCAGGAAGGCAGCAGCCCCAGTTTCCCCCAGGCTGCTATATCAGAGGGGCCCAGTCGCTCCCGGGTTTCTATGCAAAGCCTGATAAGAAACGTGCCAACGAGGCTGGCGATGTCTGCAAGGTGGACATCTGTCCATCTCGGAGCAGAGCAGACCACCAACTGCTTCCGCGCAGGCCAAGCAGCTGTCGGATGGTAATGACTTCTAGCCACTGATGACCCGAACCGAGTTCACGCCAGTGACCTGGAGGTAAACGGCTCTCTATTTCAGTCCAAGTCTTTTCAGCCATCCGGTCTAGACAGTTGCTTTTAAAAAAAAAAAAAAAAAAAAATTCTCATTACTGTGATTTCAGCTTCCACCAAGATCATCGTGTAGCTGCCCAAATAGTTTGGCTTTCCCTCTCCCCGAAAGGACACGAGAGATGACCTGGCACACTGACAGCTCGCCTTCCCAGGGTCTTTTCTCTGTCCGAGCACAACCCACCTACCGCCTCCGCTGCAGTTTGCCTATTCTCGAGTCTCTGCTACTCAGCCAGAAATCCTAAGCGATTATTTAAAGCAATACAAAGGGCCTTACCTATGCACACAGAGGATTAGAGACGGACCGTTTCTGGCAGGAGCCTGCTACATTTCTCCAAATGAGTTAGCTGCTTTTAAGCTACAGAAGTGCCACAAATGGCGCTTTATTAAGAACTCCTGTAGCTTAAAAGAAAACAGCTGTAAGTCCGAACGCTAAATTTTGCAGGCAACTGGAAACCTAGGGCTGAAAAGTGCTATGAGAAAAAGCTAAGAATTAGCATCCTTAGGTGTTTCTTCTTGGGATTTACAAACTAAAAATTACTAACTGGAATTACTCCGGCTGAAAATTAATGCACAAAACATTTGTTACTGCACATAATTTAGAGCAAAGAGGAAGCTATTGCAAAATAAAAAAACCGACACACATTTGACATTACACCATCACAAGGCCAGTAGCAGCAACTTCTCTTCCACCCAGATTAGCATATTAACAGGAAAGCCTCAAGTCCCCCACAAACGCTGATAATTTCTCATGCTCGCAGTTTATTGCAGCAGTGTAAGTGGTTGAGCTAAACTCTGCGGAGCAGCCCCAAAGGAGCAATTCAAGTTTTATTTTTATAAATATATAATCGCACATGCACATGCACAGTCGCTTCTACCTGGTAGGCGGCTAGACTCATCTCTCGGGTGAAATACCACAACTACTCAACTACTTATTTAAGATGACCCTGCAATAATTAGATTTGAGACATGAAACATTATAATAATTTTGCAGGTCTAGAATGTAATTATTGGGTGGGGAGGGATGGGGGTCGTCTTAAATTTGAAGTCATCTTAGATTCGGGTAAATACAGTAATAGCTCCAGGTGGAAGTGCACCAGGACGTTGCTCTTACCCTTGGGAGAAATGCCCTGCAAAATTCAATTGCCGCGATTCAGAGGCATGTGCTAAATGCTTCGAGCATGTGGCTGCTTCGGGAGACCCCAGCTGCAATCCCAGCTTTGCCACCGACCGGCAGAGTGACCTCTGGCAAGTTACTTAGCCTCTCCGTCCCATATGCAAAGGACAGAAAACACACCGTCTCACCTGAGCAAGGGCAACAAAGAGGCTTGAGCTTCAGTTAAAACACATCGCAAAGAAGACGACCTGGCAATGCTATAATACAGAGCCTTATCCTGTCCCTGGGATTCTTTCTAACCGGCTGCTCTAAGGCTGACGAAGCCTCCTCCTCTCCATTGCCAAATCGCTTCCCAGCTAGCCAGGCCGCTAACAAACAACGTGCCCAAGAACGAAGCTAATCCACACGCTGGGCGAAGTCGGGGAGGGGTGTGCTCCGAAGGCGCCACGTGTTGCAATATCCACGCAGAACAGCAAGCACCCATGCTTGGCACTGCTCCTGCCTACCTGGCGACACACCTCCCGGGATCTCTGCAGGAATGAGTCAGAAGTGGCTCACGTACGGGGCGAGACGGGCGAGCGGGTCGGCGGTGCAAGGCAATACGTTTTCACAAGGACTTTGCAAGCCCATAATTGCCCCGCTCCCTGCCCCCTTCAACCTCGCTGCGTGCCAAAGCTTCAATCAAAGGCTTTAGCCAAGGTAAAGCCAGTTTTTAGCCTGTGCTCAGGTGGTCCCAACCCTGGACAGCCCCGGCTCCACATGCTGCGCGTGCAGTTCTGCAACGTGTCTGCTCGGAGCCTGGGAACGGAAACGTTATCGTTACAGCTCCGGCAGCAACCCCACTTCTCTCCACCTGCTCACTCCCAAAAAGCCTCCGTTCTCCAGCACGCTGGCCTGATACCCCCCCTGCTCTTCTCCCACCTGCTAAGAAATTCCCTTCTCCCCACGGTGAAAGGATGCCACCCAATCTCCTTCCTTTTTATCACAAGGAAGGGGTTTTAAAAAATTACCCATCGTTTCACCAGTGCAAAAGGACTCCAGGCTGCTGAATCCAATCTCTTCGTTCAGGAGCGTTCGGCTCAAACGCACACCTTTGCCGTGGTGCCCGCCTCCCCTTCCCTTCCCTCCCCCCACTTCACCCAAAATGCATCGTTCTCAACAGGAACCGTCTATGATGAACGCACGCTGAACAGTCTCGCGGAGCCCTCATTTCCATAGCAAAGGGAGTGATTCTTGGCTTTGGTTCACAGCCATTTTGATCTGGCTGCTTTCCAAAGAGGAGGAGAAAGCGCGCAGGCTCCAGGCAGGGAAAAGCAGCTGCTGTGGATCCTTGGGTGCACCAGAGAAAGTGAACAGGTGAAAAATTTAAAAACAAAGAGAGGGTTAAGCTTGATCCCAGAAAGAGCTCTCCACCCTGCTGCAAGCCCGGGAAGGCTGAGCGGGCAATTTGTTTCTCCATACCCCACAGCAGCAAAGCTTCCCTTCCCCCTGCGAGCGGAAAAGAAAAATGACAGCTGCAGTCTGAGCGCCCCTGGTTCTCTTACCAGGGTGATTTCGGCTGCAGAAAGAGAGGATGACCGGGAAAAGAAAAAGCCACAAGTTACACTCTCTGGCCAAAGGGATCCTTTTTCGCACCTCCGGGGCTGGTGCCTGAATAGCCCGATTCGGCCCTTTATCATATATGCAAAATGGAGCGGGACCTGGCTAATTCAAGCTAATGACGGGGGACCCCTGGTGAATGACTAATTTGGCGAATTCCTTAACGGGCGAGAGCGAGAAAGAGAGCATCGTGAAGATGCCCTTTGTTTCTCCGTTGGGCCAGAAACGGCTCCAACAGTCGGGCAACGCTCTCACTGGAGGAAAGATGCTGTAACGTGCTGCCCGAGAGCCACGGAGGTCTTCGCCGGAGGGGACTCGTTAGCAGCGCTGCGCCTGCGATCAAAGGAGCAGGAAGGGGAGATCGAGGTGTGCTCCTTCACTAGGGGATATCTGCCTCGAGAAAGTACAATTAAAGAGGGTTAAACACCATCATTCCCGGCTGCGGGGTTTGGGGGGCGGGTTAATTTTGCTTGAAAATTCAATGCAAAAAAGTACCACGTTGTAATATAGAGCATCTTGCAATGCACACCAGGATGGACAGCCTTCAGCTTTTTAAAGCTAACGCCCCCAAAGCAGCTCTCACGGCCGCGTGCAGGGGTCACGTAGACCCCTCGTGCTCCAAAATGAAGCCCGTTCTCCATCGGTGTGTCCCTGGGTTTGCCCCTTTTCCTGTTTATGAAGGACTTATCTGTCTAAAGAGCCCAACAGATGTATGCCTGCGGCTTGGAGGGTTTTCAGCCGGCTTTCTGCAAAAGGAAACGCATCCTGTGAGGGGAACACGGACAGGAAAACCCCCCACTAATGGCAAAATCCTGCTCAGCCCATGTGGACGCGGGCCCTTTGGAGAGAAAGGCGCACCAAACAAATGGCCGATTTAAAACACTGAGGCAAGCCAGAGGCCGGGAAAAAAAAAAGAAAATGCCGTTCAAAAGCCAACGGGAGAGAAGAGCGGAGTTGCAGGATCTCTTCTACAAGGCTGGTACTGCCGATGCAAAGGAGAGAAGGTGGGGTTTGGGGTTTTTCCTCCCCTCCTTCAGCAAAATGTTTTATGGATGAAACCTCCAGCGCTGGATCTTTGCCGAGTTAGACTTGGTCCTTCCTTACCACGGAAGAGGACAAGAAACGTGTGAAAATTAGGACGCAGCGAGACCATCGGATATAGTGTCAAGCAGGGCTGCTGGCACCGTCTGCTATTGAGGCTACCCAACGCTTCAAGCAATAAGATCCTGTGGTCCTGCTTATACCTGGGCGATTCTCAGTGGTTTGGGATGAAGTTTCCCATGCTGGGTGTCCCCATCAAGCGCGGGAAACAAGGGCTGGAGGACCAGTGGGGGAGAGGAGGCAGAGCTGATGAAGAGTCAGGGTGCAAAGGGCAAATGAGGACGCTGAGCTGGACCCGAGGAGTGGGGGGTTAGACTGGAAATGGGAAACGTAGGCAAGGGGCGACCGGGGGCCGCTGGGACAGGGATTAGATTGGACAAGGAGTTGGGATAGCGAGGGGAGCAGGCAGGGGACAAGAAGGAGACTGGGAATGGCTGGGCACAGAGAAGCGGCAGGATGGAGACCGGGTTGAGAGTCTGCCTGATGGGCTGGGATGAGGAGTGGGGAAGAGATGGGTCTGGGGTCAGCAGTAACTTGAAGGGGAGGGGGCAGAAAGGATAAAGTTTGGAGGTGGAGGGGAGAAACGTGGAGAGAAGGCTGTATCCTCTGGAGCCGGAAACGCAGTTCAAGCTCCTTGACTCTCACCAGTCCTCTACTGCCAACGAATACCAGCGATACCCACTGACACCCAATCAATCCATGCTAAGGGTGACAACCTACTACTGCCGTCAGTTCCTCCCTCAGCTCAATTAGCAAAGGACTGCAGGTTCCAGCCTCGATGCTAAGCCATGGGGACGTCACGCTGACATCGCATCCCGGGATGCAGGGGGGTTCTCGTGTGTGCAATTTCCTCCGGTAAAATTGGCAGAAGCCAAGAGCTCAACACCCCGAAAAAAAAATGCCAGGATCCAGGCAGCCCCCTCCAGAGCCTGCCTTCTGGGCAATCTCCAGTTGTATGATCCTGTGCTACTTTTTCTACAGCACCCTTGCCTCATTCAGAGCAGATGAATAGAAGCGCGGGTAATAAAGAGTCTGTCGCCTCATCTCATTTGTTACAGGGGCTGGGAAGTAGCTAGAGAGTGACACAAGAGCTGGAAAAGAGAGAAATGGCCTCAGAGCCTTGTACAATGGGACTCTACCCCATCCGCTGCCACAAGATCGTGATGCTGGAGGGTAAGTCCCTTCACTCAGGCTTTACGCAAGCAGGCTGCTCTCGGGGTGTTCCTCTTTTTTCTGAGGTCTAACAAGCAGAAGTGCTGAGCTGCAGCTGAGCTCAGGGAAAGCCTAGCAAAGTCCTTGCAAAGTCCTAAGACCAAGCGTGCACCAAAAATTAAGCACGCTGTGCTTCAGTGCGAAACACGAGCACTAACGCCTTTGTCAGACAGGGATGCCAGGCAGATGAATCCAGTGATATCAGGGATGCTCTCGGATCCTACAGCAATGCGCACCGTAGCAAAACTCACGAGGAAATGAATAATGCTGTCTTCAGCGTGGAGTTGGACCAGCAAGCAGCAAACACAGCCTAAAGCCACATGCTGAGCACTGAGGATAAGGGAAATGTTTAGGGTTTAAGGCAAGAAAAACTGCTGCAATCATCTAGGCTGACCTCCCCCTGTACAATCAGGCACAAGAACTGCACCCAGGGATTACAGCCAGTGCAATCCAGCCTGAGCACTGAGCAAGACGGGAGTCTGGGGGATGAACAAGCATGGTCGTATCGTGCCAGGGGCTGACAAAAGGTTGCTGCACCAACCTTAATGCTGGCACGTTCCCAGCTTTGGGGCTTGACATTGCAACCACATTAAGTCTTCTTTGGTGCGCAGCACAATATAGACATGTGCACACTTCTGTGCCTATGTGCATACATCCATACACATGCACTGGAGTTTTTAATCACAGAAACACTGACTGTAATGTGATGCCCAGTCACCCTTCTGCCCAGCTATTTAGCAGTGAGGACTTCCTGGAGGCGTTCTGGCAGCAGTGGGCCTTAACAGGGGTGTAAAGGATGCCAACAGCTTCGTGGGTCAGTTTGGGGAGGCGCAGAGTGGCAGACGAGGCTGGCGTAACTGAAGGAGAGGCAGGGACAGACCTCCTGTAGCTGAGCAGACATTGCACAATCCATCCCAAAGCAGCCAGCTCACTGCCCGCAGGAGGCTAAGGCCACTCGTTGCTCTCAAAGCAAGATGAGGCCTGCACTGGAAGACAGATGGGGAACGTTAGACCCTTAACGAGAACTATCAATCCCTGCGCTGAAAGCCAGTCAGAGAGATGGAGCAGCACTGCACCCTCATTAAGGGTCCGGAAGAGGAATGCACCTTCCCACCGCTGCATCCTTTAAGTGGCAGTGTGTTTTATCAAGGCTTGAGCTGCCTGGTGTTTCTTCAATATGAGCTTTCCCCTTGAACATGAGAGGAGGGGGACAAAAGGTAGCTAGCACTGCCTTCCAGCAGCAAACGGAGGGTGGGCCTGCTTTGGGACAGCCCTTCCCAAGCCGTTTGGCTGCAAAGCACCCGGGACATCCAGAGCGCACGCTCCCAGCTCCTCGGCTGGAAGGAGCTAAAGCAGTGCGAAGTGCTTTGCAAGCAGCATTAAACTTCACTGGACTCGGCTGCTCCTGTCTTGCAGATGGGGCAAAGGCTGGCAGTTCTGCGGTCTGTCCAAGCTCGCACAGGAAAAGCAGAAGCGGGAATAAAGGGGGAACAACCCAACACCCAATCCTGTGTTTCAAACACCACACTTTTTCCATGAGATACCCACAGCTGGGTTAGAAAGGCAGGCGCGCTCCAGGATAGAGGAATCCCACCCATCCACCCAGCGTTGGGTTTAATCTGCTTAGTACCACTCTGCTCCCTGCTCCCGTAGGCATCTGGGGAGCTGCGGATGCAGAAAGCGCCGCACAGTATTGCTTAATTCTCATACGTACGGTAGCAGGGCCTGGGTGGTTTCCTTAGAGACCGCTCGAGGTATGCTGCACTGAAGCAGAGATCTCGAGCGCTGCTGCGAACAGGCCTTTGCTACCGCACGCTGGGTGTTTCTGCTGGAGGGTTTCTGGCTGTGCAATTAATTTCCTTGGGAGAGCCTGTGGTTAGCGGCATTACAGAGCCTACACCTTGCTGACATAACGCTGGCCCTCGGCAGGCCATTTCTATCGAGGGCTATTTAAGATCGTTACCCAGAAAAGACAGCATTGTCCGGCCGCATTCAATCTGTGTCATTTGCCTACTGCCATAGCAATGAATGCACAGAAAGCCATTAAATACGGCGGGCTGGAGGACACGGACAGAGCCTGGAGCTGGAAGGCAAAGAGCAAAGACCTGCGATCATTCTGCAAAATCCTTAACCTTGCATTCAAAATGGCCAAAATATGCAACCGGAAGCAGGTACCCATTTCCTCGTTGCAGCTCAGCGGGAGATTACACCACCACAAATAAGCCCTCCCCCAGCAAAGCGTTTGGCGACTTTGTCGGTAACGAAAGAGAAATAGCTCCTGTTTGGGTACGCAGCCTCAAATGTGAAGGGATGCCGTCAGGTCGTATCTGGATCAAAATGCAAGTGCTAACACGCAGACGCACAGAAATAAGATCGATAACAATGTTCCTAGTTTTTTTAATCAATTCTAAAAAGGCCAGTCCTTTACACGGCACCTGGAAGTGATTTAGGAGCTTACACCCACACCAACTCCCCGATGGGAGAAGGGGGAAGGAGTGGGAGAACGCATGTCTCTGCTTTATCCCAGGCCTTTCTTGAACCCATGCCAAACTGCCAATTCCCCAAAATCTTATCTTTTTTTCCCCATCTGGTTTTTGCCCGTTTCTCCCATTTTGCAGCAAAGCCTGTTTAAATACACCACCACCCAGCTTTTGACTCACCATTTGACCCAGGAGACCCTGACACTGAAATGACCAAACAAACGAGAAAAATCGACCTCCCGCCACCATCCCTGATGTAAACAGCAAATTAACTGGAAAGCAAAGTGGATTTTTTTAAGGCTGTTTTTTTCCATTTCAATAATATTGAGTGCTTGTCTTACAGAAGGGAAGGAAAACCTGCATTTTTTACCGGGATTTTTAATCCAACGGCATCATATTCAGCTGAATGCAAGCATTCGCGAAGAAAGCAAACCCATAAAACAGTGGCTCTCAATCTTTGTAGGCTCAAGGCACCCCTTGAAAACGCCAGCTCTTAGATTTCACTCACTTTGGACTACAGAAAAATAATGCAGCAATTCTTCTGATGCAAGGACTTGGAAAGAGCTCGATGGGTCAGAAGGTTTTTGACACTATGGAAACCTACCCATGATTCACGAGAGAGAGACACTCAGAGGTGCTGGAAAGCTTAACAGAGCGAATATTGCATGACGCCCTTACAAGGATCTCGGGCACCCTGGCTGAGAATCACCGCCCAAGTTTTCCACCTGTTCCCCTGCATGGGACTTAACAGCTCAACCTTGGCCTTTTTTGAATGGGGTAAAGGAACCAGGCGATTCCCTGTCTGCATTGCATACCCTCTCTCATTCCCAGCAACAGAGCAAAATTCCTCCGGTCCACCGTCCGTCTGAGCTCCAGCGAGACTTTGCCCGAGAGCCACGGGAGACGCCACCTGCGCTCCAAGGCAATGAATCATCACGTCTGCAGCCACAGCAGTGCCTGCCAACGCAGGGGCAAGCCACGGAGGTCTGGGCTGGAGTCTGACCCCATCTTTCGAGGTCAGGAAAGCGCTGGACAGGTGTGCGCTACAGTTCTGCAATCCTGCCCCAGGACTGTAATTAAGAGAGGTATGCAGATAACATGCTTTCTCCCTGCAGCTGACCTCATTTTTCTTTTTTTTCTTTTTTTTAATCAGTGCACCCAAGCTAACAAGGAAGTATCCATCTGCTACTCTACTTGCTAGCTTTCCTTGCTCGTGGGAACATTACAAGCAAGCATCTTCTCGGTTTTTTTGGAATGAACACAGCACACGCTACTTGTCCTACCCGGAAAATAAAAAAAGCCCTGTTAGGAGGAGCTCAGTGCTCACCTTGGGGTCCCACAACATCCCTAGAGAGACCGCCACATGCAGGACTCCTCATCCTGCACGTGCTTAATGAAGGGGCAAATTAATAGCACCTGCATGAAGGGGTGAGTATAAACCAGGGGTGGGAAAAATGTGGCCTGCAGGCTGGATGCAGCCCACCAGTCCAGTCTATCCGGCCCGCGGGGCCCCTAAAAAATGTAGAAAATTAATATTGATCTGCCCCTGGCTGCCTGTCATGCGGCCCTCAATGGCTTGCCAAAACTCAGTAAGCGGCCCTCCGTCCAAAATAATTGCCCGCCCCTGGTATAAACTCATCAGCTTCAGGGTGCTCTTGGAAGTGGTCCTCTGCACCCAGAAGCACGCGCTCAAATTACTCCAGTGCCAGCTGCGAGCAGAAAGCAAAGGAGGACTTGATGCGTTGCTCTGTCTCCTTCCCAAGATGCAAAAAGGCCTTGGCATCTTCAGAACAACACACCGATTTCCACAGAAGGAGTCCAGCTGACCACAAAGATCCCACAGGGATCAATCTTACCGGTGCACTAAACGTCACCATCAGGCCGTCAAGAGGTGACTCCACTATTAGCCCAAGTGTGTAGGGACAGAGGTACGAAGCTAACAGATCCAGGAACGACCTGGAGATGCAAAGAGACCGCGCAAAGAGGGAATCAGGCTGAGCAAGAGGACAGCACAGATGGTCCTAGAAGCGGTCAGGCAGACTCCTAACATGCCGAGTACTGGTCCTTAACTCCAATACTCGGTAAATTGGAAACTGCTTTGCGGAGCTTAGCTCCCCTCCCGTCTGCTGAAGCCCAAACAAGAGGCGAAGCAGAAGCTAACTGCATTTGGAAGGAAGAAAACGAATCAAGGAGTCACTGCCCCGTTCAAGATGATCACTTTGCTCCGAACAGCCCTGGACAGCAGGAAGAAGGCTCAAAATTTGACCGTGCAAACATTGCATAAGCGAGTGACTCAGTATTTTTAAACTGTACCGCTGGATAAGGCGGCTGCAAAATGAACCTCAGCTCTCACAGCTGGAGCTGGCGCACGCCCTGCCAGATTTCCACTTGCTGTCCTGCCAGCTCTGCTGGCCAGGCAGCCTGTAATTCAGAGGAACATCCCTCGTTCTGTCCTGTTACCGCAATATGCAATTTGAAGCGAGGAGAAGAGGGGGGTGGAGAAAAGCTAATACTAAACTGCAGATACTTCCATCCGCTGACTTGATTTCAAGCCCGTCTTGTGGTACCAATTAGAGCTCCTCCGACATCTGTTGAACAAAAGCTTTCAAGTTCAAAACATGCCCCTCTGCCTTTCAGATGTTCCCAGTCTTCAGCCTTTCCTCCCTCAAATCCTTGCACCAAGCACCCAAAGAATAGGACCCCGGACACGTACTCCTGCTACTGCCCCATTAACCCAAGACGCCAGCCTCACGATCCAAAGGGCGAGGGGCACAAAAAACATCCTGGCCACTCGACAGACCTGTGGCTATGTGCATTTAGCAAGGAGCCTTTATGAACCACCGACCTGACAACCCAACAACGAGCTATTCTCTCAAGCAACGCGAAGAGGGCATTCGAAAGTGCATGCAGCAGGCTCGGTGGTCACAAGTCTGCCATCATCCCGACCGCGGTTTGCAGCAGCGAGTACCCTGCGCTGGGTACGGACATACCGGGGAAGGGATGGGTGGCAAGCTGTTTTCAGTGAGAGACCCTCAGATTTGACGTGTGCTTCCCTCCCGGCCGAGACCCAATGATGATCCTCAAGGCCTGCTTTCTGCTGGCCAGCCTGGCCGGTGTGAAAGACCCGGTCTCTGAACCCATTATCATTCTGTTCGGCTTCCTGGATCAGTCCAGCTCCTGAACACAGCATTGCAGCTATTACGTGCACGATTGTAGCACTGAGCGACCCTACTGCAAGTCCAAGGCATCAATGTGCATGGTACTGTGCAGACAGAATAAAAAGAGCGAGACCCTGCCCCCAAAGCAACCACGCAGAGCAAGGTGTACCTACCGCGCATGCCCACATGCACATTTTCTGCATACTGATAAACAAAAGGCCAAATAAAGCCAGGTGAGGCTAGCCATCCTTCCAAGCATGGCACTGTAGGCCGTAATGGAGGGCCGTACAATGGACCGTCACTGTGCCTTCCTGAAGGAGCACTTAGCAAAGAGCTGGGCCCGGGGAGGTCCAGGGCACTGCAGGTCAGCGAAGCTGAAAGCAGCGGGCAAGGTGCCTGCATTCAGGCTTTACTAATGCCGTAGAATATATCTAAAAATACCTCTAGCCATTAAAGCTAGCCTGAGCCGGCTCTGGGTCCATGCCCACCCCCACCCCTCACTAAGCAAATCCAGCCGGTCTAAAACCAAAAATCCTCTCTAGCCAGAAAACCACGGTTGCATCTTGGCTTGCAAACCCAGGGCCACTCTCTTTTGATGCCAGAGAGTTGATCTATTTGCACGGCTGCATATCGCGGGGAAATAAATGACCTTCCAGAGCATCTTAAATGCCTGCCTATTAAGTTATTAACTCTTAATACACAGGAGGACGTGTCCCGATGCCATGGCGATCGGAGCAAGAGGAACAAAATCGCTTGATATGGGAGCGGAAACTCCTGCTCAGAGCTAGGACCTGACAAGCAGGACTCCCACTTTCTCTTCTCAGCCCTTCAGGTTTCCAAGCTGGAAGCAGAGGATCCCTCCGCTTTGCTGGCACGCGGCAAGATGCAGCTATGCACGTAACAGGCAGCAGCAGCATAAGAGCGCAGGCCAAAAATGCCATCTCAAGCACCGAGGACTGACTCGACTGATGTAATACACGTGACGCCAAATTGAAACAGGCTGGGTTTGGGGCATTTAAAACAAAGGAAGACGAATCTGGACGGTTTCTGGAGGAAATCTCCATTATTCGGCTGCGGACTCCATGCCCGATTTCTTTGTTGATGACAAGTTCCCCGTGTCATCGTCTGCACAGACTGCCAGTCTGCCTCAGCTCCCCGGGGACGGGACGCTCTCTGTGCTTTGAACCGGCTATCGCCTGCTAATCTCCGGCGGTATTAATTACAGCCGCTCTAATCTGTGTAGTTTATCAGCGCTGGGGTTGTCTGCCCCGCGTCCGAGTCCCAAGTTGGCAATGTTTTAAGATGTCAAGCTTTCGACCAGCTCTGAACCACGGCATTTCAAGCTCCCACCTTTGTACGTCCCAACGTGCCGAGAAGGAATACAAGCACGTGGCTCTCTGGAAGGGGTCGCAGAAATGGGCCGGGGGTTAAAGAGTGGAAAAGGTAGAGCGAGCGGCTGCTTCTGTAAATACAAGTGACTTGAAGTCTAATTTCAACAGGCTTACTGCCCTACTGATTGCACAACTAGCGATTCCTAGACTAAAAAGGGGAAATAAGCATGGCAGCTTTCACAATGAGCTTGGTCAAGAGTATCTGAAAAGCAGTGGTGGGGTCAAATGACTGCATTAATGCTGGATTAAAAACTCCTTGTGCAGTTGGTGGAACAGATGTGAAACCCTAGGGAAGAGCCAGGAGCTGTTTGGAGGGGAATTTGCATCAATTTTCAGATGGCCAGATGCACAGGCGGGACATGGAGACCACCTTCAAGAAGCCCGATGTTCAAGGCACCGCTGTTTCAGACTCTAACATGACCCCACAAAAGCCAGACTCCAAAGGAGGGCTGCCAACTCCATCCTTCACGCACCCGATTATATCACACTCCCCTGGTTTTCAGCCACTTAAGACGGGTCTTGCCATCCTTTTAATTTCATTTCCATTGCTTTTTAAATTGAATTATCGAAGGCGAAAGCAAGAAAAACAGCTCATTAAAATGGATTCAGACAGCCCCAGGTCCGGGTCAAACTGAATTGCTGTAATTTTGCTCTGACCAGCTTGTGTCTCTCCCCACAGGCCTCCTCGCCTCCATCAACCCATTGCAAAGATAACATGCACATTTCTAATGCAGGGTTTGGTTTGGTCGAGACAAGCAAGATTTGATGTTCTTGGGCTGAATTTTCATTTCCATTTTGGAACGATCCAACAAGTGCAACAAACGGGATTTCCCCCCTTTCCTTCCCCCATCGTGCTCCATCTTGGAGCACGACGAACTGAGAAAACTGTAGAGAAATTCTTATCTCCTTAGTGACGCTTTCTTTTTTCTTTTTTAAAGGGACATCTGAATCTTACTAACACACTTGGGCTCTCTTGCTTTTGATGCTATAAAAAGGTTGCCAAAAGCCTACATGTTCTATTTTTATAAACAGATTTAAAAAAAAAATTGGGTTCCTTTTGCTTTTAATGTAAGAAATTCAGGTTGGGCTACCCTAGAAGATAGCAAGGATGACCGAGGGACTAGCGACATCCCAGCAGTTGAGAAAAACTGGGTTAACCGAGGGGAACAAGGGACTTATAGCTATTGCTATATGTTGAGAGGCCCTCCAACCTTTAATGGCAAGGACTGATTCGCATTTTGGATAAATGGTGTTAAATATAAAGCTCAATATCTCAGCTCAGGTAGGAGACTCACCATACGTATGTTTGGTCACATACAGAACGCCCTCCAGAAAAAAACCCAGGAGGGACATTTAAAGTTATGGGGAAGGCACTGCAAAATTCCCAGGTCTTCTTTGCAAATAATAAAAGACGTGGAGGGAAGGGAGCAAAAAGCTGCATGTTTCTGGGCTCCTTTTAAACCACACGGCCCTTCAGCAACAGGCATCACCTGAGGCTCTCGAGCACCACAGGCGTCTCAAGAACGGCTGTTCACACTTACAGGGGCCTACAAACCTGTGAAAACGTCGCACCCGAGAAATGGCTCCCGTCTCTAAAGTGCCTGCTGGCTCCTCTCATAAGAAATGGCTACCTGAGCTCAGAAGCAACCCAGAGCCGTAGAGACACCTCGCACGGGGAAAGCGGCAAAAGAAAGGTTAGTCATTTCAACAGGCGTGTCAAGGTGGCCGTGCGGCTTTCTCTTCTCGCACGCACGCATCGCCTCTACGTGCGCATTGAGCCGTCTGCCTCGCTTGCAAACCGTACGTGTATTTTTGCAGTTAAAAGCAACACCCTTGATCTACCGCAAAACAGAAGTGGTGGTGCTCTGAAGAGGAAGCGCGGCTCGGCAGAGCTTCTCGCTTCGGGTCAGGATTGACTGGCGACCCAGAGCAAGAGAGATCAGAAAACCCGGCTGTCTGACATCTGTTCACTGGCCCCTGTGGGACGAGCTGAACGGTCCAAGCGCCCGTACAACCGGACAGCTACGGACCTCTCCCACCCGAGCGCGCCCCTTTCTCGGCGCGTTCCTCAAGAGCAGGGACGCAGCCCCGTGCAACACAGGGGACATGTCAGCACGGCACTTCTGACCTGCCACTGCCGCACCTGCGGGGGGGATAATCGTGGTGCAATCTAACACCCTTCCCGGCCATTAACCCCGCTTGTTCAAGTGGAGCAATGCGCACACTGAACAATCACGATTGTTTTTTTCAATCCAAATTGTTGCATTAAAAGTTTGCCCACAAGAAATGAATGAAACCCATCCAAAGCAAGGGAAGGAAACCACTAGCTGATCCTTCACGACAATGGTGCATTTAACACATCCCAATAGCCACTTTTCAAAACCAAGCAACCCGGGTGATGTCCTTTCAATCCAGCCTATCTGTTACCCCAGTCCTATTATCCAGGATGAATCCCAAGGACTCTGCCTACCCTCCCCTGTCTTTAAAGGGAGTTCCTCAGTCTGAGAAATCATAGAAATGCCCGTCTGTATTGCACCAGCCTAACGCCGCCGACTCTGTGATGTGGATTTAAGCAGCTTCTAATCAGACCGACTCAAGAGCCAGGAGCCACAATGCAAATTGGCTGGAGGGGGTCATTATTTTTTTTCCAGGGGTAGTATGTGAGAACGTGGTAGACAAAAAAAAAAAAAAAATCTCATTTATACACACTTCAAAGATTTTCAACTAGGGCATTTCTAATCCTCAAGTGACTTGCTGTTCCAATAGATCCTTAAAGATGTGGCATAATCTAAATATTAAAAACAACCTTCTTTTCAAGAAGTCAGCAGACTGTTTGTGCGGGTGTGTGAACACGCTCTCGGCCCTTGGGAGTGGTGCACTGATGACCTCATCAAGCAGAAACCTAAGGCCAGGAAGTGTTTTGCTCGTGTCTTCGACAGAGGAAGCCGGCACCCAAACTCGCTTTATGCCACCAAGGCGGCAGCGAAATAAAAGCCAGCCTCCTCCTCGCTCCTGCAATCGCAATGCACTGCCCTGCTTCACCGAGCCGGCTTATGAAGTAGCCGTTAAAATCTTTACATTAACTTTAACACGTATGTAATACACGATTATTAAGTGTTATTTCCTTTGCGCTCTTCTCGGCGGTATCGCGAAGGAAAGCTGATATTTTCCCCTTCCAAACACTCCATTTCATTGCCATTACGCTGAATCTCTGCCTTGCGTTTGGAAGGAATCCCAGAAGTGACAGATGCAATAAGCACGAAGATTTAACTTGAAAAATCCAATGATGTTTGAAAAGGCAGCTCACTAGAAGACAGTAATGCCAGCCCAGGACATAAAAAAGAAGAGGAAGGCACAAATGCTGATTAAAGCAATCTGCGCGCCGGGCTGCAAATGACCATTACAAAATTGACCGTCCTGAAAAGCGATATTAAAAACAAACACAAAGCACATGTCCCAGAGGGCTCTCCGAGGGTGCCGGGTCTTACGGCAGCTCCTGGAAATACTCAAAACGCCACGAAAACAAACAGGGCTTCAGCGCTGCCACAACCCCATTTGATCTTGTGCCTCTGTGTACACAACCTTTGGCAAACACGGCTATATACAAAAATATATCAGCTAGTGCATGGCAACCTGCCTTCCTGGGCGTGCGAAAATGATTTAAATGCTTCCAGTTGAAAAACACACCTCTTCCACCCTGCAAGGCCTCTGCTGTTTTCTCCATCCCTGTTCCATACAGACACACACTCATCAGGGCAGGCGCCGTGTCAGTTCACGCAGCTCTCCCCCAACCTCCGATGCATGTAACACAGCTCCTACACTCATTTCCCACCCCCGATAAGCACAGGAAATAGAGGTTAATGTCAAACACATCAGACGCATCCCACCCCAAGGTTAAGCAAGGCCCGATACGAGTAAAGACGTTCCTTCAACTTGCTAATGTGGTCAGGCCCGGACACGGGGAACACTTGCACACACCACTTTTTGCTGCACGAACAAGTCCATATATGCACTCATGACAGTCACGTCGGCCTTCACCGAGACTTTATATTATTCAAACTGAGAAAGAAAAAAAACCCGTATCGCCAATGCTGATCGCTTATCTGGAAACATAAAACAGCGCACAGTTTCACGTCTGTTTCCAGGCAGCATCGAGTCTGGCAGCTCCTCGTGCCCTGCCACAATGCTACATTTTCTGGGTTGAGGCCACGCAGTGTGAATTGCTTGTTTGTTTTGGGAGTTGAATTGATTGGAAACTTCTCTATCAAGCTTCAGTTTTATAA
>NW_005841833.1:2792731-2793704 GCF_000455745.1 Alligator sinensis | reverse complement strand
GCCGGGCTGCCTGCGGCGCCGCACAAAAAATATATATAATGTTGCCTCCCTTTCATTCTAACTTTCCATGGACGAAAGAAAGCAGCTCTTTATGCAGGAAGCGACTCCAAAGTGCGCATTTAAAGTATCTTGTGATACAGGGTGACACCGGCTCGCCCGACACAATGCAACCGAAGCCTAAAGGAAACGTTCTGCACTTAGTCATCTCCCTCCCTCTGCTCTAGATGGAGCGGCAGGAGGGGAGCAGCCTGCTGCAGGGTGACACGCACATGATGTGGAGCTGACTAATTCTGCTGCACGTAGAGTCCAAAAACGGAAGAACAAAAGCCTCAGCTTGCTTCTCGCATAATACAGAGAGATTAGACCTTGGGCATGCAATCTGCCTCCGGGATACCCAGCCGACTACCACCCCAAAATCACATGTGACAGATGAGGGTTGGGGGGGAAGAAGGGGAAACGGCTGGACTCGTCACCAGGGGAGAAGGGATGGGAATTCGCGGCTCATGGACCGTTCTTTCCTCCACCTCCTCCGTGACGGCCACAGACCAACCTGCCAAGCCCTCCCCATCCTCAGGAAGCCTCCGTCACGCATTGTTTTTGCGCCATTTTTCACAGCATCTCTCTGCTAGGGAGGAGGACTCTGCTGCGCTCGTCTCCGCCAGCCGGGTGCCCGCGCACCCCAGCCTGGACAGGGGCTCCCCTGCTTCGTGGGGCTGGGGCAGCACCCCGCATCCGGGAAGGGCTCAGCCCAGACCAGCGGCTAATAAGCAGAGAGGCGACGGTTGTCAGCGCTCGGCCTCCCCCAGCCTCCCTTTGTTCCCCTGGGGCAGCAGAGAACCACGGCCGCCCCTGCTCCATGCCTGCCACCAGCCCTTCCCCTGCACCCGGCAGGAGCCGGTCTCCACCCTGCAAACAGCGCGGCTGCCTCACGCCACTCGGCCTGGCCCGCGAGCCCCTGGGCCCCGCCCGGACG
>NW_005841833.1:2764391-2792340 GCF_000455745.1 Alligator sinensis | reverse complement strand
CCCCCTGCTGTTGGCGGGGGCGGGGCTGAACAGTCGAGGCCCCGCCCCCTCAGTGCCTTGTGAGGGCTCCTGGTGGCTCACCTGCCACCGCGCCCTCCCACACACTGGTGTGAGCCGAGCCTCACACGACGGTAGCACGAGGGGCACCCCGGCCTGGCTCCCCCTCAGCCCTCCACACGCACAATCCAGTCAGAAAGTGGCCCCGCCGTCCTACACGGCCCCTGCCTTCCCCGTCCCCCCGCCCTCGCCCTCCAACCGCCGACCCTCACAGCGCCTTTACACCGGTTACGGCGTGTCGTCGGTGCCTGGACCGAGCGGGCGCTGCCGGACGAGGTGGCTCTCGTTTGGGCAGCTTGGGACGAGCTTTGTCGAGTGCGAGACGCGGGGTTTCTCCGAGGAGCTGCGGGCGCGCAGCTCCCTCGAAAAGTCGCTGGAAACACAGCCGTGGTGCACCTGGCTGGGGATCGGGAGGCCGTAAAAGAAAAGCTGCTGGTGTCACGCGCCGTATTGCAGGTGCCCGAGGGGATTCGTGTATAAATTCGAAGTCCCGGTGACCGCCGGGGGCGGCGCAGGCCGAGGGGACAGGCCCCTCGGCAGGCGCAGGCGTGGCAGGCGGCGCAAGACAGACAAACCGATCGAAACTTTGACAGCGTTTTAACCCCGGCCCCATGAAGCAGAAAGCTCTCCCTCGGTGCAAACACCTCCACCTCGATAAGAAAGAGAGACGCCCAAAGATTAACCTCTCGGCACTTCGGGATTAACATCTTCCTTCGAGCTAATTTCCCCTCTGGCCTCCTCCTCCAGCAAAAAAACAAAGAAGGAGGAACCACCCTCGGCAGCAAAACGAAAGGAATCCAAAAAATAAAAATCAGAAAACCCCCAAGTCGTTTGGCATCATCCGACTTAAATGGCAATGAATTGTTTCAGGTTGGCAGAGCCGAAGGGTGATTCACATTTTCTGCACACGTACGTGACTTGCCGAAGGTCACGCAGTGAGTCAGTGGTGGAGCCGAGGCTAAACACCTGGCAGCCGGTCCCTTCGCTATCAGCCGCCGGGGCGTTTTACAGCCGTGTGTGTTTTATATGGAGTAATAATTCATAGGCCTCAAGCTCTCTTAGTATGAAACAAAAACAACGGGAACTTGCACGTCTAGATCCTTTCACCCTAAGGCACCGTGAAACCTTAAAACACAGCAAAGCGGCTTCACCCACTGCCAGGGGAGAGCAGCGGCGACAACGGCGCACAACTGGCCCGATGACGGGAAGCGAGCAGGGATGTCGTACTGGGACGTACCTTGCCGATAGGGAGGATATATTTGCCCGGATGAAATTTGTCCACCCCCATTCTTTCAAAAGCTGACCTGATATCTTGCCTGACTACAATGGGGCAGGTCCATCGTACCTCCTCAGCCAGGGGCATTCAGGTACGGCACAGCGTGCCTCGGGAGCATGCCGAAACCGGCACTTAGGCACGAGGGGGAGGAATGGCGACACCTGTCAAATCCTCGCTGTCGCTTTGAGAAAAAGCACCCGAAAGGCAGAGCTGCAAAAGTGCCTTCAAACTCTGACCCGCAACAACGAGCCACTTAAGTCTGACCAGATCACCATACAAGGTAGCACGCCGCAAGAAATGAAGGGCACTTATTTTAATTATTCTGGCAGGACTACACTGTTCTAGCTAGTGGGCTGCTGCTCCCAGCCACATTAGCCTAAACACTAAAATATATATATAAAAAGTGTTCAACTCACACATCCAAGGCTATTTTCTCCCTCCAAGGTTTATATTATACTAGCAAATTCATGCAGCCGGAAGGAGTTCCGCTAAGGCTGTCCTAGTCCCAAAGAGTTTACCAGGTTGCTAGAAATCAAACTCCGCCTGGTTGCTACAAATTCGACTCCAGGTGGAGGTATGCGTGGAGGTGTGACACAACGCTGACTCTCGTCCTATCTTATCTTTATACAGAAACGGAGCAGAGCAAATCGAACCACAGTGACCGCACCTCTGCAGCTCATATCAGCTGCTAAATTTAACCTGTATCTGTCCCATCAGCGCGACATCACGCTACTCTGTCCACACCGTGTTCTTTACAAGCAACTCCCTTGCAAAATAAGTCACATTATTCTGACAAAAGAGGGTATGCGGGTTGTGATTTTCGGGAGTCCTGCACCCAGCTCCTCCGAAGCTGCAATGGACAGCAGACCCACAAGCCATGCTCCGAGCTTTCTCTTCCTGTCCAAACCCTTATATCCGCTCCGTACCCATAACGGTATGTTTATGGGTGTTTTAAGGACAACACGCATAAGTGGAAAAAACATGTTACAAGGAAAAATAATACAGGACAGAATGGTTGCTTGAGGGCCTTGGGTAGCTCCCATCTTTCTCAGGGTATACGTTGCAGGGAACAGTGTTCAAGAGAAGTAACTTTTGACAGCACAGATGTAATGCCCGAGGCAGCTCCATTCAGTTGGAGGAGAGGTTTCTTCAGCCTGTCTGACCTTGCCGTTGTGCATTTGGGGTTGGCGGGAGGGATGGACTGGTTTCTGCATCTGCTCTTGGACGGACAACAAGTCTCAACCCAGTCGTTCAGAGCCAGAGGGGCAACCTCAAGGCTGAGTTTGGCCCAAACATGTGGATATATGCTCTAAACTCCTGGGCCGAGTTTCCTCCCTGCTAAATATATTCTGAATGAAGAAAACTGGCTTTGAGTGGGGTTAAAGGAGCTCAGCCATTGGCAGTCCTGTCATATTGCAGCTTAACTCCCGAGTCACACAAAATATGCCAGACGTGATGGTTTAGCTTTAGCACTTCCTGATTATGGAAGTACCAGGTTATAAGATTTTCCAGGGCGTTTGTGATGGGTATTTATTTATTCATTTGCTTCTTAAAGCTGGTTAAATACACGCATGCACACCTCCCCCCTACCCCCAACTCTTCAATGACAGCAATGCTCAACAACACATTGCTCGGTCCTTAACTCAGGCCATTATGTCTTTTTATTCCTCAGAACAAGACATCGATATGCAGGCCGAATCCAGCACTCGGAGGAGAGCTCATTTAAGTCAGTGATGTAAGATGACATCTCCCTCTGATTTAGGGACTTACATTTTTTCGTAGGTTTTTGTTGGGTTGTTTTTTTTTAATGAAGGCTTCTTTTTCAAATCTCTAATGCAGAGACCTAAATTGGCTACATTTTAAGAAACAAGACCCAGTTCTATGTGTTTGTAATAGCACTACTTTTTACGCTGCAGTCTTCAGTATACATTAGACCGGGGTGGGCAAAATGCAGCCCGTGGGCTGGATGCAGCCCGCCAGGCCAGTCTATCCGGCCTGCAGGGCCCCTAAAAATATTTAGAAAATTAATATTGATCTGCTCCTGGCTGCTTGTCATGCAGCCCTCGATGGCTTGCCAAAACTCAGTAAGCGGCCCTCCGCCCAAAATAATTGCCCGCCCCTGCGTTAGACACATATCAAAGGTGGGGGCAGCTTCATTAAAGCCATTACCCAGTCTATTTTCAGGGGAGGCATTGCAGTGCTTGTCATATGCTCAGCAGCTGCCAAGCTAAAAATACTGCTGAAAGTCAACACACCATAGCTCTTGAATGTGGTAAAACCATTACACATTTTAAAAAGCCTTCACAAGGAAATGTTGCCCTGTGGTGATCTGTTCCCCAGATCTAGCAAAGCATTTGTTCAGAGACAGAGAGAGAGAAACCTATATGGTTTGGCCTCAGGATTCATTCAATTCTTGGCCAGAAAGGGGAGCTATAGAATAATGAAATGGGGATAACTGGAGCAATCTCAGATACATTTGGTAAAAAAAAAAAAAAAAAAAAAAAAAAAGTGCCCCGGAAAGCACAGGAAAGAGATGAGGACTTTCATGTCAGGGAGGCAGGACAAATGTGAGGGTTAAGGCACACGGGCAAGATGTCAGCATTTTAGGGAGCGGGGAGAAGGGGCTATTCTCATCTCTGCCACTGACCTGCAGGTTGATCTGAGGCAAGTCACTTCAACTCTGTGACTCAGTTCCCCATCTGGGAAGTGGAAAAGTAGCCCAACTAACCTCCTCCCAAGGGTGGCATGCTGGAGTCTACTGGAATGAGTGGAGTGACTTAAGTGCTTGCAATTATGCAATTAGCACGCTGCTTGGAAAGAGCAATGTGGCAAGGGCCAGGAAGTGCACGGTATTATAAATACATATGAAATCATTAGGAACTGTATTCAGGATCGTGAATAGAAGGTTATTGATCCAGATCGCTTTGAAGTACATTATATAATAAGGTACAATTTATATTACAGTACACAGACAGGCATGTATAATGCATGGATACATAGCTCTTGCACATTTTAGAAACACACTCCCTATCTATAATTTGAAAAAGGTTTTGAGATGCTTCCCCATGAAAGGTATATTTAAATTGAAGGCAGTTGCATCCCTAGAGTGCTTTACTGGTCTTCTTTTCCCTCACACAGTCCCCAGCTCAGTACTTTTGTCCTTCCTTTTGTTTCAGTCCTAATTCTTAATTAAAATGTTGGGACACTAGATAAAAAAAAAAAAATGAAGCAACTGATTGCAACAGATGGAGGTTCTTTGTTGCCTCTCTTAGATGTAACAGATGATTAACGGGAAAGAGAAAGGCCAGAAAGCAGAACACAAAAAAGAAGAAGAGGAAAAAATAAGTGTTTTCTTTTTTAAATTAATATCTTTGAAGCAATATTTTCCTCTTGTGCTGAACAGGAAAAAAAAATCAGCCAGGTTCTGTATGGGAACCAGAGGCTTTTGGCAATGAACAATAATGGGTGGATTTAACATTGTTATTCTTGTAGCATTTTTTTTTAATTAAATTTGCTATATTCAATATCTACGTCCTGATTAGTCCACCTATTTTGAATTCCTCTTTCACCTCATCCTTATGTTTCTAGTTCAGTACTGCTAGGGAGAGATACCAGAGAGTCAGGAAAAATGATTTAAAAGCAGAATACATTTCCAACAGCAAGTGGCTACATGGATAGATGGATGCATTTTTTAATGAATTCTTTTGATTTTTAAATAGATGGGACCACAAAGGTGGCAAAATGATGGGCCATTGTCCTATAGCTCTAGACATAGCTGGAAGAAGACCTATTGCATCCACCTGCCCTTTCTATTCCCCCAAATGCTGCATGCCTCTCTGGCCTGGCACCACTGCTTCAGAATCAGTTGGTAAGTTAGCATGCGAGTTTTCCAGCCGGGCTGTGCTATTTGGGTCGGACAAAACGCCAGGTGAGTAAAAGATGACGGTCCAGACTATAACCCAGGCCCCAGGAGAGGAGTCGGCATGAGAGATGCTAGTCTCTCTGGTTATCGATAACTTGCACTACTGCACACATTTCGTGATGCACCTGTTTCTTTTCCTGAGAACCTGCAGCAACGGGGCTTTACATGCCTGTGACTCTCCACTGCTGAGGCACTTTGTATCATCACTGACATTTGGGCAAGCTGGGTTGGTTCTTTGCACAGGTGTCTATAGCAACATAATATACAGAGCAGAGACCTCCTTTTAAATACCATTTACTAATACAAAATATTCTTACGTCTTAAACCGTATGCTCTCCCTGTAGGTAAAATCCACAAAAACCCACCAGCTCACACAATAGCCAGGGCATGTGAACTGTTCGACATAGTTCGACAGCAGTGGTCCATGGACCTCCGGAGTCTGCAAAAGGTCCACCAAGGATGACTACGATCGATCAAAAGTGTGTGAATACCCACACTTACAATTCAAAGGGGTCCGCACCCCCTTCCACATTTTTAGGGGTTTGCAAATGAAAACAGGTTGAAAACCAATGTTCTGCAGAACAGCAGCAGCATCCCACTGACAAATCTACGTGTTCATTTCTAGCTTGATCTCAAGTCTCCGTCTCACCCACGGTTTTACTGGTTTCATTTTAACAATCTATGTTTGCCCTTAGCTTCATGTTAATACAATCTGACTCTCAAAAGAGAGTTGTGCAGCTGAATCGCACCAGAAGGATAAAAAGAATTAGTGGGGGGGAATCAATCTTATACCAACAGGAATAAATCAAAGAAAAGCTGTTCCCCCAGAGTCCGGAGGCAGAATGAGTACATGAGAAGGTGGAAGAAGAATGGTATCACAGGGCATGCATTATGACCAGCGACTGACGAAAAACACTCTATAACAGCTTGGTATTATTGCTGTCATTGCAGGAAACATTTATACGGAGAAGGCTCTTTTTTCACCAAACAGCTGTCACCTCAGGTTGCATTTTTCCTGGGAATGTGACTGCATCAAACCACTTTGGGATCCTCACTGGGGAGCTGTGCTAGAGGGCAGTTGGCTGTGAATGGACCACAGCTGCTGCTCCATTTTTCTCAGACAGCTCTTTTCTGAAGAGCTTCTCAACCCCAGCGCATCAGACTCATCTCCGCACCGAACTCCCACCTGCAGGTTATTTTACGCTAAGCTGTGAAATTTGATGCTACGACACAGATAAGCTTCTTGCAAGCCAACCACCCCAGCAGTTAACATATCTCACCTTTTCTCGCAGGATTGGGTGGAGGTGCTGCTGCTTTCCCCTCTGCCGACTTGTGCTTTTCAAAGGTTTTCTTCACATCAGCCACTTTCAGCACCTTTTCGTCCTCTTCATTTCTCCTCACTTTCTGCTCTTGCTGGGCGAGATCCTGGCCTGGGACCCTCTCTCCTGTTAATTTTATTGCATTGCTCTGCAATGTGATTTCTGCCCGGTTTTTGCTGGCTTTGGCTGGGCAGCGGGGCAGTTCCTGCAGCACCCCTGCCATTGTGACGGCCTTGCTAAGAACAACTGCCAGGCTTTCCTTGGTTTGCAGGCTGGGGGCTGGCGAGCAGCTACCCTGGCTGTTCGAGTCGGACCCCACCATCTCAGCCTCACTTCCAAAACCTCCTCTGCTCTCAAGGCCCAGGCCGCTGTTCCCTCTTGGATCCGTGTCAGCATCTCTAGCGACCACAGTGCAGCTTGCAATGGCAGAGACCACTACCTGCTCAACTTTCTCTGGCTTTCCCAGTGGATCCTTTGCGCAAGTCTGACCACTTGGGCGGTGGTCTGCGAAGCTTTCGGGCTGAGGGGCAGCATTAATTGTCTGCCTGAAGTTTCCTCCTTGATCGCTGCTGTCCTGGAGGGCGTGCGAGGCAGATGGAGCTGCCGTGCCCTGCTTGCTTTGCAGCGCGCAGTCCATTGCTGAGGCTCCTCTCCCCCAGCTATCTGATCTGGTGGGGACAGTGGGTTTAAATTCCTCGGAGGGAGAGTTCAATGTCAGTCTGTTCACTTGTCTGCTCTCTGTGCTGCTTTCCGAGTCCGAGCGGCTTATCTGTTTCCTCAGGGTTCCTTGGAAAGTGTTGATCATATTTCCACTCGTGCTTGCTGCCGGCTCGCTCCCGAGGCTTCCCGGCACCTGTGGGGCTCTGTTTTCTGTCACTTCCCTTTTCCCTGCAGGCTCCGGATGGGCAAAAGGAGAAATTTCCCCCTCTTGACCGCAGATGCTGAATTCATTTTCCTCCAGCCTATAAACAATGGGGTTCACCTTCCTGCTCTCCGGCCCTTCTGCCAAGTGTGGCCGGCTGAGCTGCATCTCCACCACCTTCATCGAGGCTTCGCCTTCCACAAACCTCTTCCCACTTCCTTTCGTTATAGTCCGTTCTTCCAAGCACGACTCCTCTGCCACCAGCCCCCCGGATCGGCTCTCGCACACCCTTTTGCTCATCTGCACCTTTTTAGTAGAGACGTGCACGTCGTAACCGGTATCCAGGGGGTCGCCTGGCTCCGCTTCAAACCACAGGTCCTCCCGGCTGACTTCCTTCTTACTCCACAGAGCATAATCTTTGTGTTTCACCCTGGAGGTTTCCCTAGGGAGAAGAGAGTCTTGCTCTCTCGTCTGACTTTTGCTATCAAGCAAATAGCCGGAGTAGCGCCAGGTCGAGGCTTCCATCCCGGCGTGCTGGCAAATGCCTTGAAATGGAGGTTTCTCACCACCGTGGGTGTCTATAGCGGTTCCAGCACCGCCTTCCCTTTACTTCACGGACTGCTGGGAGTCTTCGGTTCCCAGGTCATGTGAATCAGCATCACTTAGAGTCGGAGGTGGTGGAGATGGGCAGCAAAGCCTGGCACGCCGGAGTCCATGCTTCGTGGCAGGGCAGGGTGGCAGCTCCTGACAAAGGAGCTTGCAGCATTGGGCGCTTGCCAGACCTACCCTACCTGAACAGCTGTCAGCACAGCCGACATCCACCGATTTCTTGCTAGCCGACGCATTCCCTTCGCAAGCAGGGTCTGTGTCCTCTTCCGCTTCCCCTCCCCCTTTCCTCCAAGTGACCGTGACCCTAACTTCAGAGGGTTTCCCAGATCTCCACTGCTGCTTTGACTCTTTGCAGTCAGGTCATTTCTGGTCACTCCTCTCGGGACAGGCTCAGCTTCCATCGGGTCTCATGGAGAGCTTGGAAATGCATGTCCACAGTGGTCGTGCACTTGCTGGGAGTTTAACGGGAGTCTAGTTACCACACCCCCCTTCTGCCCAACCACTCCTTCCTTGGAAGCTGTGCGCAGCGCAGGCTGGCGCCGGGGCCTTGGTTTGGATCCCAGCGTCCTGGGGAAGGCACTGTGCACAGACTATTTAGGGCAGAAAGAGATTGGCTGGAATTATCTGCAGGAATATGTTATTGTTAGAAGAATTACTGTGGCATCAAAGCATTTGCGAGATAAACAGACAAGCCCGACACCAGCCTCAAAATCAAGATTCCCTAAAGAGATTCAGAAACCCCAAGCTAATCGAGACCCTCGTTAACGTGCCGGGCACCGTTAGACAAACCTTCATGCAGAAAGTTCCTCCCCCTGCCAAACAGGCTCCTGTAAACTCTCCCGAGAATGAGGTAGGAGGGAGGGGAGAGAGAGAGAGATCTTTAAAGAATCCTAATCCATTTATATACAGCCCGAATGCCTGACATTGCAGCTCATGGTGAAATGCCTCCCAGTGACCTGCTTCTCTCCCATAGGCTCGCCCAGGCTCTTTGCCTTTTATGGCCTACGAGGTGTCAGGCTTCCCTCTTCGCATGTCTCTAGGGAGCCCAAGTGGGAATATAAAGACGTGTAGCAACCCCTTAAGTCAGTGAGTGACTGTAAACCAGACCCCACGCTGCACACCTCCATGCTTCCTGGTTTGCACGGGGGTCTGGGCTTGCTCTCGAGGCAGCAAGGGGGCTCAAGTCTCCTCGCTGGGAAAATTTTGCTCCCCACACCTGCCGTCGGAGGACAGGGAAGAGGTCCCAGTGAAAGTCAGCCTCGCGCGCAAGCAGTCTGAGACGAGCAGAGGGACAGTGGCAAGGGGAAATGGCACTGGAAGGATAGATCTGGAGGATGAAAATCCTGTTCTGTGCACACCATGGGGGTAGCTCAGGAAAACCTTCGGTCTGCTGCTGGACCTTGCAGCCGACCCAAAGCCATCCCCAAGTGCACCCGATGATCTGTAAGGTCCCTTCCAGCCCCTAACAACTATGAAACAATGAAACAGGAGCAGCAGAACAGGTCATTCTCCCTGGCCCTGTTCAGTCCTTGGCCTCTATGCTGTCACTGCCAAGGAGAGGAGCAATTAGAGCTGGTGCTTTCTGTGAACCAGGGATTTCCCTCCATGCCGCCCTCTTCACCAAAGAGCCCTTGAGGGCAATAACGTCCCGACACCATGGATCCGAGGCAGATTTGAACCAGTGGCCTAGACATGAACAACTCTTATCCTGGTCATTATGAGCCACAGGAGCTGGCCAGTCCCACTCTGAGGAATATTTATCAGCGCTGGCCCTTTCCAGCCACTTCACAGCAAGACACAACATCGGTTATGAGCAGAGGGAGGCTTAAAATCCACCTCGAGGCTGCTCAAAACAAGTGCAACTTGCCGCGTGCTGGGGTCAGAGCCTGGGAAGTTGCTGGGAGAGGGAACGCTGTCCTTGAGCGACAGCCACATCCTGCTTCTCGTATGCGAGCTAACTTGTGCAGAGCTGGTTCCTGTATCTTCACAAGGCCCTGTGTCCCATTGTATAGACCTGCCCTGGCTCTTATATTACACAGAAGTTCACCTTGCCCATTTCCAATCAGAACTCACGCGCTGAATGAAGCATTCCTCCATCCAATTCCTTGGCTCTGAGTGATTGCTGAACACTGCTCAGTACCAGGAGCAAAATAACTAAGAAAACACTCCAAGTGGAAGAATGCAGCAGCTGGAAATCCCCATTAAAACTGCAGAGGACAACTGGGGAGGGTTCAAATAGTCCTTTACCCTGTACCTTGCAGGCAGCAGACCACTAGCAAGAAAGCAGGTAGCAGAAATGTTCTGACTGGGCCTGGGACTTGGGAGAAAACCCTTAGAGACACAGTCCAAAACATGCAGAATTACCCTTTGATAACTGGTTACGATCTGCTGAGCATAAGAAATAATCCAGTCCAGACTGGAGCCTGTGGAAGGTGAGCGGTATTCTGACTCCATGCATGTGACAGAGAATCCCAAATGCAACAAGAGGGACCTGTAGCAGGAAAGCCTGGGGAGCTCAGCATCCACATCGCGCACACACACCCAAAATGGAGAAAGACACACAGCGGCAAATGCCACCAGCCATGACAGCGCTTGGAATTCAGAAGAAACGGGCAAGAACAGCAATGCTTCCCATCCCTTTGCAGAGCAGGGACAGAGAGTGACGCCAGCGCTGCTGGCACAGAGGGATCCTTCATCACAGAGTAGACCTCCTGGGCATGGGTTCCTTCGGTGCAAGCTGGGGTCCCGGGAGTTGCCCCCACTTCTACACAGGATGCTGCAGGGGAACCCAAGAGGCAACCTTGTGATCACATGAGACTGGCAGATGGATGCTACTACAAAGAAATAAGCAACGCCCACCCCCCCGCATTCCAGAGGAAGAGATAAGGGGCATTCAGCCAGCTGTTGCCCGCCTTGGCCTCATTCAGGCAGCATCCACAAGGGGCTGAGAGAGCTGAGCCCCACGACGCGGGACTAAAAGACTTAGCAAGACAAGAGTGGTAGGGGTCTCAGGGAAAGCCTGCAGGGCTGTGGCACCTCAAGGACTAAGCCTCACTAGTTTGCTTAGTCAATAGATTGATTTCAAGTATTTGAAATCCTGTGCTGCGCTAATGTTCACAGCCACATTTGCCTTGGGAAGGGAGATGAAGGGGACTGTATGTCTAAGAGGCTTGTGTGCGAGCTGTCAAAACTCACCTTTAGGTCGTACAAAGGCTAAGCAATGCTGAGAAGTCAGAACGGAGACACTGAGTGCCACAGACGATTGTCTGTCTGTTGGCTCTGAGTGATCGCTGAACACCAGGCTTCTGACCGCCCTGCTCCCAACCCATCTTTCACCTGGGCACACATTTGTGGAAGGTGGGGATGCGGGTGACAAGCCCTAAGACCTGACTGCTTCTTCCCAGGATCAAGTCATCAGATTCCCAGGCACTTGTCTTGTCAGGACAGTCCCCTCAGGCTATTTCTTTCCCTCATTCCCAAGTGCTTCCCATCTCTAACAAACTTGCAGTCTCTAAAGCCTGAGCCTTTCTCCTTTCTCCATCAGGGATGTCATCTAAGAATAACAGCCACTGCTTGGGAAGTGGACAAACCTTTGTGAACAGAAGACTGCATGTGGATTTATTGGCCACAGCTATACCATAGTGCTATTACCGGGATCCAATTAAAAAATTGGCATAATAAAGTGACCAAGCTGGGATGCCAGCTGTGTTTGCAAAGCGGGTCCCTGCTCTGCTGGATATCCAGCGCGTCAAAGAGATTTGGTCTCCTCCACGTTGCCCTGAACCCCTTACGGTGGCATACGTCATCCCCCAACTGACGTCACAACCTAGCATCAGGCTTCTGCAACCGAGCGTCTCCCCTCGAGCGTTCGCTCCGGAGAGCCCTTCACCGAGCGCCTGGCAGAGCCAGACAAGGGCTCCTGTGGGGCGAGCCGTGCCTGCTCTTTAAATCTAGGCATAAAAGGAAATTGCTGCTGCACTCGCTTTACCGCTGCGTGGCTGGAGAGCACAGGGCAGTGGCAAAATACATGTAGGGAATATGTTACACCCAAAGCCAGGGAGGAGGTGGGGACAGACCAGCCGGGCCTCTCGCTGCCTGACAGACCCCTGCTTATCCGCAGAGCTTCCCCACGCCGCAGCCACGAGCAGGTGTTGTCAGCAAGTGAGAGCTGCGTGCATACCCCCCCACGCTTGGCTTCTGCCGCCCCATTTCCCTTGCTGTCTGCAAGCCACATACCCTGTACGTGACATTATCGACACCCCACCACTCTGGAGGCCGCAGAGGGTTTCAGACGCAAGAAGACCCACCTGTAAGTCCTCATAAACATGGTCTGAAGCAGCCATGGAATTTGCTTCGGAAACACCTTCTCTGGCCTGTGCATCCAACGCCGGATCGAAGTTTCCATTGAGGAAAACATTTACATTCCTAGCCCTGCTGGCTGCCAGGCCTGCCACCCACACAGGACTGAGGCAGTCACCTGCCCGAGTCTGCACGCAGCCGGAAAGAGCAGGCTGCCCCGGATATCACAGAGGCAGAGTGATGGTCCACGGGGCATCCGGACTGCCTGCTGTCTCGCTGCTGCAGGCCACCGCTGCTCACCCCAAGCCGCCCCTGGGGTCCGACGGCTTCACGTGCCCTCTGCTCAGCTACCCGAGTTCCCAGCTTCCCTCTGACAACTTCCACCGGGCGCTGACAATGCAGCAGCCTGGCAGATACACGGTGCGCAGGGAAAGCAAGTGGATCTAATGCTTGCCCCTGCCAGAGGAATGCCCAGCAGCAGGGCAAGGAGGAAGCGGGCCAAGGGGACTGAAGCTCCCCCCTTCCCTACGCTCCACTACTGCTTGGTTGCTCGGTTGGGGTCTTTCCACACCCGGGCTAGGGCCCAGCGGGTTGGGAAGGAGGCCTGCCCTGCCGCTCCACCTGTTTGTGGGCAGAGGGTATCCATCCAGACTGGTGGCATGTTTTGAGAGGGCTGCCCCCTCACCTCTCAGCTGCTGGTTGGTATCTGAAAGGAGTGCGAACCACAACCTCCCGCTTTCGGCTCTGGAGAGGCCTCTGCTCCCTCTTTCTTCCCATCACTCACTCACGCAGGACCCATCACAATGGAGGGCATTTATTGACTCGCTCTATTGACTTGCTCCAGGCACTCGGTAATAAAAACCAATAAAACCCTTTGCACTCTGCAGAGCTAACCGCCATGTCATCGGCTTATTTCTCCTCGTGCCTCCGAGGGCTCTCGCTGCACTGCAATAAAAGGTCTGAGCACCCAGGATAGGTTGGCAGGATTTTATAGGCACTTTATTTTAGCCTCCTGCATTGGCCTTGGCCATGTGTCTGCAAACTTACAGCCAACGACAACGCAGCACTAGAGCGGATATTTCCTCTACCCATGTCGGCGTAGCCAAGCCTGCTACAGGACAGGTTCGTAACTAGGATCAATGGGGCTGGATTAAGCAAAGGAAAACTTAAGCTGAGCATCAGGGGAAAAACTTGCTAATGTAGATCCGTCCCCACAGCGAGACAGCCCTTGGAGGGGAACGCAATGGGTCAGAGAGATGGCCCGCCTTTAACGTGCCACGTTATCCTTTAGTCAACAAGCATTTGTGGGCGGACAGCCAGCAGGGCCATGCAGTAAGTGGAAGAGACCTTAGCTCATGCCAACCTAATCGAGGCTTTCTTGCAGAACGGGGAGGAGAGGCAACGTGCCGCACCTGCAACACCCTACCCTTACTGTCGTGCCATCATGCCTGGCACGTCGGACTCCTCAGATGTTTTCTATTCCAGCAACACAGTCCGCTACCTCGCCTATAAACGCCGCGCCATTCATCAGCATCAGACGGGACTCATGTTGTTCCAGATGTTGTCTGCTTTTGCCATAGCAACACCATAAACAGGATATAACATTTGATCACAACAAGGGGGAAAAAAAAGGACATCTATACACTTACCAGCAGTCTCATGGTAGATTGTGCTCCGTTTTGTAGCCCTGTCTTGCGATGGCTCTTTATAAATTATTTTTAGGGGCCAATGGCTAAAGACGCACGCTTCCACACGGAGTCTGAGCGGGGGCAGTCAGCGTATCTTGGCAGAGCACAGGGAAGGAAGGGAAGTTGCCCTTTAAACGCAATGAAGCCATTAGGGTTTCATCGATAAAAACAAATACATACATAACCATGGACTCAACACTCCTCCACCTCCAGGCCCTTGCTCAGCTGAGGGACAAGGGCTGGGCCTGGAGACTCGGGAGCAGGTAGCAGAGGGAAAGCTTTTTGCTTTGTCGGCCTGATGTTTAGACATCCTGATCCTCCCAGCTCTGGCAGCGGGAGCTGGGATGGGTGCTCCGCACTGCCGAAAGTAAAGTGTAGATGGCATGCGCTGATGTGCGAGTTCCCAGGGCCGTTATCTTTCCCACTAGTGATATCTTGGGTTTGGGTCTGCTATAAAAAGCCTCGAGGCGCAGCCAGACAATGCAGAGCCTCGTCTGTCTGCAGCCCTAAACGTGGACAATCCCCTTGTGTTGGGATGTCGGGGAAGGTTCTTGCTCGTGGTGAAGGGAGAGCAGTGGGCAGCAGATGTGGCTCTTATTAGAGACACCCACAGGCGCTCTGGGCCGGGAAGCTGTGCTTAAGGGCCAACTATGGGCTCAGCTAGGCTCCCAGGCCCCCGCCCAGGGAAACAGGTTGGAAGCCTGCACCTGCACGGGGTGACATGCTGATTATCAACCTAAAGAGCAAACCAAGAGTTGGGAAGGTCAGGCACTGTGAACACCCCACTCATTGCAGTCCAGAGGACACGGCTTCCTTGAGCATGCATTTCAGCAGGGTCCATGGCAGGGTGACTGGTCATTCAGCCATCACAGAGACACCAAGCTGGAGGTCCCTTCCAATCCCACAAACCTTACCAAATTCAAACGCAAAAACCTAGAGCTCTTGGTTCAGAAATTTCGTTCACCAAAATCAGACATCCTAAGGAAAGTGGGGCAGAGCAGGTGGAGACTTTCAAGCCAAGACGTTACTCCACACGGACGTGTCTCTCCCCATTGCTAAGCGCGAATGTCTGGCTTCTGCCCTGTTGAAATGAATGGCAATGGCTCTGGCTTGGTCTTTCCCTCGCGTTTCTCTGGAGCAGACACAATTCAGATGTGCACAAAGCAGAAAGTCTCAGGATCCCATGCAAAGAATTCCCCAAAGTGAAAAGGAGCCAGCCAGGAAAGGAGCAAGCATTTCAGGGGAGCTTCCGACCAGCGGCGAGTCCCACAACCTCTGAATGCAACTCTAGCAGGGTGGGAGCAAATGCCACGGTGCAAATCTGAAGTAACCTGTTTGGAGACGCTGCAAAAAAGCTAAATCCATGTCAGGGACTGCTGTGCGTGCAGCATGGCGGGGGACGGGGGCAAAGCGACAGTCCTCACACGCACTGGCAACGCTGGCAGTCCTGCCTTGGCCCCAGGCCTCCCAGACCTAACCACAGCTCCTGCTCTGGCTTCCAGCGCTTGGCCATGCTACATTTCCAGACAGATGCTGCTCACTCAGGTGGTGAATTCCTGCCCAATGGGCTCATCTTCCCCCATGGATGACTTTCGGGAAGGGCACAAGCGTAGCTCAAAATCGTGCCAGTTGGCAAAACAAAGTAATCAGGTCCACAAAGCAGTACAGAGGGGTGCAGCGTCTCTGAGGGCTGTAAATTTAGAGCAGGTGCAAAATCTTCCCAGCCCTGCTTCCTGCTCCAAATCTCTCTGCAACACAACACTTGGTGTGTTAATACCTGCATTTAAACCCAGCTCACGATCTTCACGGAAACTTGGGGTATCCTGTGAGGCCTAGGAGAGCTGGATGAGTGAGTTAGCTCATTGCGAGGAACTTTCCAGCCTAAACATTTTACACTCCGGGTTTTGAAAAGCCAGATTAACGCCAACCCTCAAATCTGTTCCAGAGAAACCATCTGGGCACAAAAACACATGGGCAGCCTCAGTGGTTATGGACTCTCCACTCCCCAGCAGACCTCCCTTGGCGGTTACCAGCAGTCCACACGGGCACTGCCACTGCCCACGTTGCTCTTGATCGGTGAAGAAGTGGCGAATGCCAGTCTCCAAAGCTACCAAAGTGGAGCCTGATCAACTACAGAAAAATCAAAATGTCATTTAAGAGGCAGCATTTCTTGGTGGGGTTAATGGCTTTCCCAGCATGCCAGTGCTGGAGAGCATCCTCTGCCTGCTCTGTTACACTGCCAACGTAAACACTGACATGCTCTTCCCCGAGCCGTTAGAGAGCAAGAGCGATTCCAAGCAGCAACGAGACTCCTTGCAGGCAGCAGAGGCGGCCGTGCACTGTTTGCCTTTAAAGGCAAAATTTGGTGAAAGCCCTGGAAAGGCCAAGCCCATGCTGCATGGAACGTCGATCTGCAACCCAGTTGACTCATCTCACGATGGGCTCCACAGCCCAGCGTCAGCTCGTAACATACAATTTGTCTGCTTAAATGCCAGGGATTTGTCCTCTGGAAAAGACATTAAAGCCCAGGTCTCTTCTTACCATGTCAGCTGGGATTTGACGGGCCTGGGTCAAAGGCAGAGAAGGCCATGCAGCCCCTTGACAAAGGGGCTTAGCGCCTTCACATTAATCCTATGTGATCTACGCAACAAAGAGCAACTCGGAACAACCCACAAAGACACTCTCATGGACCCAGAGGGACAGATTTCCATCTCCAGCTCCCTCTGTGCAAAAATGAAGTTTATTTCCTACCTACGGAGACTCTTTACCATCTTTAATTTTCCCAGAGCCTCATGAAGGGTGTTTTTGAGCCCAAAAGCTTGCAGAAAAATATATATATTTTGCGATTTCCTAGTTGGTTTAATAAAAGGTATCATTTCTGAACCAAGAGTTCTAGATTTTTGCATTTCTAGTGCCTTACTGGGCGTTGGACCTGCCTGAACCTACACTATGCTCCTTGTATCTGAGCTGCTATTTGGTAAGATGCTCTGCAAAGCTGAGCATCTGACAGGTTCTCCTTGGGTGGTGGCTCAGGTCCCAGCGCTTTAGGCTTTCTTTACCCACCAGCGCCTGGTGTTGCAGAATCAATTTAACCCAGTCCCTTTGTTTGCAGGCACTGTCTCATTGCCTGTGGGTACTGGCTCAGGCGACTCAGGATTCAGGGAGGAAGGTGTCAGGGATCACACTGGGCAAGATCTGATGGGGTCCAGACTCGAGGTGCCATTCCCACGGACACTGCGGAGCCAGATTCAGCGGTGCTTTTGCCACTGGTGCAAGTGATGCAGCAACAAGGAGGTGGAAAAGAGCTTTGCTTCTGCTCTTGGGGACTGTAGCAAACCAGAGCAACAGTCAACACGCGAGGCGGTTGGGTGATAACGTGTGCGAGAGGGACGGCAGGAGGCAGCTTTACCCTACACCCACCTCCCACACCTTTGCACTACTTCACACGTCATTTCCATCCGCCTCATCACGCATCCAGGCCTCCGACACCAACTGGTCCTGCGTCAGATCCTGTTCTCAGTTACACCGCTCCAGCTCCTCCGGCTGGCTCTGATGAGGTGGCAGCACTGGGGTGACCATTAAGATCAGAATCTGGCTCCAGACCTGTAATGAGCAGCATCCCACACCTCGTCCTTAACACGAGTAATGCTCCTGAACGAGAACAGGCAGAGGCAGTGACGTCTATGGATGGACACTGACTGCCAACAGCTTGGATGCCTGTGGTGTGGAGACATGAGCTTTGAGCTGCGGAAGCGGGTTTCAAAAGGTGGTGCCGAACTTAACTCATAAAGAAAAAAAAAACAAGTTTATTTTTCTCACAAGAAGCACATAAAATATACAGTACACTTTTACAAACCAAAGTAAAAAAAAAAGTGCATTATGCATCCCCTACTGCAAAGGTACAGTACAAAAGATACTGCATATTTAAATATATAAAAACCAGACTTAAGAAATACACCAGAACAAAAGGAACGTGGATACCGTCAGAGTACAGCAATGCACTGAAACAGCGACACGGCAGTCGTCTGCCCTTTCACGTCTGGAGTTTGCCTAATGAGGGCACTAGCCGGGGAGCCGAGTCCACCCTTGGGCGAGGAGAACAGGCCGACATTTGGAATGGGAACGGAGACATCATTGAATTAAAGAACGCGCGAGGCCAAGATGAGGCGCTCTCTAAAACACGGAATGATGACGACGACCAAAAAAAAAGAAAGAAAAGAAAAGAAGCATAGGCTGGAAATAAGGTGCCAGTTTGTGCATTTCGGATCTGACGTTGGGGCGCGCCTTGGCTGCGATGGCATTCGCAACGCGCCCCCGAGGAACGATGGCCTTCCGTCTTTGGAACGTCTCGTCAAGCCCCACACCCCGGCCTGTGCTTTCGGCAGCTATGCATAGATACATCAAAACAAGGATGGGGCAACAGGGACTGGGATCTGTCTGCTCGTACGCCCCGCTATAGGGAAGGCGAATCCGTTAGTGGCTCTGAGCTCAGGGGTGACAGGCGTCACACAGGGAAGGTACACGCAAGTAGTCACGGTCTGACTGCCACTAAAGACACCACAGCACCAGAACAACAGCGAAGCAGCAGAGTCTGACAGCTCGGCAGAAAGATACGGTATATGTAAACTATTATTAAGGCACTCAATTGGAAAAGAACAGTTACAATACACGGGAGGGAAAGGAAACAGCTAACTTCTCATGCAACAAGTCTAATGCAGCCGGCAGGCATTGCATCTTTTGGCTGCAACAACTCTGGAATGGCATGCTAGGGCCCTCTATGCATAAAATGGCTTTAAAAAGAAAACGAAAGGAAACGAACTAGCTACCTCTCTAATCCTGACAGTATAGCATCGCACTAAGCAGCAATGGGGTTTCAAGCTTGATGAGCAATGTTGTGGAAGTGGTGGCACAGCCATGGGCAACCAGACGGTTGAGTTCAAATCACCACCTGGGAAGAGCAGTCAATGGGAGAAGTACAAGGAGAAGGAGCAGTCGAATTTGGCAGGCACCCAAGAAGAAAACAGGAAGGAAACACTATATTCACTCGTGTCTTAGAAATCCTTGGGGCTTCAGGTCTAAGCTCCTCGTCTCATAAGAGCGACAGCGGGTCAGTCAGCCAACAGCACGGTTGGGAACAAACTCTGCAGTGGGATGTCGTCCGCTGTGCTGCAACGTATCGCGCTACACTGCAACGCGCTCTTACTCCCTAGCGGATGGTCTCTGCCCTAGCAATGCGGAGGATGGGGTGTGCGCATCCCCACAGTGTACCATCTCAAGCAGACCCGCTGAAAACAGGGCAGTCCTAGCCCACTTGTTCTTCGAGCATGGCACTATTTAAGGACCCTTGAGGGTTATTTGGGTGAAGAGGGCAGAAACAAAATAGAGAAACAGGATATGGGAAGAGACGCATTAAACATAATGCAAAAAAGGCTAGAATCTGTTCTCCAATGCCACAGGCTTGGGCAAAAGATGATAGGGCTCGTCTGTGTCGCATGGGAAAGGGAGCTGTCTGAAGAAAGACCTCCCCGTAGCAAAGAAGGAATGTGTCAGTGATTTGCAAAACTTGAACAACTGTGCAACCAACTCTCATGGCTCCCATTGTATCCCAGCTGTTGTGCTGCGTTCAAGCCTCAAGCACAATACTTGGACTCTGGGGGAGCTGGTGGACGTACTGACAACATAAATACCTTCAGTATGAGCCATTTCACATGGGCTAACAGGCTCTGAAGAAACTCTGGCAGACGTCAAGTACCTGGCAAGCTGTCTCCTTTGTGCCCACCGCCATCCCCTAATCCCTCCAATCCATTTTTCACCTAGGTGCGAACAAACATAGTAAGATGATAAAAATCTACGACGCGTGTTGGGACCTAGAAATGCACCCACGGTACCTGAACATTAGGCATGTAACCGTGCTGATATTTCTGATCTACCCTCAAGCCCAGATAAAGTGAAATGGAAATGTCTTCACTGGGGTGGGAGACGGCGGGTATGTGCGCCAGGGAATTCACAGTGTAGTGGACTGAACTGGTCAGCACTGACTTCAGAAACACGTCACAGAAACAACAGTTCAATTAAGTCACTCAATGCAAAAAACTATGGCAACCACAACATCGAGAGACATGCCTGTGCAAAACGCACAGCTGAAGATCTGTAGTCAGCAAATGACAGCATGGAGCAGCTAAGGGAGAGTCCAACTCTCTGAGCCAGGAGAGTTTTCTCCAATACCAGGATAAGTGTGAACCCAATGTTTCACACCCCCAAAAGACCCTCAGAGTGCCGTTTGCTGGTGATGCTTTTTTGCTTTGCTAACGTGAAACAACCTTCCCTGTGTGAAACGGCAAAGCGGCCGTGAGCTAAGGATGGGTGTGCAGTGTCGGCAAAAACAGCTTTCACATGGAAACGCTTAAAGTACAGTTCTGGCTCTCACCCACCTGGCCACTAAAACTGCATAGTACGAGAGATGCGTCGGTTTGACACCAAAGTTAACCTAGGACATAGGATTTAGGCCTTTTTTAAAATGCTACCCTAGACTAATTTTCAGAAGCATGTAAGTCACCCAAAAGTTCATGTCCAAATGACTTGCAACGAGTCTGAGAAGCTGCAGTGACTGAGGCATTTTGGAACCCGGGACTTAGGTGCTTCACAACATTTTTTTCTCTGAATTTGGCAAAAATACAGAGCACGATGGTGTCTTTTAAGAGCAGACTTCTCCACAGCAGGCTGGAAAGATGATTGTACCGAACGCAGCATCCGTGGTCAACTACACCGTTGTAGTCTGCTGCCATCGGAGCAGCGTGAGAGGACTGGCGTACCAAAATATTGATCTGGACTGGATCTGCAATGGGCCGTGACATGGTAAGGGTGCATCTGCACCACTGCCACAATGCTCCCGACAACTCTGCCGGCAGTCACACCTTGCCTTATTTCTGGCTTAGAGCAAGAACAGGTGGATGGGACCTTGGTTCTTGGCGACGCTCTAAGGAGCATCATGGCAGCTACAGACGTGTCATCGCCCCTTTGCTGAGGGACATCGAACTCAAGCACAGATGGGTCCCTCTAGATATCTCACTTGTTTAACTCATTGTGGTCAGCCCCATTTTCACATTAATTTGCAGCACTGCATCCCAATGTCCTCCGATTCAAGTGCTTCACTGGGAACTGGAAGAAGACCCAAACGGGAACAGAATTTCAGGGCAGTCTCGACACTTGTGATGGACAGCAGGCCTCAGCGGCAGGTGAAGGAAGGAGCTGTACAGCCAGGGGCCGGGTCCTGTACTGCTGGAGCTAATGAGTTTGCAGGGCCAGGACTGAGGCTGCAATGCCTTTGTGTCAGCAGGCGAAGCTAGCAGCACCACGTGGAAGAATGAATGCTTGTTAAAGGCTTGGGACACTGTTCTAGCTTTTGGCTTATCCTCTCTGAGTTATTGCAATAGTCCACTGAGGTGAGGTTAGCAAAACTCCCCGTCCTGGCCTTTGCCCCAACCTCTGCCGTTGGAAGGACAACATGAGACCAGCATAGCCCAAGGGAGCAGCATCTGAGAGCAGAACTGAAGATTTTCAGAGCGATTGGGAGGAGGCTGCTCAGCTTAGCCAGCCCCTATGTTGTTCACTACTGACACAGAACAGGAGCGAGGGCACGCTCCCTTCCACGCAGCCCCACCACCATCACAATAAATAGCCCCCTTGGATTTTCCCTAGAAAGGTTTGTAAACGGCCTCCGAGTTCGGTGACAACCATGCACTTTCCTGAGCTAGCCCTGCTGCTGCTGCTTTGCAGTACTGCTGCAAACTCCAGGATGCAGGAACTGTTCTACCAAAAAATATAATATTATATATATATATATAATAAACAAAATTTGCCTAATACCTCCTTATGTGTCAAATGCATTGAACACCAGTAAGCCTGGCTACCGCCTGTCACAGCAGGACGCAAGTCAGTAATCATCTAATCTGCAACTCGTGCCAGCAGCAGCTCAGTGCAGTAGGTTCTCCAAAGCACAAGTACAACACCGACTCCAGCATCACATACATCTCACAATGGGTCACGGTCACCTACTGGCCAGGCTCATTCTTATTACTGGGACAGTCATAAACCACGACAACAGCAATAATACCTGAAGAACAAGACACCTTCTCCATTTGAAGTTCAAAAACACGCAAGCCTAGATGTCACTCCATTATGAATACGGGACTAGGACAACTCACAGGGACCGACTGGTCAGCAGATCACTTGGTCAACATGAACACAGCTTTACGCTCCTTTGCATGACTTCCTAATGAGGAGGAACTCAGTGCAGTGAAGCCTACACCCTCCACACTCATTTGGGTCTTTACAGTACATGTCACACACAAATGCCTTTCAAAAAAATGTTAAATATCCTGCAAAGAAAAAGAAAAGGCTTCTAAAAATAATAAACCGAGACCAGATATCAACCAGAACAGAGGTAGTGTTTATGTCACCATCTATGGAGTTCTCCACAAGTGCTGTTGGAACGAAAGACTTGTGCTATGTTTGCTTTGTGCACACAAAAATAAAATAAAATGCTGTGATCAGTTCTTTTGTTGAGACTTTCAAACAGAAATTTTCAGCATTTTATATACACATATATAAATGCAACATTATTATACTTGGCAAACAGTCCTGGGAAGTGTGGGTCAGAGGAGCAGTAGGCAATCCACACACACAAAGTCTTCTTCCAAGCCATGCGTTATGGTTTCTTCCTCGTGCTGTTCATTCCAATCAATCAGCGTCCCCTTTCCCCCCACCTGCGAGGAGAAAGAGGTTGTCAAATGCATGACTGTTACCGATGATAAAATTGCATTGGGTGCAGGCCGTAAATGTCGATTTAAAACAGACAGACAGACAAAGAGGACAGAATGTGTCAACTTTTGCCCATCCAAAGCGTGCTCTTCAAGTTGTCCATAGTTGACTTTGCTTTGAGTTTGGAGCCTACGGCCACGCATCTCAGAGTGGCCTGCGAGTCGCAGAGCACGGAAGACTCGCTCGAAATGGCCTCCTTGGAGTCCGTCAGCGTGGACACATCCATGTCGCTCGATAAGTCCTCAGAGGATAAGTTCAGACAGCCCAGCTTGGCGAGAGAATTGGACCTTTTCAGGGGGGAGGAAACAGTCAAGCCAGCAAGCCGGAGCCTGGTTTCGATTTCCTGAGCTCGCTGTTTCACCAGGCCAGGTTTCCCACGCACGCTGTGGATACTGTCGCTGCTGGAGCTGCGGGTCAAGTTGGAGCTCCGGGAAGAGGAGGGCGTGTAGCAGATGGTCTTCAGGAAGTCCCTGGTGTAACTGCTCATGTGCTCCAGTCGGCACACAAGAGGGGTCGAGGTTTTCTGCGGCGTTCCCTCAAAGGAACATTTGGCCTCTAACTTCTGCACGTTGTTCTCTGCGCCTTCGCACAGCAAAGACGCTGGCCTAAGCAGAGGCACTGGGCCTTGGCGGGCAGCCGAGTCTTGGTTTTCTTCCAGCGGACCCACGTCAGGTCTGCTCAAGGGGCTCTCTCGTACCAGGGCTGAGGTTTCCAGTGGTGCTCCCTGCAGCCGCTCCAGCTCTTTGGTATGCTTCCTAACCAAGCCTGCCTTCTGGAGCTGGATCAGGGACTCCTGATGCTGCATCAGGTAACTGTTCGCAGTGGGCTTCTCCAGTTCTTTGCTGAACAGCAAATACTTCAGGTCCTTGGTTGGTTTGACATCCTTCCTGGATGGGGCCTCTTCCTTCAAGGCATCAGGGTTCAGAGGGCTCTTCTCGCCCAGCGAGTTCCTTCTGGCAACCAGGGCTTTGACAGGTGTTTTGGTGGCCTCTTTTGGAATCCCGCTGGGCTGCCCGGCCACAGATTTGCAAGGACTGATGTCCGTGACACTCATCCCCTCGACCAAAGGAGGCACGATATCGAGTTTAGCTCTGATTGCTTCCCCAGGCCGCAGCCTGCTTGGCATTTGGTCTGGCAGGTGAGCAGTCAGGTGGGAGAGAAGCACTGGCTGGGTGCAGATGGTAGAGGTGCGGTGAGCCGCGGCCAGGTTCAGCTTCTCGCACTGCTCCCCGAAGGTGTCTGGGGAGGCGCGGGCTGCAGAATACATGCAGTCAGCACAAGACTGGTAGGAAGGCTTGACCTTGCTGAGGATCCCGAATATGGCATCGTGCTAAGAAAGGAAAGAACAGGCAGAAAGAGGTCAGATTCACTAAGCTACTGGAACAGGACAGAGGGGAAAATAAGGCAGCCTGGCAGGTTGAAAGGGAAGTGGCAGAAGAGGAAAGGAATGGCTGTGAAGGCCCAAGGGACTTGGAAACAAATCCCGGCTCCAGTAGCATCTGGAGCGGAGGGAAACCCACCGTTTCAACCGACGGCCACAAAGGAGGTCGCTCTGAGAGGCTTTATAGCACATCGGTGTGGCCCCACGTTCCCTGGGGTGTCCGGCTCCACGGCTCCTACAAGCAAAGCAGCGTTGGGAAGCGCTTCTATGCGGAACAGCTCGACCCGGGTCAAGCACTACGACAGGAGCCGCTACTTCCAACCCCAAATGACCGGCGCCAGGAGGATGAGCAAGGCAGTCTCATGCACGCGGAGCGAGGCGCGTGAATCAGCCACATCCCGGTCCCATACGCACCTCAAAATCCTCCGGGCAGCTCCGCTTGCTGTTGTTGTTATTTAAGTTCTCTCTGTTGAGCCGGCTTTCTTCCCTGTGCACAGACAAGCGCCTCTTCCACCTCTCTGTGGGGTTTTCCTCCCGGGGGCTCCCTTCCCCGCCGTCCACTTGCCCGGGAGCGTTCCAAGCCTTCTGGATGCCCAGCTCCAGTTTCTTCTTCACTTCCTTCTCACAGAACCCGCTCAGCTCAGCCAACGGTTCCATGCTCTCCTTGGCCTTCATGGGATCCGCAGGAAGTGCTGGAGGAGGAGGCTGGCCTGCGGGTGACTTCACCTGCTCCGAAATGGCATCCCGCTCCAGGTCCTCCACCTGGAAAAGCCCCGCCCTGTCACCAGGCTGCTTGTTCTCCAGCAGCGTGTCAGAGAGGCGCCGGAAGCAGTAGCTGAGCTCCCCAGCCTCTATGCTGCCTCGGTTGTCCAAGTAGGTGGACGACAGAGGCGCGTCCAGGTCAACCAGCCGGTTTTCCAGATCGATGTCCAGGCTTTCAAGGAGGAAGGCACTGGACCCTGGGGAGCCGTCCGTGCTCGGTGGCAAGTTGCTCTCTGCCTGCTGCTTCCACAGCTTGTTGTGGCGTTGTTTGCTGGTGGGGGGGAAAGGAGAAGACACGAGTGACTGCAACAAAACTCACCATACAAGACCCACCCCCCTCTGGAGGAAACAGGCAACCCCAACTGGATCCCCCCATCCTAGAGGGCAGTGGCAGCACTAAGCAGGCTGGAAGCAGCAGTCCAGCTGCAACTGAGGCCCAGCTGTAGGGTGAGTGGGACATTTCATTTAATTCAACAAAGAAATGTAATAGGACGGCAAGGGTCCCAGAGCCCAGCAGCTGTGACTGGGAAGGCCTGGAGCACATCAGCAGGTAGCATGACCCACTGCAGGAATACCAGGGACAGGCACCCAGTGAAGAAACAGAGAACAGTGTGGCTTCATCTGGTAGGAAAGCAGCAGGAAAAAGGCTTCCAGATGAAGACACCTGGCATGATGAAGACACGTGGGACATGAGAGGCTCAAGGAGAAACTCCTGACTTCAGGATTTCATCTAAAGCATGAGTCCTTGAGACCAAAGGTAGCTTGAGACCTCCACTGGGGACATACATAGGGGAGATGAACCCTCCTGAGCTGCCCCTCACACCAGAAGCAGATGCCCCTTCCAACAGCTGAGGCACACTCGCCTCGCACAGGGTCACAGGGCAAATTCAACCGCAGCAGACACCCCCTGCCCCCACCCAAAAGAAACAGGAAGCTATGCAGAGATGAAGTTTCCACTGAAAGTGGCCTCCAACAGCTGGGATTTGAAACCAAGGAACTCACTCACTCGCGCTCTTCCTTGCCACCTTTCAAACACAGCTGGCTGGCTCAAGAACGCTGCCAGTCCTGGTGGTTTGCTCCCCAGCCTGGGCTGCTGCGTGTATATGATCATCTCATCTGTGCCTAATTAAACCCAGGTCCTGACCAGCATGGGCAGAACCTAACATCTGCGTGCTGTCTCAGGAGAAACCCTTGATGCTACTGAAACTTTCTGCTTGTTGTTAACATTTCCACAATGGTTTTTGCCCAAAATTGGTTTCAAAATAGTTCCTGAAACCAAAAACTGGTTTCCCTGGAGACTTTTTTGCTTCCCATTTTCTGACCAGCTCTGAAAATTTTAAACTGTTTTTTTCCTTTTTTAATTTTAGCAGTGAAGGGACCCACACACAATGGTAACTTGCTACCTGCTCCCCAGGGAGACGTTCTGGTCAGCATCTTACCTTGCATCTAAAATGCCTTCGTACTCTGACAGCTGTCTCATGAAACCCGCATTTGGTCTTGCAATGCTGCGTTTTTGCTTGACATAACTGTAGGCTTTTTCCAAGGACCAGCCAAATTCCTTCATTGCATAAGCTATGACTGTAGAAGCAGACCGACTCACACCCATTTTGCAGTGCACCAGACACTTAGAGCGATTTTTCCTGGTGGAGAGGGAAAAAGAAAGGGAGACTGTGTCTCAAAGTCCTTGGCTACTAGGTTTTACTGTCACGTCCTGAAACAGGGAGCAGATGAGGACTTGCTCTCTCGATCACAGCACCGGGGGAGTGAATTGGTTTGGGCAAAACAGTCCAAAAAAAGATAAACCTCTCACCAGGAAAGAGGGGATTTAGAGAAGGGCAGCACCTAACAACCACTCTCACCTCACGGCAGTGCTGCCCGAGCTCCCTCGGCCTGACTGATCTTGTCTCTGAAAATGGGGGGCTAGCAAGGTGGTGGCCACCCCACCGGTCCTGCATGCCCCCTCTGTCACTGATGCAAACCACACAAACCCAAAGGCTTCGACTCAAACCTGTGGTCATGCCTGAAGACAAGTAACAGGGACAGAGCAACGGCTCCCGAGAGCGCTGTGCCATGAATTTGAGAGAATAAAACCTCTACAGCCTCCACTCTGCCTGAGCCCGTTACCAATCATGAAGTCTCAGTGGATGGACAGAGCCAAGATCAACACCAAGTAAAACTCCTGTAAACCCAGTGATGGGGTCGTAACTGAGGGAATGGCTCAGCCACGATAAAGCACAGGCTAACCAGGTGTCATCATTAAAATCTCCGCGGGGTGCGGAGACGAAGGAAAACCCATCCAGCTATAAACTACATGCGTTGAGGCAAGAAAAACTAGAGTGCATCACAGCAGAACCCAACGGGTTTGGGTCGCTCGCTGTTGCAGGGGAGACTGTTCTGTTCATTCTAGTCTAATGCATTGTTCAAGGTTTTCTGCAACAGAACTCTCCTTCCAGCTTACTCTTTCTTACAGGGAATAAAAACACCACTTCTTCCTTTAAAAAAAGAGAGAGAGAGAGAGAAAAAACTGGAAACAAAAACCAAAAACTGAAGCATAAAAAGAAAATGCCCAGGCTAAGTCTGGGAGGTGGCAAAGAGGTTAATCATTAACCATTTCCAGGGACCAGACAGGGCATCTGGGTATTCCAGGGGCCTCTCAAACTCCCTTCTCAAAGGGCTTTTGCAAGAGAAGGGATCTCAGAAATCTCTTCATTGCCTGACAAAACCCCCTGGCAATTAAGCAGCAAAGAGAGAGCGACTTAATTGGCATGGCAGTAGAAAGCAAAGCTCCTTAAACTGACATGTTAGTAAAAGATGCTGAATAAAGGTATTGTGCCAGAACGAGGGGCAGGGAGCTGGGAGCACAGAAAAGTGCCGGGGACACAGATGCTGAGCTGAGGAAAGAGGCACAACAGGTCAAGGAGTTTCCTGGGGTACGCGGAGGTGTGGTAAGCCCC